>NW_022194793.1:1720904-2038844 GCF_900067095.1 Fusarium proliferatum ET1 | reverse complement strand
TTTGTTTTTTCGAAACCCCCCCCCCCCCCCCCCCCACACACTTTTGCTTTGCGACCTTGAGCGTTTTTGGTAAGGCATGCCACCTGCAGATCAGAACGAGAAACCACCTAAATACAAGCAACCAGACTGGACGGGATTGGGCTGCAATTACAGTAACTACTTGAAAGTTGGTGCATCGCTGTTGATCTTGGCACCGTCGACATCATTCTATGTTTCAGGATCCCGCGTTTGGAAGGCCCAGTCACAACCTGAGGCAAATCTAATCCAATTCGTTGTACATGAGGCACAGCCTCTTCAAGGCCCAACGACTGACACCCCACACTCATCACTCACTAACTATCTGAATTCATAGTAACGTCTTTTCACTATATAGCAACACTGACTCACCAATGTTGCCAAGTTCAGCAGATAAGCCACTGAATAATCAAAGGAGTGAACCGGTCAGAGGCTTATTCAAACCCCTGCCATCTACTCTATCATTCGCTCCACGACATCTCTCATCAATTTGATAGATATCATGGACCCCTCACCACCACCGCCGCCAGCCTACTCAGAAAGGCCTCCAATACCTCCCCGAAAGCCAGTCAACTCCTCAACTTCAGCGGTTTACCAGACACCACTTTCTGCTGCGTCTTCGTCGACATCAACTCCTGGACCATACATGCATCCTCTTTCTGCTGGACCATGGCTTGGCCCAGATCCACGATCTTCGTCCACGCAGTCTCTCCTACCCGATACTTCTCGAGATAGCCAGGCCACAAATCCTGCTGATTACCTAGGTCGTCGCAAACTTCTGATCATCTATATCCATGGTTTCTTAGGAAACGACCAGTCTTTTCAATCCTTTCCTGCCCATGTTCATGCTCTTCTGGCCAACCTCCTCGCCGAGTCTCATGTCATTCACTCTAAGATTTACCCCCGGTATAAGACTTATCGCTCAGTAGGCGTTGCACGAGATAACTTCAGCGAGTGGCTTCGTCCCCACGAGTCTCCAAACACTGATGTAGTTCTTGTTGGGCATTCGATGGGAGGTATCCTGGCTGCCGACGTTGTGCTTATGGTACGTCAATTTAATTCGTTGTACACATGGATATTGCTAAACTCAACGTAGCCCAACCCAAGTCCCTATGGTTTATACCCTTTCAAGCACCGAATTATAGGACATGTATCTCTGGATTGTCCATTCATTGGCCTTCATCCTGGTATCGTTGTGTCTGGTATAACTAGCTTATTCAAACCCGCAGCTACACCACCACAAGATAGCAACCAGAGAGGCACCAGTAGCACAACTCCCACAAGCCCTGAGGCGTCAATCCCTGGTGACCCCAGTGTCTCATCACTATACCTCACCAACTCTCAAAGCACTGATCCTGCATCATCCACAAGTCTTCCGTCAATTGCATCATCGTCTCAACAACAATCCGATCCCTTCGCTAATCAGCCCTATTTCAACCAACCTTTCTTCAACGACTCGGGCTTACAAGAACGCCCTTTTGTACAACGTATGCTTCACTTCGCCAACAAGTATCGCTCCGAGGGGTTGATACAGGCTGCCGCCAAACACATATTCTCATACCTTGAGTTTGGCAGCTGCCTTGCTGACCCGACAGGACTTGAGTCCCGTTATCGCAAGATACGTGCCCTGGAAGATATTGATGATCTTCAACCCGGAGAGGTGAATCAGGGCTCGGGTAGACCTTTGACAAGAGTTCGCTTCGTCAACTACTACACCCTGTGCACGGGGCGCCCAAAATCACCTAAAGCAAGCCCCAATGTTAGTAGCCCCAAGCTTAGTACAGCCAACACAACTCACCCCGAAACGAGATATGCTCAATCGAACAGTTCAGCATCTTCGTCTTGTGTGGAGTTGGACTTTCTACCAAACAAGACAAATGCCGACGAACAGATCCAACCGCATACCCGTCAGGAGAGTCCTTTGCCTACCATTACCCTGGAGCATCGTGATACCCTCGGGAATTCTAGAGATCACCAAACTATACTAGATTCATATGTAAAAGCTCGGGCATCTGACACCACAATAAAAGACAATCAAGTCGACGATTACGAAGCTTTAGCTTCTGATGTTAACCGGTTGTCCATGCAGAGCATTGATCCCACGCCGATTGACGAGGAATCTGCTGCTCATTCTCTGCCCGAAACTGCTGCTCTTAGCTTCCAGGACGAAGCGCCTACTGACTCCGAGATAACGAACAATTTGTTACCAGGAAAAGAAGAGGCAGATCTGCCTCCTCTACCTGATCCCCCAACAACACCGGATATACCCGATCCCAGTTTGTACATGGAAAAAGATGAGCGCAAGCAAGTTGAACGTGAGGCTAAGCGCATAAGACGTGCTCACGAGAATGCCCTGAAAGACCATGCTAAGGCAGTACGAGAGCGTGAGAAACTCATCGAAAAGCGCCAGAAGCGTTCACAAAAAGAGGCTGAAAAGGCCCTGAAAGAAGCTGCCCGACGGGAAAAGGAAGCTCTCAAAGACTCGCAGAGGAAAGAGAAGGCATCGCAAAAGGAAGAGCAACGCCTTATCGAGGAAGCTTCTGAGCTCGAAAACGAGGCCCAGAAGGTGCAAGAACATGAAGATACCCAGCGAAACAATAGTCTTGAAACCCAATACGAACTTGAAGCCGAAGCCGAAGCCATCACGAAGGCTCGTGGCCTTAAGTCACCAAAACCTCGGAAACTCCGAAAATTCTGCAATCTGCCTACCAAGGGTGGCAGAATAGATGATCCAACCTGGGTCGACATCTACATGGCAGATGTTGACGAAGTCGGTGCACACTGTGGTCTTTTCTTCGCGGGGCAACATTACGAGAAGCTTGTTGGTGATGTTGGTAACCGAATTATGGGGTGGGTGCAGGATGACATGACCAAAAGGACAATTCAAGACATGGAAAAGGGAATATTTAAGTGACCGAGGGTTGAATACATGCTGCGAGTAAGATCGGGATAACACAGATATCCATATGTGTGAGTGGTATAAAGCGATACACCAAGCATTGGGGGAGGAGCCAGAACAAGATCAAGGACTTTCAGGAAGCTAAGCATAGTTAATTGAGCAAAAGCTTCCAAAATCAAATCTGAAGCAGCCTAAGTAGGTGGTTTATTATTATTTTTTATTTCTCCTAACTTGAGGATTATTGATCATACTACAGATCGCAACTAACGACAGTAAGATGGGCCTCAAGGAGCAAGTTAATATTTAATAAGGTGTTAGAATAAACTTAATAAAGGGTATCCTAAACTTATCCTAAACTTATAGAAAGTTGCCTAAGTCTTTTTTATCATTTACTACGGAGTATGTAGGACGGTTTTTTTTACCTCCCCGAGACAGGCATGATCAAAGAACAACAGACCCACTATTGCAGGCAGGTCTAGGCCCAGGTCATCACGGACCAAGGACCCATACCTATACGGGCCAGGCCTTTGGGTTACGTGGTGGAAGGGTATTTTTGGAATATTCTTAGGTCTCAGGAATTTGAATGTCACTGGGGACAGAAGTGTTCATACTGATTACACCAAAAAAGAACAAGAATGAGGGAGGGAAAACGCTGGGAGGAAAACAGGTAAAAAATGCAAAACTTACTGAGTCTTAATACATCATCGAGAATATTAACTACATATTCCCATGCCTAGGGCCCGAAAGTGGCTGGATGTCGATCTTTTCTATGCTTTACATCAGATTGGTTGATTAACTTACAGCTCGGAATAATATTGATCATCACCCAAATTAGGTAGTCTCCTACGGATACAAATTCCAAGTATCTTACTGGCATGTGTTGATGATGATGGTTGACCTCCAAAATCCATCGGGCTATGAGGCCATGACAGTCCATCAATAAATGCCAAGCTTTGAATCGAATCTCAGCTGTTAGCCCCGATTCGTCAGGTCTGCCGTTGCACATGCGTGCTCAGCGACCCCGGTCTAATTTCCCCGATTGCGTTGCTTCTTCCGTTGTTTGAATGAGAACCATACTTCGGGGCCCGGGCCACACCCACCCATGCTGGGCCACCGTTTTCTCCTACCATAACCCACCACTTTGGTCCTAGCAACATCTAGAGAATAGGTAGCTTAAGACAATGCCTACCTTAGTATAGTACGGAGTACATACGTAAAACTATTAAGCCGGGAACATGGATTCAGTCATGCCTCCCAGTGGGCTTGACTGTTGAATGAGATGCCGTTGAACGACTCCTGTTTCTACGGGTTAAAGGGGGTCGTTGTTGTTTTTGTTAAAATATTATTTTCAGCGACTCATCGGTTCCCTCGAGTTCGTACTCACAAAAGCAAAAAGGATAGAAGCTTAGATTTTGGCAAGAGGCAAGAAGACTTCCTGGTAGGACTTCTATCCCAAATAAAAAAAATATTTAGGTAGATTTAGGTAAACTTAGTATAGACTTAGAAAGCCTTTAGACCAGTTATTTTTATCCCTCAGGGAAAATCTTTGGCTTTTTCTTGTTCCCTGGGGGTCTGGGTTCCAGTACACATGTACTTACATACTGTGCACATCAAACCCTAGTTTCTAAGTGCAGTTGTGGCTCCTGTGGGCTGGATGTTTCTTGTTAGCTGATTGCTTTGCTTCCTCTTAGGGGTTACCTGGTGTTGAGCGTGTTTTTGACGAGTGCATATATCAGATCTGGCCCAACGTTATGCTGTACCGTGGTTCAAGTTCTGTGCAACGTGACCGCTGTAGTTGAACAGTCTAGACAGTCCATCCGTGAGATGTTGTTGGTTGACCACCAATTCTGGATTACACCAACCAGAGTACGACTAAACTGTGGTATGCCCCCTGCGGCTCTAAATACCTCCGAATCATGTTTCTTGTCGTATTCCGTGGGCATTGGCTAACAAAGTGATGACCCTACTGATCCCACCCATGCCGTTATGTCGTACGGCTGATCCACGTTGATTGGCCGGTGTCTTTGAAGCGAGATTATCTCCATCTCGGGCCTCTTGTCCATGACCGTTAGCTCATTCATAACCGCGCATCGTCCAGTTTAACCTAGGCATGATCACCGAATATTGACAGGGGAGAGGCACGCAATTCGTAAGGAACAGAGAGGAAAACGGGAAAGACTGAGAGAAGAAGAGGAATAGCTCCAGGTACCAGTACCACAGACTACCTACTACAGTAGGGACCCCCGTGGATCCATGCACCACACACACGCACAACCTGGAGGACTGCTCTCAGAAGGTCACCATGAGTACCCTGAGGAAAGGTCGTGTTTGACTTGTGTTCTCGGCCTGTTCCTGTTTCCTTGTCCCGCATCAATTTTAGTATAGGCGCCTCCCGTCGTGTCTTGTCTTGTCTTGTCTTGTTTTGACCTTGTCTCTCTTGTTTCTTGTCTCTCTCTTTTTGCTCTACTTGGGCTTCTCTCTTTGCTCTTGCTACCCTTTGTCACCGACCGTAATACTCTCATTTTTTTGCTCTGTTGTCTTCACCAGTCACTCTCTTTGTTCTTTTTTCCTGAACGATATCGCTCTTTTTCCACCATCCCTTCTGAGACGAACCTGGATGACCAAAAATTACGACGTTGACGACGACTCCTCAACTAGCGCTCGTGTTTATGCTTGTCGCCATACAATTGTCGATAATAGTAATTGGAAATTGAGATTGAAAAGGAGGGATAACCAACAACCAAGAAATCGGGAGGATCATTGTCGCTTGTGCATACCTACCCACGCAAACAAGAAAAAAACTGGAACAAAGCAAGCCCATATCATCAGAGCCAACACTCACCTCGCAATACAATATCACCAATCACGATAGCCCTACCGCTCGTTACCTTTCGGGATTATATCCATCAGATCAACGTCGCCGGAAGGATCACGACCAAGGCATCGTTCATTTATTTGTTGCCGTATATCGACTTTTGTGTGTCGTATCGACCTGGAAAGAAGCCTCAAATCAAGGAGTCAAAGGATCGAACAGCGACGGAGCAGGATTGCATAGGGGCGAAAATATCTCCTAGATTCAGCTTGGACCCGTCCTTTGTCCCTTCACGACATCATACCCACATCAGTCCAATTCTTTGCCTGTTCGTGTGTGTTGATTAGTGCTTGCGCGTCATTGTTGGAGCTGTTGCCATTACTCTTCGAGTCGAGTGCTTTAACGATCGATCATGTGCTTTGTTGAAGGGAGCTGATACGATTTGCACTCTGTTTGATTCCAGAACCGACACAAGAAAACCAGCCTCTCTTGGGAAACCAATAACACTTATGCAAAGAAAGAAAAAGGCAGAAACACTTCTTTCTCGAAGCACGCACTAGCGAATACGATCACCACATCGTGTTCCGCATTGGGGTCAAATTCGTCTGACCTTGTCCCCCTTCAGCTCAAGGAGCCACTTAAGTCAAAGTCGTGTTGTTATTTTAGGTATCCGCCTCTGAAACCGGTTGGTGCGTTAGTTGGCTAGGTAGGCTGGGCTACAACGTCGGGCCACCTTTACGCAGCACTACAGGGCCACATCCACTAAAACTAGAACGAAGCGAAAGTTGGCATTGGCACCTCTCGTCACCTGGATTGCAAGTACTGTAGTGTACTTACTTACTTCAGGTTCATCGCCACGTTCTCAACGGGCCACGCCCGCGGCCGCGACGCATCCATATCCAATCCAATGACTTACTCATCCAGCGGGCCTTCACTCGCTCAGGCCCTGGATATGGGTAAGGAAAGCAACAATGGGAAAATGGATACGGATGTCGATCCTTTGCATTCAAACTTGGATCCTTCAAAGTCACATTCCCTTCCTACTTCGGATCTGACCGTCCTGAGTGAATCTGACCCTGGTTCTATTCAACAATCTCGCTCTTCTTCGCACCCTCGCTTCCTACGTTCCAGCGAAAGTGAAAAGGACATCTCTCCAAACCATCTCCACCACGCTCATCTCCAATTGTCCCAGCTCGAAACCGTTGATGACAGAATCGTTGACGAACCAGCCGAACAGAGCCATCTACAGCTCCACAAGACCGGCCACCACTCCCACCACTCCCACCACCGCCTGCATCGAAGCAAGTCGCCGTCCAACCTCCATCTTCGTGCCGCCCAGCCCAACCACGTACACGCCATCGCCGAAGCTAATGCCCTAAAACCTCGCGCTGAACAAGATCTCGTTACCCAAGTTGTTCAGACTGTGTCTGTTGTTCAGGTCGTGGATTCCGTCGGATCGCCAATCGAAGTCCAAACCCATTACGCACCACCTGCTACCGTCGTCGTGGATTCTGCCTCGGGTATCACCGTCGCCGCCATTTCTGACCCGGAACCCAAGATCTCCGTGGCGGCCGTGGCGTCGGATCCGGCTGCGAGCTACAATGTTCCGTTACCTCCGTCTGCCCCCGCCGCGACCGCCGTGGAAACACCTGGGTTGACCGACCCATCGCCGTCTGCGCCTGTCCCAGATGCGACCGTATCCGATTCAGTGCCCGAGCCTGTCAATGACACGACGTTGCTACCCACTGCCGATTTACCATCTAACTCGGTTCCTCCAACAAATGAGACTAATGGATCTGTGACGTCGACAGATCCTGATACTTCAAGTCACGAAACAACGTTACCAGGCGCCCCTACTACTGTCGTTGACACAACAGCCTCGGATGTTAGTGGGTCGGGGACCTCCCTCGTAACTACCTGTACGAATATTCGCCCCTCCTATTTATAGTTTGAGTTTATGACCAGGCCATGTGCTGACTGACATCGCTTGCTTCAGATGACCTGACCGCGACAACGACCGACATCCCTACTTTAATAGAGACTACATCCGACTTGACCTCGGAAGCGCCGCAAGATGTTACATCAGAAGTGACGTCTGATGAAACTTTAACAGCTACCACCGACGTGACGCATGCAGAATCCAAGCCTTCCACAACCACAATACCGCCAATGTCGAACACGGCTTCACGGACCCTCAGTTCTTCCACTGTCCTGGTGGTATCTTCGACCTTCGTCACCTCTTCCATCAACCCTAGCGACACTTCAACGTACAGCTACTCTGACTCGGTGTACTCGAGCATTTCGGCCCAGGAAACTTGGTCTTCTGGCTCGTGGGGAGACGAAGATAATGAAGGAGGTAGCGGTGCCGCAACAGCTGATAACCAACCACCAGCGGCGACGACCACTTCGAACCCCAACAACACCGATACTGGCACACTCTCGCCTCAGCAGAAGCAAGTGATAGGTGGTGTCGTGGGAAGCATTGCGGGCGTGGCGTTTTTGGCGTTCTTCGTCCTGTTTGCTCTCAGGTACAAGAAGAAGCATCCTGGAGGTGGCATACTCGGTGGGAGCCAGTCTGGAACGCGGTCAATTGGTGGCCCAACATCAGGGCCTGACGGCAATAGTGGTGCATCAATGGCCGAACGTGCTGGGGCATCTGCTGCCATCACTGCCGCGTTTGCGGGACTGATGGGTAAAAAGCAACGACAAACTTCCGAACTGGAACCTGTCAGTGAGAGAGGGTTCTACCGAGTTTCAGGAAAGAAGCTTCCTTCTGTTCTTCAGGTTGGTGGTGATGGTTATTCTGATCCACGGACCGAACCCCCCTCGACTGGCCGAGCGAATCGAGAAAGCGTCATGAGTGGGAACTCTGACTACTGGAGAGGCTCTATGGCATTTGATCCGAGTGACCGGGATTCACCTCACCTTGCTCTTGGATCACCAATGCGGCCAATAAGTGGCGTGCCTGTAATTCGGTCCGGTCCAGCCCGAACACCTGTTACAGAGTCGAATCCTTTTACGGACCCGTCACGACCAAGGCCGGATTCTGATGCTCTGGGAGGCTCAACAGGTGGTGGCTCCATTGCATCTCGTGATGGATCATTTGGCTCACCATCACGGTTCCAGGAGAGAATCTGATTATATCACTATCCGCATTTGCGTATTACTTTGATTGTCCTTGATACCTGAGCGTTCTGTACCTGTTCTGCAAGATGAGCGATCTTACCATATATTTTTGGCCTCCACTGCTGCTACATGAATAAGCTGCAACTGTGAACTCATGGTCATCACATACTTCTTTGTCATCATAAACTTGGTCGCCGCCACCTGTACCAAGTGGCGCACGAAACATATTGTTTGGCGTTTAGCGGTGGTCGTCGCACTACTGCGGATCTCTTTGGACGTACAAAATCTGAAGATATGGGTTTTAGAGGTGGAGTCACATATATAAAGAGGAGGAGGACATTTTTGCCACAAAACGGAGGAAGCTGGACTGATTCACCTGAAAATTATATACTATGCGACGCTTGATGGTCCATTCTCTTCTTGACTCTCCTTAACGACATTTTTGCAACTATTTTGTTGTTTTTCTTCGCTTCCGACATTACGACCTCTACTGGGAAGGGGGTATATATCCCTGGATGGATTTGCAAACTGTAGACAAAGGATTAGAAAAGGTTGAGAGGAAGAACTAGTCTATATAATAGGCTTGCTAGCCATGATTTGAATAAGAGATATAAAGGCCTGGAAGGCTTTATTTGAGAAACGATTGCCGTTCATTGTGCCTTGCTCGAATTACATCTATTGATGTAATCTATTAAATCTCGATTCTTGAATGCATGGAATTAGGTACGGTTCAATGAACTGCTACGCTTGGTATTTAATACGTGTTGGTAGTCACGCTTGGCTCATATTCTCTGCTGTAGTATCCGTAATCCAAGCTATTATAATTACCTAGTTTGATAACTGATCCAATTTCGAAGCATATGGCTTCAAACATCCGTTATCCTCTTATGAGCTCAGAGCTCTTCCTTACACCTGGGCTATGGGAGAAAAGAAACTCAGAACCTTGATCCTAAATGATAGAAAGAGTTAGGTGACTGATTATAAGTTTATGATACCTTTTGCTGCTGATCCTAAATGACAAAAAGAGGCAGTCTCATTAGACTTTCGGTACACATCGGCTGTTGCATATCAAACACTACCCGCGGCGAATCCGAAACAATAAAGGGTTGGGGGCCCTGAAAGACGAGGCGAGTTCTTACGGATGACGGATTTGCAAGAAACATTCAACTGCCTTCTTGGAGGTAGACACCACAGTGTTATAAGGAATCCAAGCGATGGCCTCGAAATCCATCGTCAGTTCAAGTAATGAGATTTATATCTTGACGTGGGCAATGGCTTTGACTCCACGATATTGAATATTATTAATTAATACAGTGGCCTGATGAGCCTAAATTGCCCGCGCATTCTACCAAGAATTAGCTGCTTTCTCTAATACTGTTACGAGTCAAGAAGGAAGTGTTTCGGGATGCACAGCCCCCCTTGGGTTCGGATGAAGCGACGTATTCGGGATGGACGATCTCTTTCCAGTTGAAATTGAATCCACTAAAGTTGCCAGGCGTTTGGAGAGCGGTTGACATTGACTAGACCAGGTAGGCTGACACAAGTTGGCATGGGTCGCTAGATAAAGTAGTTTAGCTAGGTTCCAACGGTTGTCTGTGTGTTTTAGGTCTGAGACACGTCATCAGGGGATCAAGGTCGCATACAGATTCTTTGTAAGATCGGGGGCCAAGAGAGACGAGCGATAACAAGTCTTTCCAGTCTCGACGCCGGGATCAATACTGAAGCCTGTCAGAGAGGTATTGATCATAGACTTGGTGACCTACCTTACCTAACTATCTATGTAGCCCTGACGGCCACTTGACGGACATAAACCCTGAGATGAACAGCATGTTTAACGCCAATGTCGCTACTTTGGCTGTCAATATTTAGCAAGGTCTACTAGGCTGAAGCCATACTATTTGCGGAAGAGTGGCTTGACTACGCTGGAACGAGTAGAAGGCATCTCGATTAACCTACCTCAGGTAGATAGAAGACATACAAAGTGCCTGCCAGTCGAGCAATGCCCAAGTTTAGAATTGCGTTATAGTAAGATATATTAGTATGCAAGTAAAGAGTGTATACAAGGAGACTTGATCCATACAGAGAAGGATTCCGGGTCATGTACCCTGTTCTATAAACAGTTGGCTATTCTCAGCGACCCATCGCCAAGAGCAGAGACGAATTACAGTGGAGGCCTTCAGCAGTTAAAATTGACTGCCGTAGAGTCAGGGGTCCCTATGGCGATCATTTGTAGGAGAGGTGGAATATGTGTTTACATATACACAAATCTGTACATCATATCATTGCTTGCAGCAGAGAACCAATTACCAAATGACTGTTTATTCAACTGATCTGCGGCTGCATTAGGGCATCCCATAGAGTCCTATTCTATTCTAGGGTGATTGGCTGATACGATTGGCTGAAGCCAATGACACCGCCTTGAGCTATTGAAGGGAGCGTCTATTGACGATTGCCGGCGGCCTCGCCTTGATGCTCAATGGCAGTTAAATAGGTACCTACTACCTTAGGTAAGTAGGTATATAGTAGTAGGAAGTCTCAAGACATCATACCCAGGGCAGTGAAAGAAATACTTGGACAGGCCCAGGATGATTTGTGACAAACTTAGCACACTCTTTGGCCGCTTGTTTTTCAACACCCTCCCCTCCACTGATTGAGGGTCTCAAGGTCCCATCTTCATGCACCACCTACCTACCTAGGAGTGGCAGGTAGGTACCTACCTTCATTCGAGGTCGTTCCCGGGTTCGAAACAAATACCCGCGCATTGAGTCCTTGCCTTCCCCTGCGACTTCTCTTGTCTCACCGGTCCAAGTTGAGCTTAGCAAGGTACCAATTGGTAACTGTAGCAGGTTCCAGTTCCAGTTGCAAGTGCTAACGGATACTTGACTTGCCGGTTCATGCTTTGAATTTGTCATTATCGGTTGACTCGGAAGAATGAAAATTTCTTCAACACCACGATCTGGCTACATAGACTTGGATTTGAATTCCATCATTATCTTCACCTTTGTCGCCGTCGCCGTCGTGACTTGAAAGTCGACTCCCCCCTACTGATATCACTTCACTGCTCAGTCAGTACCCGCCAGAGGAGTTCACACCAAGACAAACCCAACCAAACTCCGCCACCCCACTCCATCTCCGCCTCAGTCTGACAGTGATAGTCATAGAGTCGGGTCATAACCAAGCTAACGTTAGTCGACCGCAGACTTGACCTGGTCTGGGTCTCTAGGAGCTTTTTAGCGCACCGGCGCCTCCAAATCGCCCACCTCGGCTTCTTCCTTTTCGACTCCGTCTCCTTGCTCCTTGTCTGAATTATCATACCTTAATAACTATTAGTGATCCGTGGGCTCCGATCTACGATTTACCCCAACCAACAAAATATTCTTCACTCCACAGCGCCAGCTTCAGCTCCAGCTCCCACTCTCCGTATCGCACAGATGATCTCACCGTGACTGAGACTCTCACAGCCCAGCCTATCGCACTATAACTGTTGCTTTGTCGCATTCCAACCCTCGTGTCGCAAGGCGACGACTCATTATCGCTGAATTGACCCACGGGACCGCCGCTTTGCGAACCTCGAGCCGCGATACTCCCACTTCAACCGACTATTTAATCAGAGAACCCTTTCACTTCGAACAGGATGGACCATATGGGCTTTCAGGTCCCGGGCATGGCCCCGCCGATCATGAATCAGCCGCCGCAGGTTTTTGGTGGCTACGATGGCATACCGCAGTTGCCCCCAGAGATTGCTGCTCAGATGTTCAATGATTCGGCTATGTTGCTTGAAGATGCAAACGACCCCAAGAGAAGGAGAATCGCTAGGGTATGGGACCTAGGATAGATCCCGGCGCAGCCGGTTTTAGAGTATTGTGTGCTGATCGGAACTTCAACAGGCCTGTGATATGTGTCGGAAGAAAAAGATCAAGTGTGACGGCAAGATGCCTTCTTGTACCCACTGTATCAACTATAAGACTGAATGTGTCTTCACGCAAGTTGAGAAGAAGCGTGCTCCTCCCAAAGGGTATGACACTTGACCTCATTGCGAAATCATGTGCTTACTGACATATGAAGTGCCAAGTACATCGAGGGACTCGAGAACCGGCTGAACCGTATGGAGCATCTTTTGAGACTTTCTGGTAAGTGGTTTGAAGAATATGCCTTACTGACACGACCTCGTTATACTGACCTTATATATACAGGCCTCCTCGACGAAGATGATGATGACCTTGGCGCGCTAGAGAAAAGGTTACTGGAAAGACAAGAGAAGTCGAGACAGGTGTCAATGCCTGCGGCATCCAACCCTAATTCACCATCTCAATCGACATCCGGCCCATCGGCTGCTGCAGATGGGGGCGAGATGACCCCTCAAAGCTCACTTACCTCGCCCAAGGATGATAAACGCAAATCAGCAACACCAGCTCCATCGACAGCTCCATCGACAGCTCCGGCACCAACTGCGAATGTGGACGATATCAAAAAGGAAGACCAGGAAGAAGTGGAGGCTCTTTCCGAGTTGATGTGTTCTTTGGTAACAAATAATTTTGGAGAGACCAGATACATTGGTAAGTTACTACACTGTATATGTGTGAACACCTTTACTGACATACTGCAGGATCGTCATCTGGCTTCTCCATATTTTCACCAAAGGGCGTTTCGTGGGTAAATTCGAAAACAGGGGATGATTCTTTTCAACGCACCATATCGGATATATCTGTCGATGACCACAAATGGACTAACTGGAAACCTGAAGTCTTTGGCGACCTATTTCAACGACCGATCTTCCGGCCTCTGCCCCCCAAGCCTGAGGCACTTTCGCTTCTCCAGGACTTCTTCGACAACTTCAATTGCATCTTCCCCCTATTTCATCGGCCAACATTCATGCACCTAGTACACCTTCAATACTCATCAGACCCTTACCAAGGCTCTGGATGGTGGGCTAGTCTCAACTGTGCGCTCGCGATTGCCCATCGTTTGCGAGTTATGAGCAATCTGGTACCACAGGATGAGGACGAAAAGGCGTGGGGTCACTTGAAGAATGCCATCGGGGTGTTTCCTGAGCTGACCATGCGCAACACCGATTTGTTGAGTGTCCAGGCTCTCCTTGGTATGGCTTTGTTCTTGCAAGGAACGCCAAACCCTCAGCCCACTTTGCTGCTGGTCTCAGCAGCCATGCGCCTGGCGCACAGTATCGGTCTCCATAAGCGCGGGACTGGTTTCAACCTAAACCCCATAGAGATTGAGCAACGGAAGAGAGTCTTCTGGATCGCATATATGCTAGACAAAGATCTCTGCCTCCGAGCCGGTCGTCCACCTGCCCAGGACGATGACGACATGAACGTTGAGCTCCCGGATGCTGACCCGGAGGACAACATTGGCAATATCCCCTTGGCAGACGGCAAGGGTAAGATGAATCTCTTCCGGGTTATGTGTGAGTTTGCCACTATCGAAAGTGAAGTCTATAAGAGGCTGTACTCTGTTCAAGCTACAAAGCAATCAGATGGTGAGCTACTCCATACCATTGGCGAGCTGGACCACAAGTTGGAAGAATGGAAGGATCGCATACCGATTGACTATCGGCCCGAGCACGACATCAATGCCTCGCACACTCCTCTGATTCTTCACGTTGTCATGTTGCATCTTACCTATTATAACTGCCTGACAACCATTCACCGCATGTCAGTTGCCCATGGACTCTGGACTAGTCGACTGGCCAATTATGCCATCCAAGGTCTGAATGCCCGACCACTCAACCCGCGGGTGTTTTCTTCTGCAGCACTATGCACGGCTGCAGCACGAGCTTCTGTCTCGTTGCTAAAATATGTGCCTCAAGGCGATTTTGCCTGCGTTTGGTAGGTTTCGAGCTCTCATCACACTAGCGATACACTAACATCACTGTCAGGATGATTCTTTATTTTCCTGTTTCCGCACTGGTGACGCTGTTTGGAAATATCTTACAGAACCCACTCGATCCCCGAGCAAAGTCAGACACTCGACTCATGAACATTGTGGTCACCTTCCTCTCCATGCTTGGACAGGAGGCCGAACAGGGCGGTGTGCATCGAATGCTCGGTATATGTGCTGAGTTTGAGCGTATAGCAAAGGCTGTAATCGACAAGGCTGAAAAGGAACAGTCTTCTCGACGCAAGCGTAAGAACCAGGATACAAATAAATCATCTACCAACGCTACTACGGCTACGGCTACGGCTCGACAGCCTAGCACTGCAGAATCAGCAACAACTACTTCAGTGTCTTCTAGTTCTCAGAGAAGATCATCACAAGCCCAACTATCGCCTCCCCAGAACAGTGCTTCGATGGGACAGTTCTCTATGGGTAGTCCAATGAACGACCCTTCCCCTTCGGCAATGTCAGCTGGTTGGCCTCAAGAGTTCCCGGTGCCTCAGTCGGGCGACTTTGACTCAATGAATTATGGCGACACAAACATGAATTCATCCCCGCAGATCCCAGTAGCGGCATTCCAGCAACCCCTTCTTCCGCAAGACCTGTTCTCTCTGCCAATGACGCTAGATTGGAGCTGGGCTGAGATGACTACTGGCGCATACCCAACAGTTGAGAACGGCAACTTCGGAGAGGACTGTAACAATTGTTAAAGGATGTGAGAGTAGTGGGTGGCAATGCATTTTGAGATGCATATATACCATGCGGTGAGAGGATGTAATGGCTGGATGTAACGAGATATGCGCAATGATGCTACATGCAAAGCTTGGAAGATGAGCGAGTATCGGTTTTTTCCCTTTCAAGTAACTACCTAGATCTGTTCCTTTTTGTTTGTGCCGGATACATACGAATACTAGCAAGCGATAAGCGTTAATGGTCAAATATCTTTGTGTACGGTCAACCTGATGCAACACGACCTCCTGGCTCGAAGCTTGGCTCATCCTCCTCACTCCCGTCACCCCCTAGGTTGAGGTATTCTTCCTTGTTATCGCCTTCTGCATCGTAACTGAAGACAATTGTACGGAGTATATGATCTGAGTCTTGCTCCTCTCGGTGAGTCGTCTTTTGGAGTTTTGTTCCTCTTCCTTTTCTTAGTATGGATCATGAGGCCCCAATCCGTAGCGTTGACTGTTGCTACATTGCGGTCTGGGTGTAAATCTGCTACCTCGTCCTCTTCTCCTGAATCTCGCCTTTGATAAAACTGTCTAGTCCTTGAGGTGCTTTTTTAGCTAAAGGCCTAAGGTAGTACCGTGGCTGTATCTGTTTTGTCGAGGGCATGCTGACTCTTACTTTGTGATATCGGATTGGTGGCAGTTGTAGGATCTCCTTGGGTCTCTCGGCTGTTACTGACGTCAGAATGACCCTCAGGATCGCCGAATATTTCTTACTGCGCGCGTTTGACTGACTAGAAGCAGTGCTGTTGACAAGCTCACTGGGAATAGCATGGGCTGACCAGCGATGTCGAACTGTGTGTTGAGAAAGGTGCTCTGGTGACTATGAATGTATGCCCTTACTTCTACTGATGAATAGCTTGATTGAGTTGTATCCTTCTTCTTTGTCGCATGTAATTCGTCGATGATGAACTATTGATATCATCTTGCCTCCTTGCCCGTAGAGACCAGAGTGTCGAGGCAGATGCCCATTGTAGGGTCGGGCAACCTCTACACGAAGGCGAGGTAGCGACCGATGAAAATTTGAATTTTATTCGAACCTATCATAAATATTCTAGACCTGTCCTAAGCATATCCTGAATATCCTCAACTCGTCAAAGGAGCTTCATCCCTTAGGACTATCTCCTGGGCCCAGCATATGCATATTCTGATGTGGATTGCCTGTGATGCTCAACTAATCTACGTATCTGTTTTCTTCTTCGTCTCCTGGCGTTGTCCATCATGCACACCATATAATATATTCGATACTTTTTGCGTTATTGTTGCAGTGTATGCCCGACTTCACTGTTGTAGCCGTCCATTGATGTTGGGATAGTCAACAACTTGTTTTGGTACGAGGTGAAATGGCATAAACAGGTCAAAAATTATACCTAAACCTTCTAGTATCTTGCCCAAACCCCTGACTATTGTTATCACCACTGCCCAGTGTCCGCGCCCCTCGTGCTAGGCCGTGTCGTCTTTTGAGAGAAATAAGAAACGTCGAAACATGCCTCCCCTACCCCCGAGTGACTGGCCAACCTTACCCATATGCCGCCTCTCTCCTTTGCCCAAACGCCATGCTCGTTGGGACGCACATGTCGTATGTCCGTCCCCTCAGAATGCAGAAGAGGGAAAAAAAAAAAAAAAAAAGAAAACCCAAGATTGAAGATCAAAAGCCGACGAGGCTGTCAAAGCAAGTAGCACCGAGATTTTTTTGTTTGTGTAGCGTGTACGAAACCCAGGGAACAATGGCCTGTTGGAATCGTTTCATAGTGTGTATACAAGTCGTGAAACATGAGACATGACTGGGCATCTACCGTCAAGATATTTCATGCGCCCACCATGCCAGGGCCGTAGCTTTGCTGGCGCATAGCACTCGGGTATGGCGAGGTGTTTCCCGGGTTTTTCTTGCGTCGCTTCTGGCCGCCCTCTCCCTCTCCCGTTGAGTAGCCCCCTTCCACGGCTGTGTCATCGTCAGGGTAACCTTCACCATAGCCTTCGAAACTGCTATCACCATACGTTCGCTTCTTCACGTTACGCTTTGGTCGGTTTGGATCGTTTGCTGAGGCACCCTGAGCCTTTAGTCGTCCTACTGCGCCAGGTACGTTGAGCGGAGTGTTGGGGGCGGTAGGTCTCGCTGACGAAGTTTGCTTTGAATCCAGGCCGGGTGACTGAAGTCCTAATCTTGAAGTATCCCAATCCTTCTTGCCTATAGGTCCCTTGGCCATGGTTACTGCTCGTCCCAGGGTGGATAGACTTGCTTGTGATAGCCCGTGTTTGATGTTTTGACCCTTAACTATCGTATTATCCCAATCCTCATCGGGCATGTGCAGGATGTCGAAAAAGTCGGGTTTCTCGGCGTTAGAGTCCTTGTCTGTTACTCGCACTTTCCAGTTGCCAGCAATACCTAAGTTCTTCATATGGCCTGTGTAAGATGAACGCAATGCGTTCTTTTCGCCGTTTGGCTTCTCCCGAGCTACTTCGGCGGCGAGCCCACTGAGGTTGAACATGTCATAAAGATCTTCCGAGACGCGTGGTAATGATTCCGGATGAGGAGTCTGGCAAAGAAGGTATTTCTTCCCCACATCGAGATGCAGGTCCTCAATGCCCAGCTTGCTTTCCTCGGTGTGAACCTTCTTCTGCTCGCGGTCGCCACTGTCATCCACAGAGCGCTTCCGCTTGTGGGGGGAGTCGTCGGTCATTGCAAGGTCGTGATGGGCGCTTCCAGTGACGCTGTGGGCGGGAGTCGGCAAGGTGGTTGGCGTGGCTGTGGAGGTCATTGAGGTTGTCACGCTTAACACGGGCTCCGAGGTCCCGGAGGAGAATTGCGATGGGCTCTGGGGAGTCTGAGGATGGAACGACATCGTGGACGGCTCCACGAGGGAGATTTGTGGGCGAGAGTCGCGCCGGTCGTCGACCGAGAGTCGCTGCGCTCCGCTTCTCTCTTCAGCCGAACGTCATGCACTGCACTGGGTTTTCCTCGGGACTCGGTGAGCGGTGCCGGCGCGGCGCGGGCAGATAACAGTCTTGTAGTGGTCTTTGCAGAGTTCGAGGAAAGGAATCGACGATTTTTTAGGAGAAATGGGCGAATGTCGCTGGCGCAGAGCGAGGGTTTGACGTCGAATAGGGCGATGTTAGGTTGGGATGTCGGAGGTTGAATCAGGGTCGGGGGCGAGAGGTGAGGTGTGGATTGTGTGGAGTGTTTGGAATGAGGGAGAGGTAGATGGTGATTTGAGCCTGAAAGACAAGGCATTTTGGTGAGGTGGGTCTGCCGGTTGTCAGTCCCGTCAGCAAAACGGCCGGAGGCCAGGCGGGCTGGCCGCTGTTCCCAGGCTGAGGTGCTGTTCACTGGCTAAACTAAGGGCTCTTTCAGTGGCCTTTCGGCTCACTGACCACTTCTCGGTACTATCATCCGCTAATCTGAGTGGCTGGCCTGAACCTGGTAGCCTGGCAGCCAGAACAACAAAGACAAAAGAACGTACTCCGTACATACATACATTTCGCCTTCCTGCCCGAGTGATCGCAGCCATTCATTGGCTTGACTTCTGCACTGTCGCATTCAGCTCCACAAAGACGGTGACACCGAATCACGTCTCAGCCTGTGAACTGTGTCGGAGCATACCAATCTTGAGTTCTAATATCAGATTATTAGTTAGTCTAAATTAGTTCCAACAAAGCAGCATCGTCCTGACGAGTTTGTGCTCCCTTTGATCTTTCCCTATCCTGTTCATTCTGTAGTCGACACTTTGAAGGTACTAGTGGCAAGCAGGTAAGAGTTTGGACTAAGGCAGCTTAATAAGTAGTAATAGGTCAGTAATAGTTATCTCAACAGAATCTTAATTAATTTATGAACCGATATCCTAAGCGATAAAGATTTAAGGAACTTTTATATAGCTTAATAGGTCTTTAGACAGTTACTTATTATTAGCACTGTAACTAAATAAATGCCAGGAGTTCCCTTGCTCCCCGAAGCCTGATAGTTTTGAGGGAACCAACAGTTGGACATTTTAAATGGCTTTTGGTGTTGTTTGAGATGATGATGCTGTTGTATCTCCACTACCTAGGTAGGTACGGCCGGGAGCGGGTGAATGACAGCATCACGTGACTAAGTCGCGTCGATAAGATCTCGTTCAACCCGCCAAATTTTTTCCCTCTTCTTTCATACAAACAAGACCACCACCATCCCTCAACAACTGTCAGCTTGCTCGATCCTACTCTGCTGTAACATCTTGGGATATGTGGTCGAGAGCACACTTCAGTAACCTTGCCTAAAACCATCATCACGAGGGCCCCTCGTGCGGCTACCATGATGCGATGATGACCTGATGCAAGTGACATATCCTCATCCTTTTGGGTCATTTATTGCCTTACTTCAAAGACAACAATAAATACTCATTGATTGGTCCATTGACCGTGATATCGTGCGCGGCGTGAATCACTATTGTATCTATTTATCCTCAACTACTCCTCTGTAAGTTCCGATAATGATCTGGTTCATGCTATCGGTACCGTGATGACGCCCAACATCTGGTAAACCTAGTAGCCTTGTCTGTTGTTTTCAGTTCGATGTATATCACCACTGATAACCGCCTGGTTGCTGTTAGGAAAACTGGCTTGTCTGACTTGAAAAAGCTTGCATTAGTCTCCAGGGTTCTGTTTAGAAATTGAAGCAAGGCTAATTCTTAGCATCTGCTAGATCCCAGATCATCACTACATATTAGTACGGGAGGTTAATTCTTTCTATGATACAAAGCAATTTTTTAATATGTTGTTGCTTTATAGTATTGCTATTTATTAGCAATTGACATCGCCCTCAAGGAGCAAGCAAGAAAACCTCAGATCCCAACAAAGGATGCCAGTGACAAACTCGCGAAAAAGCCCATTAAGTTTGTAATGGTTTATCTAGATCTCATTGTCATGCAGAAATATGATTGTCTTGCCTTAGCTGTTAAAATGCGACAGGCCCGAATTTACTAGTGTTCGTGACCGAAAGACAAGTTCTAAATAACATTTACTAGTCAAGAGGGTTCTGAGCGATATCTCATTGCACAACCAGGAGATTGATCAGGTATCATGTCTCCAGCTGGCTCGAGTGCATCTCGGTTCAGGCTGCCATTGAGGCCGCTAACTTAATGATATTGACTTAATAAAGCTTTACCGCCTGTAAGGCAATGAATGTTTAAATTATGGTAGACTTGGAGATACCTGGGTACCTTTCCAGGCTAATATATGAACTTAAAAAAATATATTAGATGAACATTCCTTGGAATTTGGATTTATTCTTTGGAACAAGCTGTTAACGGTTATGCCACCTAGGCTGATTACCTAATCTATCCTTAGGGAGCAAGAAAATATTAGACCTTAATATAGAGTATCAGAATAAATACAGTAAAAGATATCCTGAATTTAATAAAAGATATCCTAAGTTTATACCAAGTTACTTAAGTCTTTTATCATTTAGGGTCAAGATCCTAAATTCTTTCCCTCCCCTTGCCTATATTGAGTATATTCTTACTATCAAGTTGCTCAACCAACATCAAAAGGGAACAGAAACCAGTCTGCCCAAAAACATACCAGAACAATAATTGCGCCGATTGCCACTGATGATTGCGCCCTCCACTTTTCACTAAATCCCAGCTTTAGATGCATCATCATGCTATTTAACTTACTCCCTGAACATAAGAAAGAGTCATGATCGTTACCAGATACCCAAATCATCAATTCTAGATAAAACATTATACGCCCTTAATGCACCCGGTGCACTTCGTAATGCAAACAGACCAAAAACTCAAAGAGAGGAAAGAATTAAACAGAGAACAGCAGGTATTGGAAATAGAAGAAGTAAAGGCCAAATCGAACAGTGTGAAGGAGAATATATACTCCCCTATGAAGGATCCCAGACGGCATATGGGCTAGGCATAGAGTAACGACATTCTGTAGAATTTGCCCACAAGCTGTTTGAAGTGTCGGCAATTTGGAACTGCCAGACTAGGACTTGACTATTGGAGTACACTGGCCACGGGCTCCCCATCGATGGCCATCAGATTTCTGTTCTGTGGATTTGGTTCTCGGGAGGAGCCCTCGAGCCGGGAACTGAGTTTGCATCGTAGCCACTCATGGCAACAGAGGGGTTGCTGAGTGGCGTAGGGTGGTAGATAGATGGGTGTCGGTCTGAGAGGTTCGGGCTTGTGTTCCCCCCTCTGTAGGAATAGTCAACTGCATCGCCTTTCCATGGCATATTGGGTCGCAGCGGCGACTGTGAGGATTCCGATCTGGCCCTGCAGAGGGGATCGCGAAGCAGAGGAGGCGGGATGGGCTGGGGGCTCGATCGGTGAATTTCAACAGGAGTTCCAAGCCCATGGTTTTGCGCAAATGGGTGCGATGTTCTCGGGCTGCCTGTCAGAGGGGCTGTGAAGTGGCCGCCATATGGATATCGGTCACTCGGAGCTGGTGAAAGCGGCGATGCAAGACCTGAGCTTGTCAAACTGCCGGCGGGACTGTAGCCCATCCCACCAAATCCTGGGGTCATGGTAGTCGGAGAAGCATGTTCGCTCGTATCATGCCTTCGTCCGTCGACGATCAAGGGTCTTATCATGTGCTGGGCATACGATTGTGTATTGAAATGTCCTGGTGAGGGCATAGGGGCATTCATGCCATGGACTGCTCCGTAGGGGGAATGAAGTGCCTGGACGTTGTCGAATCCCTCAGGGACTGCTCTCATCTTTATCATACGATCGCGATCATCAGCGTTCAGACGCTTGATTTTGGCACGTCTGTCACACGGATTAGCGAGGACTATGTCGGCAATTAGTGTGATGATTAACTACCTGTTCTGGAACCAAACTTGGACCTGGCGCGAACTGAGGCCAGGGATCTCCCGTGAGAGCCGCTCACGGTGTGCCGCATCTGGGTGAGGCTGTTTTGCGAACTCACTCATGAGGAACCGTGTTTGCTGGTGGGTGAGTCTAAACTAATAAGCTCTTGCCTTGAACGAGCAACACGTACACTGACCTAAATCGCTTCATCTTACGTCGAGCAGCCGCCCTTTCTGCTGGAGTTTGGGCTGAATGCTCTCCCTCCCCGTCAAGCATATCGTCATCATCGAGGTCGTCCTCCTCTTCATCCTGTGGCGAGTCGATTCTTGCTCTTTGGCTGGATTGAGTGGACGAGAGGTCGTTTGTTTGGCGACTTGGTGGCACGAAAGTACTGTTAGTGGCAGTTTTCGGGGTTCCGATCAGCCCTAAGTTAATCATGTCCTCCATATCTGCGGTACTGGGTTTCATCCCGTAGCTATCATTTTGAAGGACAGAGTCCCTGGGCCCTGGCAACGACATCCTACCTCGGTCTATCGTCTGGAAAGGGGGTGAGTACACCTGAGTCGCCCCGGGTCTCATGTGAATTCCCAGAGCATTGCCTCTGTTTTCTGCCGGGTGGCGCATTAGAGAAAGTCTTGAGGCTTCGTTCCGTGGTTGATGTTGCTGTGCAGGTCCACTACCACTGTGGGAAGTAGTTGGATTGTGTGCTTGCCAGCTCGAAGGGGCCGGCAGCTCAACATTGACATCGTAAGGATTAGACATGCGAGGGCTTGTAGACGTAAGAGATGCTTCGTATCTGCTGAATGGCCAACGGCTATGCTCTGTCTCGTACTGCCTTGTGACAAGCATTTGGACGATGTGTTGAAGGGGGACAAGCCCAACTTGAATGAGAAGAATGGTCGTGAGACCGACGACTGTAGCTAGACAGGTACACCAACACAGTGCACCTCCAATTTTTCTGTCTTGCTTTCACGGACGGGTCGGCCTGCTGCAGAAAGGTTGAAACCACTTCCGAGATGGCAACGGAAGGACGAACAAGGGCGTGATAGTTTAGCGGCGAGTCAGCATGCAGCAGAGTATCACTGGATTGGAAGAGAAGGAATGTGAAGAAGAGGTGATCCTGAAGTAGGGACGACGAAATAGATATCGTATCCTAAGGTAGGGGCGAAACGAAATGATGGTGATGATTTAAACGAAAGACTCTGAGACCTGTGGTCTGCGTAATGAAAAGAATGGATAAGAACATAAACCGCAACCTGGAGAAAGATACAGTTGATATGTCTTGGATCGGAAGGAGTGATATCCAGAATGTTAACAGTTCACATTGGCGCTGGGCTTGGGATGGATATATGAATTCAAACTGGTAAGTCAAAACACGCCCAAGTTATGGCGGAGTCAGACGAATGAAGCCGTCACTGCCATGTCCTTGCCCAGGGGGGCCGAGCAAGGTCATCACATTTTGAGGACTTCCCCTGTCATGGAAGGTGTAGAATAAGAAAGCAAAAAGTGTGGTGCTTGCCCACGCACCCATGGACCGGCCTGCGTCAGGAGTGAACACCAACGACTAACAAGAGGTGGGGTTAATATCTGATGCTGTCTGGCGGAGAGTTGAACGAGCGATCCGTTGCATGCCTGAGCTCTCCGGACAGGGTTCCATATCGGAGATACTTATCCCACTCTTTAATGCTACATACGCATGCTAGAACGGCAGAAACAAGCTTTCGAGCTGATTCATGAGCTTTCTTATGGCATATTGGCGACGAACTGGGCCTGACAAGTCTGTACTATGGCGATGGATAGCGACATGTGTCGAGAACAAAACTAGATCGGTTGAGGTGCTGAGGCATCGATGCTGTTGTTCGTGACTGGGCCTGGACGTAATTGACACAGTCAGGAAAGATGCAGTGCCGGGCAAGGTTTCCTCTGAAATTGTTACTGGATTTTCTGAATCTGAGTCGATGTTGCGGCTTTAGTTAGTGCATGTTGCGCATAACCGTTGTCGCGGCTTGTGCGGGAACGAGCCAGTAGAGTCTTGACAGGGGTGTAGGGGGGGTGCAATGCCACCCACTGTGGGTAGGATTGTACATGTAATCTTCTCTAGGATCTGACTGGCCTCCAAGATTGCAGGGGTATTTCATGGGAAAAGCATATTTGGGCGGGAGGCAAGGACGTGTGTTGAATGAAAGACATGGGCAAGATGAGATGAGGGACTATTGGCCAAGAAGGCTGATAGATTGTTACAGGAAGAAGGTTGATGAAGGATGGGGAGATCGTAAGGATGATCGTCCTCTACCCTGTGAGATATGTAACAAGGCACGTGCAAGGCTGGGCCGTGTGATGGTATGAAGCGAGGTGAGGCGAGACAAGGTATCAAAACGACGCATCCATCGCTGGTCTGACCAGATCAGAGATAAGAGTTAAGACATTGTTGAAGGCGGTCGAAATGGCCGCCTCGGAGGCATTCGCAAGTAGGGCAAGAATCAGCTAGAGGCTGTCATATGTACTTAGTTTGTAGCTGGGCTTGTTTCGACCTTCTCCAACCAAGTCTGACAGATGACTGAACTGAACCCCTTGTGTTTCTGTTCCAAGTTTGAGATTGTGGGGACGACAAGCAACAAAAGTTCAGAGACTCCGCCAAACAATCCATGGAAACGTTATTGTTAGGACGGCACTTGGAGTCCTGGCCGGGGGTGAAAGCAGAATGACAGGATCAATCCAGAAATTACTGCGTACGTATATATACATACATACATGGAGTGCGGTGTAGGGCCAGCCTGACGAGAGAGGGGCGGCACTTTGGTCGACTCTTGCAGGCATATAGAAGTCTCCGGTGCTCGAAGGGAGACAACAGTAAAGCCCATGTGAAGTCGCGGGTAACGGAGCCTCTCTTGAGCCTTAGGGATCCTGTCGAAGGGCTCAGGAAGATTCTATTTCTGGTGGCTAACAATGAACTCTTGTGACTTGTGAATTGTGCGGGTAAGACCGGTGGGATGTTTCGTCGCTCCTCTAGTTGTCACAGGCTATCATCTGTGCTGCTAAAGGAATGTGGGAGTAGCAGCGGTTGCATTGACTCGCGGGTATCCGTAGACCACATGGAACGACTTCATTGTTGGTGCCCGTTCCGTCATGCACTGGAGCAAACATGGTCGTGTTGACAAACCACTGCAAATGATAGAAGTCCTATATATATCTACCGGCCGCAAGGTCCGCAGTGCAGATTTTTGTGCTTCATGTGAGTCGGGTCTGAACCTGCGATGAATATCGGCGTCGTTGTCCGGGCGTTGGTTGTTCGCACAACTTGATCTTGAGATGGATTGTGACGGGACAGTGCTTTGTTGAAGATTTGTTGGTGGTGTGGCGCGATAGGAAGGGAAACCTGGAAAGACGCATTGCCGATCATTGGGCCGTTCCTGCCTCGATCCTGACAATCTAAGTTTAGCAGGCAACATGTTTTGGATTCTGACAGACAACTATCCAAATGCACTTGCTTCTGCTCCATACCTACCTACCTACCTTGAGCACTCATCAAACCTGAAGTGGGCAGGGTACTATGGTAGTTAGGTGTAGACTTGATTGATTACCTTAGTAGGTACCTACCTACCTTGCGTCGTAGACGGGATGTAGCTACCAATTGTAGTACTGTCCCTACCTACTATATCGTATTAGATACCGATACCGGTAGACTCCTCCTAACATTAGTACCTAGTACTCATCTGCTCCTGAAGAACATCAAACAACCCGACAGCATGCCTTCTCAGCGCCTAGTGTACCTTATTTCATGCGATGCCAGGTGCCCGCCAACGGGTAGTAGTGCTGTCTAGGATCAGGGATCGTGTTTAGCCTTGTGAGCTCGGGTCTAGACGTTTCATCCTTCGACTGGGCTTGAGCTTTTACACATCCGTCATGGATTGACGCTGTTCCTGATGTGATCAATACTTGCTCAACAGCATTGATGACGACTCCAGCACTCACTGAAACGACCCTTCTTTCTGCGGCATAGAAACACGGGCCGTATTATGAGCCTCAATCTTCCGTCTCTAGCACCAACAAAAGGCCAGGCCAGGACCTTTCATATCTAAAGCCCCAAGAATGTCTTCGACGTCCACATTTATTGCCTGACATGGGGTACTGCAATTACCGTTGGTGCCAAGGTCCCAAAGCTTAGGAACAGTTCTAATTTGCCGAATACCACATGATTTCTCAAACTGCCGCTCTTCCTTCCTGTCATACTGGGTAAGACGAAGAGGTCACCCTGCTAACATGAAAGCTTTGCTTGTTGTCTCATTTCCTCTGAGATGAGCCTCTTATATTCTCAAGGAAAGCTGACCAAACTGAGTCAGGTTGGGATTACACAGCATCATCGAAACTAGCATTGACCAAACTGCTCCAGAGGTATTGCTGAGACAAGTTTTGAGTCTTGACTTGCCCATAGCGCAGCATGGGGAACCAGAGAACAAGCTAACATCTCGTAATGCAACGGAATCTTGCTGATCATAGTACTATTGCGATCACATATAGGTACGGTTCAGTGCTCTGTCAGTAGCCGAATCAGGGTACAAGCTTGATCATAAGCGAACACAAAATGCAGGATAGGCAACACTAACATTGAAAATGTTGTTACTCGCACTACAATGCAAAGTCGTTCTCTTGCTAAAGTGCCCATCCCGTTCGCACGGTATCCAGTCGGCTCCATGCATACTTTCGCTTCAAGGAGAGAGCTTCGAGTCGTTTCACAAACAAATCATTTGGCTACTGTCGGGCAAATCTATGTTAGGAAGCAGTTAGAACACCCATTCCACAAGTCCGTCCATCGTTCTGTGCGGCTGCAGAACATGAATATTCATGGTTATGGAGACACAACGATGCACCTAGTTCAAAACAGGCTCTGAGCTCCATTGTGGTGGGCTCTTCCGGAAATATTCGTCCATCAACCAAACTTTAACAGCCACCTCAAAAGGGCGATTGATTTGCAGCTTTCCGTATGTACATACACAAACGAATATGTTACAGCCACACCTCTTTTGTCCCCAGATTTCAGGAGTGCCTGCTCCGCCTTCGATGAACGGGCCCTGGAACTTTCAAGACATGGATGATTGAGTACCGAAGCTGACTATCTCTTAAAAACAGAAAACCTTCATGATTAGGGATTCTTAGGCAGTACTCGGGGAACAAGAAAATATTCAAGACTTTAGAAGAGGTTGCTAAAATAAACTTAGAAAAGAGCCCCCTAAGCTTAGGTATAATTGCCTAAGTCTTTCCGCCACTTAGGATGAAGGCCCTAAATTTTCTTACCTCCCCCGTGGCAGTATGATCTTACAGGACATGATTAATCATACCTCGAATCTATCCAACCTGATCAAGCACACAACAAGAACACAACACAGATTTCTTCTGCATCTACAATTTTTACAAGCGCCTACGCGTCGTTATTGAAGTAGAAGACTTTAAAGAGGTGAGCCTCTACTGTCTGTAAAGAGAAAAAATATCCATGCTCTGTCTTGAAGTTGCCAATCACCCGTCACTTCGTGTCGTTTATTACCGTGATTGAGAATTCCGAGTGGGATCTTCTGTTAGTTCCACTAACGTTTTGACCAGGATGCCAACGTTCTTTTTCTTCGAGAACCTTATCCTAGGTATACTTTGGGGGCCCCTGCCCGTAATCACCTGCCCTGATTTTAAACTGTTATTACAATTCTTCTTGTAGGCAAGTTTGCGAGGATAGATCCTCAGCAGGTTCAGAGAATTTGCTTTGGGGATCCCTGGAAGCCGTATGTTTTGCAAGTCCCTGCCTGAATTCTCCTAAATTTACATAACCTTTGTTCAACCGCCCGAAACTCGTGTCCAGTCTCTTAAACTTATAGTTAGCTGTACGTACTATTAGAGTAGGCTGCTCTTCTTGTTGTAAGGGAACACCAATCCATACGGTGATGTCGTAACTCTTGAACACCACTAATCTAAGTATTCTCTAGGCTACGCACATGATTCAACTCTGCTGTTTATTGGCGGCCCTCTACTGATCGGGCACTAACCGTGTTTCCCGTGTATATGTACGCTTTTATTGCATTATGTTACCAAGATATCTTGTGAAGGAGCATAGTAGAGTCTTGATGGTCCCAAGACCTTGTTCTGGGACAGGAGGTGTACACCCTTCAATCTGATTAACCACTCGCATTCGTTTCTGGGTAGGAGGGTGATAATCATCAACAAAGGGTTTTGGTCAAGATGAAACCGACATGCCCTCTTGGCCGAGATGGGGAAGACAAATGCCCAACTCTGCAATCTTTGAATCCATATGCTATTAATGAGCGGTGATATTCTAATTCCTACCTGTAGTGATGGAACCTGCGAGGAGACAAGGAGAGAACCTACGTGTTTACCATTTATCTAATTCTTACTAGAAATTACTATGGTCGTTACGATACGGGTATAAACCTGAATTGCTCCAGCAGAATGTTCTGTAGATATTATATGGAGGGCCATCTCTCCCCCACAACTGTTGGCACTTTCTTCCTCCCCTTGATCTAGCAGGTCGCAAGTCTAAATACGGAGAGTTTCCAAGTGGCCTGTTTAATATGGAGATGATCAGGTTTCAAGATGAAGCTTGTGGCAATCCAATGGCTACAGCCTAGCCAGCTGGAATCGCTCAGGTGACCCTTGTTTGCTGAAGCCGAAGCATGAAACACTCGACCGCCGGGTCGTAACAACATGTAACGAGCATGGAATCTCGACACCATTTGAGAGTCTGACTTGAGAGTCTAGTTGTGCTATTATGCTATCCTAACTCAAGATTGATAGCAGTCTGTAGTCGCAGGTATCAATGTAATGGATGTCATATAGGCTAGTAGTGACAAAAAGTCTGGCTTCCAACACCCTCTCATGTCTGGAACATAGTCCACAGTAGTCAGCTGTATTCACGCAACTGCCGTATACATACCCTGGCAGAAGATCGAGTGTTTTCTCCATCCTGGAGAAGACACAGCCTAGAAACATGTCAATTACGCTTGTTGGTATCTTTCGCTTTCGGGGCAAGCTCAAGTCAATCTGTCTGCTCTGCAGTTGCATCTTTTCAGTAATATCAAACCGATTTCTAAAATCTTTATCGGGGTTGATGGGGACGTGTGGATTGGATGGCGATATAGGATATATCTCATTGAGCTAGGAAAATCACAGCTATTTATTTCCTAATTTCTCGATATACTCTGTGATTGTGTTATTCTAAACAGTTTCATCATTGGGATTTCCTTCGCCCTCTCGTGGTGATTCAGAATAAATCTGCCTCGAGAAACAGAAAGGAGCAAATACCGAAAGAATTAGGGGTTTGTCTCAGAGTCTTGATGCAGATTAACTGACTATTTCGCGGGTAGGAGACTTCTGTCACTTCGCAAATCTATCCCCAACTGTCACTTGATGCGAAACAGGTGATTCTCTTGGCTGCATATTCGACACGTACATCTTAAGCATGCCTTACCAGAGAAACTATGCCTCACTTCTGCTCAACTTTGATCAGTGTCTCCTGTTTTCATAACTCCCCGAGCGGTCTATCACTGAGAGAGACCTATTCGTACAGTAAAGACTACCTACCCTGCTACCTAGACAAGGTCTAATGATCGGCGGGTGTTTCAATCAATTGGTCGAACGAAGGCTCGCAAAGAAGGCCCGTAAACAGAAGCACGAAACCAAACAAAAAGTGACTGAGCGCAGATAGACAGTTTCATCTTTTAGGTGTCAGTGCAGCTAGACAAGCTAACAAGATATGGTGGACTCGGTGATGGTTGTTTCGAGCTTTGACCTCTACATTTTAGTTAGTAATTGGTGTTGTGGGCCTTGCTTGGTTGGTGCTAAGGCAAAAGACCCGGACTCTTCTTCCATAAGAAGAAGTTATAGAACCACGCAGAAGGTACGCAGTACAATAAAGACGTTGAATCTACCCTTGTGTTTATGAGGCAAGGGTAAGGGTAATGATTCAACAGACACAACTGCCGAAGAGGCTGACGGGTGGTTCATTTCGAGGCTATTGCCGCCCTGCTCTGACACCCATCAGGATATCGGATGTGTCTGCATGAGCCTTGATTGCACGGTCAGACCTCTTGAGAAGGTCTCGGCTTTATGTCGTACGATGATGTACTCGGTGCATTCTGACAAAGAGAGGCGTGCTCTCGGGCATCATTCCCGGGTACCTAGGAGATGCAAGAAAACTCAGCATCTCGGGCCTAAGCAATGAATCCTAAACAATGAAAATATTTTGGTAATTTAATCTAAGCCTAGGGGGGCCCCTTGATGAATTTACTTCAGTACCAGAGTCTCCTTCCTCATCCGAAGCTATATTAATCAGCATTGATTCTCCTCATGATACCGTCGTTGGTCTCCCCCAAGTCGGGCAATTCCACTTCCTCTTTCTGTTCAGGTGCCGCCAGAGCTGACAGTAACTATTGAAAACCTCGTCATCCTCACCAAAGAGAGTCCCATGTAGAACTTTATGTATTCCAGTTGAGAACTGCGATTGTCGTAGGCATGTTCAGTGACCTTATCCTCTCTTGCCGTGGTCCAGGATGGCTCAACGGTAATCAAATGAGAGGCCTCTGCTATAATTAGACCAACGCCCCCCCTAAGTAGCACTCATTATGTCACCGATACAGATATCCAGGCGGGGCGGAGGACAAAAATATCGTACCTATATCTTTGTTTACTTTCCTTGATGTCAAGAGCGGCTAGCAATGATGTGGAATACTTGTCCAGACCAACGGCATCATAAGGGACTCCCTGGCGGAATACAGAGTCTGCAACCATCTTGAGTCGTTCTTTTCCTATCAATTGATGTTCAAGTGGGATCGTTTTGTAAAGGCCATCAGATCTTAGCTGGTGGAGGAGAAACATCAAAAGACTTCTATCCTGAGCGATTACAAGACTTAGTTCAATTTAGATGAATTTAGTATAGGATCACGAGGCTCTATACTAGTGATTTATGGTATATTGAGTTAATGTCAAGAACTTTTCTTGCTTCCTAGGTTATCGCTAATGGCAAGATGTTGCAAACCTAGTATGTGATGTATGGATTGGCCCATAGCAACTCAGGATAGGGTAACTTGAACATTATTACTGTTTTTATTTTTGTTTTTATTGATACAGTCTCGTGAAGAGCACACCGAAGTTCAATCAGGTATTTCTGTCACCGAAGATCTGTCAAGGAAGTGACTCAGTAGTCGTAAAAGCCCTTGCCACTCTTCTTACCATACCAACCAGCGTTGACCATGTTCTTCAACAACACGCTCGGCCTATATTTGGAGTCAGCGGTCTCCTCATACAGAACCTTCATGATAGATAGACATGTATCGAGACCAATGAAATCAGCAAGCTGAAGAGGACCCATGGGCACGTTTGTGCCGTTCTTCATGATGGCATCAATGGAGTCACGGTCTCCAACACCAGTCTCAAGACAAATGATCGCCTCGTTAATATAAGGCATGAGGATACGATTGGCAAGGAATCCAGGAGAGTCGGCTGACACCGAAGTGATCTTGCCCATGCGCTTGCAGAACTCAACGGCAGTGTCGAGAGTGTCCTGGCTAGTCTGCAGGCCGCTGATGATCTCAACGCCCTTCTGTACAGGGACGGGGTTCATGAAATGGGTCGACACAACGCGAGAGGAAGCCGAAGTATCAGTGGGATCTTTGGTAGTGGCCGCGGCGATGCGGGTGATGGAGATAGAAGAGGTGTTTGTAGCGAGAATAGCGTGCTTGGGGCAGATCTGAGCCAGCTTGCCAAATATGTCAAACTTGAGATTGGGCAGCTCAGGAACAGCCTCGATAACCATGTCTGCAGAGGAGAGGTCTTCCATTTTGGTGCTTGTACTGAGAAGAGAACGGGCGCTGTCGGCCTGCTCCTGCGTGATCCTTGACTTTGAGACATCCTTTGCTAGGAGTTTCTCAGCAAAGGCAATGCCCCGGGCCAGAGCCTTGTCTGAAGTATCGATCAAAGTAACGGGAACCTGAGCCTTTTGAGCTGCAACAAGAGCAATCCCCAATCCCTATCGTGGTGCTGTTAACTGTCTGAACGCCAGAAATGTCTTTCACATGCTCTTACCATTTGACCCGCACCGATAACACCAAGCTCCTTGACCTCTGCGGCGGCATATTGGCGAGGTGAAGAGCTGAAGCAGCGGGCATGACGCACAACTGCCATAGAAGGCATTCGAAACATTGGGGCAGCCATTTTTTTTTCTTTTTGTTCTCGAAGACTGTGTGGGGGGATTTTGGAAATCACGATAAAATAGTAAAGTGCCAGGACTCTTTAAGTTCTTCCCCACGGGGACGTTGGTATCTACGCCGACGCCGACGCCGACGCCGAAATCAACGGCTCATGCCATCATATGGCGGGTAACCTCGGCTCGGAGCCGGCGGATCTTTCTTATCAATTGCCGAACTTTCTTTATCTTATCAACTCTTATCGAGCTTCGCGTTAATTAGACACGCCAGACAAGACGCGTCTAAGCGCGTCGTATAATGAAGTAGGTGCCTTAGTGGGACTACCTAAGTACTAATGTTTTCTCATGTTGTCAAGGCAGCACAACCCCACGACCTTTAAATAGAGGCAGGCAACTATTTGTCTGTCAATGTTGAGTGAAACAAGATCATGGAGTTGGCAGATGGATCAACAGATATTGTGCACCCAGAAGTGCGAGCGCATATCAACAGTCTTGTCTCAGCGGTAAGTTTTCCCATATTACCAATAAGTTAGAATGTTCTGACAAGCGGATTCTAGCTTGGAGGCATCAGCGCCGACGATGATGGCGGCTATCAACTCGGTGACGATGCCCTCGAGGTTCTTCGCGATCTAAAACGATGGATACGCTTCTACGACGAAAAGACGAATCGGATGGATGTTGCGCGATGCATACACGAGGCGAACCTGATCGAGGGTGATCTGCTCCCCATTCTCTCGACGTGGCCCGAAAACGCCACGGACAGCAAATTCAAGTCCAGGATAGCCTTGGCTTGCTTCGAACTCATGGTTCCTCTCACGTGGCCGATGGCAAGGGACAGAGAGCGAATGACGGTCAATCACCACCGCCATATGCCGGTCCTGGAGCTTGCCCAGGTTGGATATAAGCGAGCCGTTATCAATTACGACGGAGCTCGCGTACTTCATACAGCTGTACGGGTGGCTCTCCCATCCATGGCAATACCGATTGGCGACCGAACACAACGTGATCATGGTATCATCAAGCTGGTATTGTTCTTCCTCCGTAACATCGCCATGATCGAGCCTCCCCCTGATGTTAAATACGAAGGCGATGAGTCTCAAATATCTCGATCCGCCACTATCGATGCGTTCTCATACCAAGACATCTTCCTCGTGCTATTGACGCTTGCATCGAATATGGGAGAGGATTTTCGAACCGAAGATACATCTGTCATGGAAATTATATATCATTTAGTGAAACAAGTTGACGTTGAAAAGCTCTTCATGAATGAGCAGCAGCTAAGTAAGGCCAAGGCTGGAGAGCTCGCCGATATGATGAGTAAGGAGTCGTCCATGTTGAAGGCATACAACCGCAAAGGCCCAACTCGCCACAACCGATTCGGTACCATGATTTGGGTGAAGCGAGACGACGGCAAGATGTCATCACTTTCGGGCCAAGATGCGCTGGCTGATGCCTCCATGAGGAATCAAAAGATGGATAACTCAAAAACTTTCCGACCTCCTCGCCGAGCACGAAAAGGGGATAAAGATGAGAAAGATCTCGGGTTGCCAACTAAGCTTAATTCTCGTGCTTATGACCAGTTGCGATCGTTTGTCGAAGATTTCCTTGACTCGGGCTTCAACCCCCTGTTCCAACATGTCCGCAAAACCATTGATAGGGAGGCACCACATGTAATGCAGTATCACCGCCGTCAATTTTTCTACTTGGTAGCATGGTTCCTGGAAGCCGAGCGCATGAGGCGCAAGGCAAGGAAACAGTCGACTAAGAATCCCAGCGAGGACATCAGCAGTTTCAACCTTGTTGCAGGTGTTCTCAACCAGGAGATGTTCATCACTCTCAATAAAGCTCTCCATGAGTCGCTGGAGATGAAGGATTGGCATGAATTAACCGCTGTTATGCGTTGTTTTACACAGATCCTTCTCACCGTGCAGGAAATGTCAGAGTCAGGCAACGAGGACAACGAAGAGATCGCCGAAAACGTGCTTAGTCGTCTATTTTACGAAGAAGCAACCCACGATGCAATTGCCACCATTATCAGAACTTACAAGGACCAAAGCTTCAACTACCTTGATGCTGCCACGGAACTGGTCCACCACTTCCTCCGTATTCTGGAAGGATACTCAAAGCAGAACATCGATATGCAAGTTCGCTCGCGGAAGCGAACTCGACGGAAGAAGAAGGCTGCCCAAGACGCTGCAGGAATCGAAAATGACAATGACGAGAATGACGGTTCAGACAATGACGCCGCATCCGCTGAACGAATAACTAAAGAACGAAAGTTCGACTTTCATCGCTTTGCAACGCGTTTCACGCCCCAGAGCGTAGTGGATACATTTGTCGCTTTCACCAAGTATTACCGTGATCTGACAGACTCGCAACTCAAGCGAGCGCATCGATATTTCTATCGCGTGGCTTTCAAAGCAGAGGCGAGTGTCATGCTATTTCGTGTGGACATAATTCACCTCTTTTATAACATGATCAAAGGCCCTGCTGCGCTTGACAAGTCCTCTAGGGTGTTCAAGGAGTGGGAAGAGTTGGTGAAGCAGATACTGCGCAAATGCTTCAAGAAGCTTGAACAGCGACCAGAACTGCTTGTGGAGATGCTCTTCAGCAAGGGATCTAGCACTGCCTTCTTTCTCGAGTACGGCTTCGAACGACAAACTGTCACTGCAGCCAGCAAAGCCAAATCTGCAGCTGAGCTGGTCTTCAAAAACACTGAAGAGCTAGACCGGCAGATCGCCATTGTCGTTGGAGCAATGTTGGACAAGAACCAGGCAAACCATGTCGCCTGGATCAAGAAAATCCTCGGCGACGCTGAGAGCGAACGTAAAGCTTTTATGGCAGCGGAAGAGGCAATGGCTTCAGTTGAGCCTGTACAAGATGATGCTGAGGAACAGCCAACAGAGTCGGGGCCAAAAGCTCCTCCTATATTTTGTGAGTTCAATGAGATTCGAGTATTTGTTCCTTCACTAATAATGCCTAGTCGTGCGTCCAGATGATAAGGACCGTCGTAATGCCATGTTCAAGAACTCTCATATGCGACTTCTTATGAAACTTGTCGGTCTTCAGCTATTAGGCCCGGCATCAGATGAAACACCCGAGTCCGCATGGATTATACCTTCTGATGTATCTGCCGATGTTCTCACGGATGCCATCCACTACATCAACCAAGCCGAGTTCAGCCCTCCAACATTTGACGAGGGAGTTCTGGCAGAACACCAGCTGAAACGCAAGAGTGCGCCACGCAAGAAGGCCGATTTCGATGATGATGAGGAGGGCGAGCTTGACGACCCCATGTTCGGACCCCTCGGTCCCACGGTGCGCAAACCCATTGACGAAGAAGATGGCCCCAAGAAGTCACCCAGGAAACGTAGGCCTCGAAAAGAACTTACCGAAGAAGAAAGACAAAAGAAGCGTAAAGAAAGGCGAAGAAAAGAGCAAGAAAAGGTGAAGCGCTTGAGATCAGAAAAGTATGTAAGGCCCGAGGACGATGAAACGGATTCTGAATACGACGAAGTCTTCTACGCTCGGGAACGAGAGGCAGAAGCAAAGGCATCCGCCATCCGCCACGTTGCGGAACGCCTTATTGTATCTAAAAAGCCAACTAGAAAGCGTGGAATTGCAGCTACAGAATCTGCATCAAGTAGTGAGGAGCATCAGGGAGGAGGTGACGATTCTGATTCTGGTCACGATTCTGATTCTGGTCACGATTCTGATTCTGGTCACGATTCTGATTCTGGTGATGATTTCATTCTTAGGGCAATGAATACAACTCTTGAGGAAGAGAACGGGGGGCAGCCAGAAGGAGCATTGCCAGATGGCAGTGATGGAGAGGGTCGCAAGAGGAGACGAATCAGTGTTGAAAAGACTCAGCCTGACGAGGATGAGGAAATGGGCGGCGTGAATAGGAATGGAGATGAGGATGAGGATGAGGATGAAGCACCTGTCGTAACTCGAAGACCGCGTGTACGGGGTGGGTTTGTGGTGGATAGTGATGATGATGATGAGTAGATATTAAGTAGCATAATTACTGGCGTCTGAAGCGTTCATGCTATATAGCATGGTGGGAAAGGGGCAGAGGGATGATACGTCTAGATTTAATGAACGGATGCCACCACCAAAGCTCTGCCATACTATCCTGTGGAAGTCATGGCCAAGACTCGGGAGAACTGGGTGCAAGGCCTGCACTTAGGGAGCAAGAAAACTCAAGACTTAAAAAGAGGATACTGAAATAAACTTAGTAAAATGCCTCCTAAGCTTAAGCTAGACTTACCAAATATTTTTATCGTTTAGGGGTTAAGGTCCTAAGTTTTCTTTCCTCCCCTAGCCTGCCTAGACCAGAGTGGCTTTTCCCCTTATATGGTAAACGAAGATTGTTTCTAGATTTTTAAGTAACGTATACAGTCCCTATTGGGGATGAGAGACTATCAAACAGTGGTATATCCTCCAAACATGTTATCTCATCGGCTTGTATCTTTCTATCAAAAACATAAGTCATATTTTACTCTATGGGGTTGACTTTCTTTGTTGTCGTCTCTCCAAACTCCTCCTTCTTGTCGCTGTGCTCTGCCTAGATTGTATTTGACCTAGCTCTGCAAGATCCTCCTGACTCCTTCTAGGGACACCAGGATACGCAAGCACACTATCGCGATGTTCTGGACGTCGGAGGGCATCTCTCTGTTGCAAAGCAGGTTTTTCGTCGTCCTTGCCGCCCCATGACCCCCCGATTCCTTCCATGATGAAATCGGAGGCTGTTGGCTGGTCAAGAAGAGAGAGTTCCTCGGGGGAGAATATGCAGGGAAGTAGGAGAGCACGGATTGGTATTAGAGCAAAGATGATGACAGGGAAGCCGACAGCGGCTACAGTCTGGGTGATAGCAAAAGTGGCACCGAAGCCGACGAGCTCGATGAGGACAAAGTACCAGATAGCTGAGCGCCGGCGAATTTGAAGTAAGGGGCTGTTTGAAGGCGTGAGGGCCCGATCGCGCGCTAGGAAAATAAGCTTGCTCGTGATACCATTCCCCTCAAGGGCCTGGACACCCATAACAAAGAATAGACCCGCGAGCACACCATGGGGAATCAAGTGAAGGACCACTAAAAGGGGTCCCGTCATAGTACCCAAAGTAAGGAGACCTTGAGCAAAGTTGGAAAACCGTTGCTCTACAACGTGTGTGGCCTCGAAGGAATAGCCACCGCCTACTGGGTTGCCATCGTCATCATCTTCCTTGACAGCTTTTGTAACACAGAGCGACTCCGTATGGAAGGGTGCTTGAGGGATGAGGCCATTGGGAAACGGTAGGCCAAGGATACCTGCAACACCAGTTGTCAAACCGAGGAGGAATATATCCCAGTGAAAACCAGCAGGTTTGCGAAGTGGAAACTCGCTGCCCTGGGCGATAAGTGAAGAAACTTTGGTTGTAAGCAAGGTTGCCAGGAATTCAATATTCTATAACATACCATTATGATCGAACCAGAAGAGAATGGTCAGAAGGACTGCAAAGGGCAGAGCTAGAAAGACGTCACCCACGCTCAAATCCCAGAAGCGGACGAGCCAATCGCGGCCACTGGTAGGCTCAAAGGCGATTCCAGTGGGCAAAACCTCAAGATCAACCTCCTGCATACGGCCGAAATGGACAAAGCCAGTGAAAAAGATGATTGTCAAAGGTGTGCCGTAGTCCTTGAGAAACACGCGCAAGGGGTGGCGGAAAAGGCTGCTCCCGCCAAGTTCGCCGCACACGTATGCTGCCATGAAGACAAGAAGAGCGGCAGCGATGGAGAGATAGAACTCTTGTCCTCTACCGAGATGTTCGAGGACTTGGATGCCCTTTTGTAGGTAGATAAAAGCGACGTAAAACCCAAAGATGTCACAGGGGAAGCGCGTGACCCATCGGAGCCAGTTGCACGAGTTCGTTACGGCGAGAATCCAGTGAAGGATAAGTGACCAACTGGATGGATCAGTTACCAAACTGTGGGAATTGAAAAGAGCCCCGTGTTGCACGGTGAACGCCGACTTACATGCCGATCCAGCACATGAAGCCAATATAATTGACGCCGGTTGGCTTCATGATATCATATACGGTGCTTCAGATGCCCAGGTCAGCTCCACGATGCAAATTCATTTGTGAGTAGTAGTAATCTTACTAGTTGAAGACGGTTATTGGGCCTAGAGAAGCATGGTTAGAGGGACAGCTCGGCGTAGTAGGAAAGGGAGATCAAATTACCCGTAACTCCGACAATGACCAGCGGTTGTGCAGCAAATAGAGAGAAGATAACCGCCCCAAGAACAGAGGAGAGTAAAACTTCGTTGACGCCATAGTTTGACCCTGTTTTCTGGAACATGTCGAGAGAGAAAGCCAGGGCAGGGAGGATGCTTGATGAGAAGTCAGCGCCACACGCAGTTTAATATGTAACGAAGGCAAGACAAGATGAGATGGAGATACTGACTTGGCAAAATACATATACACTGTAGCAGGGACTACACGATAGTCCCACGCGTCCGTCCAGTCGCTGACATAGTATGGTATTCGTCGACGGATGTCACTGATCATACCACGAAAGAGGTGGATTCTCCACCAAGCCTCTTGTTTTTGGCGAGGTGAGGCCATTCCATCGTGGTCTCTTTCGTGTCCTGGCGAAGCTGAAACCATGATGGCTGCCTCTAGAGATAATGACGAAGAACTGTTGTAATGGTATTAGGCCTGACAAGAAATTGTTGTACCTCATGCAGACTGTATCGAACAACGAGTGGCACACTTCAAAGATGACTTTTGAGTGAGGAAGTTCCGTGATTAATAGACGAGACAGTAGGAAGCGGAAACCAACAAAGTTGATATACATACATACATATAAGAAAAGATCAGAATCGGCCGCCCAAGAATGTCACCGGTGCAAGGGTCTTGACTTGTCTTGACTTAGGCTACCAGTCTTCGGAGAAAGTGATTGATTGTTGACTCCACTCAGTAACTAAACACGACAACATCCCTGTCCTGGTTACATCCAAATGCTCAGTGCTCACCGAAATGAGTAAGTAGGTAACGGGGAAAAGGAAGGGAAATAGACTACATCGATATATACCTTATCGAAGCAGTTCAAGGGACTGCGGTGCGGGTCGATAAAACCCACTAATCGGGTCTCACAGGGGGGTAACACCATAAAAAGAGGCACTTCCACCACGCTTCTTTGGGAGTGTGATGTAAGAATGGCTTCCATAATGACAGTGATGCGATCCAGACACCTTGGCAGCCAATAGAGTGCAAGCGACTCAATTGCATGCATGCTTAGACCAAAAGCGATACTCGTTTATTGCCGGCCAAACAGACAAGACAAAAACTTCGATTGTGGGGGATCGGGATGCTTATTAAGACAACATCCAGTGTCTCGACTAAGGGCTGTCACACACATAGGTAGGTACCTACCTAGGTATGTATACCCGAATACGTATAGAGATAGGTAATCAATAAACAGTGCAATGGATATCATGAGAATATCATCATCACTACAACAGCCTAGGTAGGCTGTACTAGTACCTACTACGTGGAAGACTGACTAGGTCCTCCCAGTCCTTATTCATCCTGACATGCACGGAACCTTTCGTCCAAGTCCTAGTTACCAGCCATCCCACATGGATGCAAGTATCGACGTTGACAGCCCACCTTGACCCTGTTGTCGACAAGTGCATGATGTCGTAAAAACTTGTACCTTTTTATTACCCTTTTCGACACACGCGGTTACACCAAGGGAGCAGAGCCTCCTAAACCTCGGTCAGCAGAGGAACTTTCTCAGCCAATCAGCTTCACAGCACCAGCTCGCGGTCGATGATAATCGCGACATCTTGACTTATACTAATAGGTAGAATAGCGTTTGACGGCCACCGGTTGCTTCAGACCATGCCAAGCTCACTAGGATCGGCATTCTCTGTTATTATTTGTTCTGTTAGTTCCTCGGCGGGGCTGGGAGCCATAAATTACGACTCATATTCCGGTCCCTTAGATGGCATTGTTGTCTGGTAGGGCGACGCAAGGAAACTGGGATCTCTTTTCTAAATGACATACCCTCCAGTGGCTAACATCAACTCGTCATCTCGAGATGCTTGTCAAGGCCTATTCTGCCTCCTGTCTGAAATATGGGATACATGGCAGCATAACCCTGATGGGTCCTTGATCAACTGTTACAAGATTGGCGAGCCAGACAATTTCGACAACGTCTTCAAACCATCATTTTCAGGACAGAGAATTCAATCATCAATATATACTTAATGTTTTACAGTTCTATAGCCTAGAATACATTGTTACACGGTTGTTCCTAGCCTCGACCTCCAGGCTTTCCAACACGATGAGGGTAATTTCTGATGGTTGCGATGTGCCGGTTCTGCTAATAACGCATTGAACATCCAAAGGAATTGATCAAATGTTTTGGTAGAGTAGAGTGCCGCTTTTCTCTGCGCCTTGCTGTGGCCTCCATGACCTGTGTTGCTTCCTCCTGACGAATTATCGTAATGTCCTGGCCTGACATCAGAGTCCTCGGTTCTGGAATAGGCCTCGCCGTTATCCTCGTTGCTGCACAGCCAATCCTCGCTCTGCCTCAAGTTCTCCTGTATTCCTCCTCCTGTCTTGCCTCCGCAACACTGCGCACGACCAATCGTCGTCGATCGTACCACGGAAGCTACCTTCGCCAACCATGTGCTTGGCGACTTGTCTTTTCGACTCTACTCAAGCTTTTTGAAAGCTGGGGCAGGGGTAGGGGGGTCCTTAGGCGTATCTGTCTCCTCGGGGAATGGTGGGGGTGTACTCTCCTCCTTACCGCCGCCAAAGTATTTCTCAAAGTCCTCGTTGTCACCAAAAGGTCGCTTGCCCAAGATGCGAACCATGTCATCTCGCACGAGAACCTCCTTCTTGAGCAACTCCTGGGCGATTAGTCCAACTTCCTTCTTTTTCGAGGTCAAAAGGTCTCGGCATCGCTGGTAGGCTGCATCCACAATTCGGGAAACCTCCTGGTCGATCTGCTGGGCAGTAGATTCGGCAAATGGCTTCTGCATGCGGTTGGGGTCATTCTCGAAGTGAACGGGGCCCACCTTCTCGGACATGCCCCATTGAGTCACCATGTTTCGTGCCATTTGGGAAACCTTCTTGAAGTCGTCACTAGCACCTGTTGTCACGGTGGGGAAATGAAGCTCCTCAGATACACGGCCACCCATTGTCATAGCCATACGGTCCATGAGCTGGTTGGTGTTCATCAGGTAAGCATCCTGGGGCAGGTACTGAGCATAACCCAGAGCACCTTGGCCGCGGGGAATAATGGAGACCTTGAGAAGAGGGTCAGCATGTTCCAGGAACCAACCACAGATGGCGTGGCCGGCCTCGTGGTATGCAACAGTCTTCTTCTCCTCTGGCTTCAGCACGAGAGACTTGCGCTCAAGACCTCCGATAACCCGCTCAATGGCCCGCTCAAAGTGGTCCATCTTGACCTCATCAGCATTGCCTCGGGCAGCTAGGCAAGTTAGCCAGGTAACACACACAATATCAAAATAGCCGGTAGAACATACCAATTAGAGCAGCTTCGTTGACAACGTTGGCAATATCAGCACCGGAGAATCCAGGGGTCAGAGTTGCCAGGCGACCAACAAGGTATTCGTGGTTCTCGTTCGTCACAATCTTGTTTAGATACACCTTAAAGATTTCCTGGCGACCTTTCATCGTAGGACGATCAATGAAGATATGTCGGTCGAACCGCCCTGGTCGCATCAAGGCTTTGTCGAGCATATCCGCTCGATTAGTGCCAGCAAGAACAACAACCTGCTCGCGAGTATTGAAACCGTCCATTTCAGTGAGAATCTGGTTCAGAGTTGCTTCCCGCTCATCGTTGCCACCGAATCCCCGGCCGCTCTCCTGTCGCGCACGTCCAATTGCGTCAATCTCATCAATGAAGATGATGCAAGGGGCGTTCTTACGTCCTTCGGCGAACAAATCTCTCACACGTGAAGGACCGACACCGACGAACATTTCAACGAACTCAGAGCCGCTCACACTGAAGAATGGTACTCCAGACTCGCCGGCTGTGGCCTTGGCAAGTAATGTCTTGCCAGTACCCGGGGGGCCAGCTAAGATAGCACCTCGGGGGATCTTGGCACCGAGCTTTTCGAACTTCTCGGGCTGCTTCAGGAAGCTCACAAACTCCATGATCTCGGTTTTTGCCTCTTCAAGGCCAGCAACATCTGAGAATTTGACCTTAACAGCACTCTCGGCGTTGAACTTTTTAGCCTTGCTCTTGCCGAAGTTGAACATACCTCCTCCAGCGCCACCACGTCCACCCATTGACCGCTGAGTCCACAGGATCAAACCGATGAAGAGGAGTGTAGGACCAAAGGCCAGAAGAAGGTTGCCAAGGGTACTGCCGCCAGCCTCGTAGCTCACAGGTATCCTTTCAGAAGGCGGAATACCCAGCTCATCTTGCGCCTGTTCTAACTTTCGCTCGAAGGATTCAACAGACCCTATGGAGAACACGTAGCTCTTTCTCGCAGGTTGCCCGCCCTCACCAGTAGCTCCAGTTGCAGATGGATGAAGCTCTACCCGCACATGTGAGCCATTAACGACAATCAGCTTCTGAACCAGGCCCTTATCCAGGAATGCTTTCCGCATCTCTTGCCAAGTAATCTCCTTCTCAGAGAAAGGGTTGGCAAAGAGTTCCGCAATCCATACAGTGACACCAATGGCGATACCAGTCTGAACAGCCTCCAGCCACCCGCTGCGCTCATTCTTCGGTGGCTTGCCACCCTTCTGCTGGTGCTGCTGTTGTTGCTTCGACTTGTCAGTGTTACCCTTTCCGTCCTGAGTCTTCGGTTCCTGGTCCATGCGGAAGGAGGAAAATTGCCCATCCCGGTTCTCCTGTTGATCTTCCAACTCTATTATCCGTTCTGTGACCATGTATACACATCGCATAAGCCTTCCCTTGTCCAAGATCGAAAGGTTCCCGTTCTGGCGTTGCTTCTGAAGAAGGTCTCGGGTCTCGGCAGGAGCGCCAACAATTTGAAGTTTCTCAAGAATGTCCTTCGCCACCGGCCTCTGAGCCTCTGGAAGTCGACTTGTAAATTCCTCGAGATGTGCCAGTTCTTCCTTGTTCAAGTGAATCCAGCCTTCGGGCAGAGGTGGCGGCTTTGGTGCGTCAGACTTGCTTCCATCGGGCCCGTTCTTTGCACTGTGTTGATTCAATGGCTTGCTTCCATGCTCATCATCTTTTTCGGGGTTTGATCGGGGACCTTTGCCGGGAGGTGGGGGTTGCGAGGAATATGTCCTTGCTCGAATGGCGAATGCGGCAGAAGTCTTTGCGGGGATCGATCGGGTGACAAGTGACGGCCTTACACATAAGCGCAGTGCAGGCTGTGTTGACAATCTCGTCGCTCGTGCGAGCTGGCTTGATTGTCTTAAAAATCTCGACATGGCGGGCAACGCAGGCTGTCGCAAGTGCGGAACTACCGGGGTTGTGTGTATAGATAAAGGTAATTGAGAGCGCCGTGCTATCTCATGGGGCAGCACGGCTCAAGCCAGCGATGCTATTGACTAATATTTGAGGCCGGTATACAGTCGTATATGGCGAGAACTCGGAGTCCCAGCGCCAATGGGTGAATATGGATATGTTGGATGACACCACCAAGTGAAAGCTTCTGGTGATGAGTCTACAGTGGTTGCTTAGCTCGAAAACTGAGGATCACGTGTTGGGGAAGCTGCTGAGTGTGGGGTCAACTGTGGGCGGAAGGTGAGAGGATTGGCTGATATAATCGCCTCGGGGAATGTGTCAGTACGTCAATGAGTGATGCCTGTTCTATCTTACCATGCGTAGGCCTGTCCAGCTCTGCAATGCTTGACATCTCAGGTAATGGTGTGAAGTAATACATCAAATGAATCATCGGTTTTGCACTTGTTAACCTAGGGGAGAAAAGAAAACTCGAGACCTTGATCCTAATTGATAAAAAGACTTCGGTAACTTTATATAAATTTAGGATATCTTTATTAAGTTTAGGATATCTTTTACTGAGTTTATTTTGGCACCCTATATAAAGGTCTGGTATTTTTTTGCTCTCTGAGGAACACCAACTATAAGTGACAAAGACCTAGGCAAGTTTCGTACAACATAGTGTAGATTTGGTAGACCTTAGATTATATATTTTTTGACACTTTGGCCCCAAGACAGAAGTTCTCTTGCTCCTGAAGGTTCATCTACTACCCTATCGCTCCACCCATTCCAGGTTGTGGATGAGAATGGATCGTATGAGGCCATCACCTTTCACTGGAACTCGGCATTCTTCCTTTGATTCAGTGAGATGCAAGAGGATTTCTACATCCTTGGCTCCCTCGAAATCAGGCAAGTCACGCCAAATTTCAGTCTTTGACTTTTGGGCAATTGGGTGGTTGAAGTACAGCTGCAACACACGACGGGCCTGCTCATCGTCACCGATTTCGAACAGGACCACACTGGGCTTAAGGAGTTCTGCAATGTCCAAAAGCCGTGCGTAAAAGACGTCTGCTGGGTTGCATTTACTGGGGCAAGGGAGGTCCTTATCGGGGACCAATGCGAGGCGCGGTTCATATTTTCGGACTGAATAGCCAAGTTGCCCACGGCCATGATGCCAGATATCTTCTGATATATATGGAGGATTAGACACGAGAATATCCCAGGGGGTAACGGCGAGCTGCTGCATGTCGCCATCACTGAAAACGTTTGCCCTTGTGATGTCAAGGCGCTTGTGTTTTGTGGGCTTAACCAAATTTCCAAGCCTGACGTTCCGTGCGATGTTCTCCTGTGCGAGTCGGAGGGCTACAGGTGAAACATCCACTCCTCGCACGGTCAAATTGTCAACTGAGTGCTGGAGGGATGAGAAAAGTCCAAGAGGTATACAACCAGTTCCTGTGCAGAAGTCGATTATGTTTACTCCGCGGGCCGTTTTCCTTACATCTTGTCCTAGAAGCTCCCCTGATTTGATGAGGTTTATTAGATGGAAAGTGTATGCTTCGGTTTCTGGTCTAGGTATTAAAACACCTTGTTTGCACTTGATGTCAAGTGAGCCAAATGGCTGAGAGCCGATGATATACTGAAGTGGCTCACCACGCCCCCTTCTTCGACATAGATTCTCTAACAACCATGATTTGTTTCGTGACCGTGATTCATCGACATGGCTCCTTAGCCATCGGAGCTCATTCTGGGCAGAATTCAAGTCCCGGCAAGCTGGAAGAAGGCTTGCGATATGTGGCGAAAGGCGCCTAGCACGCCGCAACAAAGATGGCTGAATGCGCGGCATGACGAAAGAACTTCATTGTTGAGCCTGCAATGGTGAAAGTTAATGTATGGCAGAATTGGAAGCATGCCATCAGCAAGTTGAGGTTGGATGTACATATTGTCATGATTAACCGACCTTTAACCTGTCGCGCCTTGAAGCTTCGAGCCTCTGAGGGCAGCCCCTGCATCACCTTGCTTTATTCTTTAACTCTTTGCTCACAACTTGACCAACTCGCTCAAGATACAACCTCCTTTTGGATCTTTTTGGTGCTGTATTCTCTAGAATTTCTCGCCGAGCGATTCGAGCGATTCGAAACGCAAACTGCTGACATTCTTGGATTTTTGTTGCAATCGCCACTTTACCGCCAAATCTCAAACCACCTAACACTCTGATCAAGAACTGAAGATGAACGCGCCTGATCGGTAAGACCGTCTTTTTTTTTCTCTCTCTTTGTCTGTCACTTTCTCTCTTTATTCAGGTCTCCTCTCGTGTGTTTTCAGGCTGCTTGCACTTCTCTAAGTCTGGCAAAGAAAGAAAAAAACACAGATATCAGGTCAGAGTCCAAAACTACACGCTCTTATTATCCTGCTTGGTCAAGCGCCATGTGAAGCCAAATGCCCAATATTGATTCGACAATCGGTCTGTTCCTTAGCATAGGGAACATCTTTCATTCTGGCAAGTTGCTAGCTTGGTCTGTCTCATCACCCTGCCGTCAGTTGGTTGAGAAAGCATTATGCGACTGGCAGTGTTACTTAGTTGGCATTACCCCTAAGTATAAATGCCCAGCCTTTTTTAAGGCAGTATGGGTTTTCGAATGTCTGAAAGTCATCAAGTAACTATCCTTTCCTTGGTTCTATGTTCTGCGTTCATTTGCGGCGTCAGTGGCGGGCACTGTCTCTGGGAAAAAATTATCTCGCGAACTGCCTTTGCGAAGCAATTAAAAAACCATTTTCCTCAAGCGAGTCAGGTTTATCTCATCTATTTCAACGCCATAAAAAGCACATAGCATATATTTGCCTTTCCACCAAATATCAAACAATGGCTGGTGGTAACCCCAAGCATTTCAATCTCCAAGATGACCCGTTACGTTACTTTGAACTACTTGACGTCTTTCGCAAGCTAACAAACTTGACAGTTTCGAGTTGTTCCTGCTCGGAGAGGGCGAGAAGAAGATAGAAGAAAAGGTCTTCTCAGGTCAGCTCTCTTACGACTTATGTCTATCCTCTGCTTACAAGATTTTTAGGAATGTCCAATACCTCCGATTTTGTCCTCATGAAAGAAGACCACACTCTGGGTAACCTTCTCTCCGAGCACCTCAAGATGCACCCCAATGTCTACATGGCTGGGTATAAAAGTACAGATCCTGCCGCCCTTGATGAATCTTGTGCTGACATCGTACACAGTTGCTCATCCCAATGTTCCTGAGCTTTTCATTCGAGTCCAGACAGATGGTACCATCACTCCCCGCGATGTCTTTACTTCTGTCTGTGAGAAGCTCATTAAACAACTCGAGATGCTGCATCAGGAGTTCACGCGAGAATGGGAATTGAGACGCATCACCAACACTGGTGAGCAGGGAAACATGCAGAACGGCCACTGAGTTCCGCGTTCATTATCAGGGATCATCTAAAACGGACAGGCATCATGGAAGGTCGGCGTTGGGGCTGCAGGTTACTGCTTATTTATTTTTAACCAGATATAAACTGGAATGAGCTTGAGATCAGACTCTTCTGAGCTATACTGCGGTCCTTGTTTCCACTTGATGTGCATGTTGTGACACACATAAAAAATAGGACGCGCCAGGTTTGCTTGAGTTTAAAAGAGGGGAGGCCTGGGCTCGAGATGAGTTTCGATCGAAAGAGGTTTCGCGATGTCTATGATCCTGGTAGACCATTCTCAAGCAGCTCCTTCTGGACCTTCACCACCGGGGATCAACTGACAGAGTTTTAGTACAAAAAGCAGGGAACGAGTTCCGATTGACTCACCATGCAGATGTTGTTGCCGTTCAGTAGAATCTTGGGAAGTTTAGTGTGGTTACCCGAATAGTCACTATTGAGTTAGCCAGTGCCGGAAATGCAACAATGAAGATGTTGCTCATACAACTCGGTTACATCCTCCAGAACCATATCTATACCGGTGATTAGTTTCGGTAGCGGCGATCTGGCAGAGTAATACTCACTGACGTAGTCATCAAAGCCGACGAGAGTTCCGCTGAATTCTATCACCTTTTCAGTACAATCGTCTATGAGCATGCAGAAACTCATCTCTCACCCTTATCGCCCTTCATAATGACCCAAATCCTGGAGCCTACACACTTGTCGATAAGCTCTGCACAGAAGAGTTAGTATGTAGCTTTGATACATCAAGGATCTCTATGGAGGGCTACTCACCGAGAGGTAACAGTTGGGATGCCATTGTGAAAATGTGACGTGGGTGGATCGAATGAAGAGCTATCGATCTGAAGCGTCTTCTTTGCTCAGAACGATTACTGAAGTGCCGGTCTTAGTTACCGAAAGCCAAATGCTTTATCTCAAAGTTGAGCTGAAGTCGTCAAGGTCGTCGTCTCAAAGTCTCAAATGGGATGGATTATGGAGGTGTGAATAGGTAAGGTACCTAGGCAGGTAGAGCACGTCCCCACGTGCTCTCGCGATAATCGCGGTGACTAAGCCAATTCATTGCCCACCTCCACCCTCCCCAAGCCACCCGCTAACGCTCAGAATCAATGATCGCCCTATTGACGCGGCTGCCTAACGAATCTCACATACTGCGCAGTAGTCTTCGCGTATCAGGGTCATGGGCTTTTGCCACAATGGCTCACCGACGCTGGCTACATTTCAATCACTTCATCCCCCAATGATATTGTCTTCACAGGGGCGCATTGCTGGCAGTGTATCAAGACCCCTGACAAGAACGCGTCAGTTCCTCTCTGTTAGTAGGTATGTTGAGGTACCCGTCTTTGATTTAAAACTTCCTGACGGTTCTATCTATAAAGGAAAGAGTTCAGCTCCAGCATGCCACCAACTATAAACAATCGTCTGTGGAATCCGGCTTTTGGGATCAGGTTCTCTACGAAAAATGATCATCATTCACCTTACCCTTTCCTAGATATTGCTCGCTTCGTCCATACCTCTGCCTCTGGGTCTGGTGATGTCGAAAAGGGAGATATCGAAGCTGACGAGTTCAGCGAAGGTGAAGAGTTCGAGCGTGATGCGGTGGAATGGTTCGATCAACAAGATCGGTTGGTATTGCCTACTACTGAAACAATCTCTAAAGGCACCCAGGTTGCATCAGACACAGGCGGCGATCTCGTCGAGGCCTCAAAGCAGGAGAAAGCACTGACGGAATCCGTCACTGCACCTCTCACATCCTTAGACTACACAATCGACGCCAATCTTTGGGATACAGCCCGGAAGAGTAAGGCTGGCTCCAGCCAGTCGTTCTGGTCCTACAGAATGTATCGCCAAGTTCAAGAAAATGGCGAGGAGCAGAAAGTTAAAGTCCACTACTGCACTTCAAAACATACGATGGAACATGTTTGTGAAAGGTACTTTTCTAACGAGAAAGTCATTGGCTTCGATTTGGAGTGGTTTGTTGCGAGGGGTCCTGCCAGCTCCAACCCTCGACGAAATGTTTCGCTCATCCAGATCGCTAGCCCAAGTCGTGTAGGCTTGTTCCACGTTGCACTTTTTCCCAGGGACGACTTTGTCGCCCCAACCTTCAAGAGGATTATGGAAGACGAAAGCGTAACAAAAGTCGGAGTGGCTATCAAGGGTGACTGCACAAGATTGAAGAACAACCTCGGCATAAACAGTAAAGGGATTTTCGAGCTGTCTCACCTCTACAAACTTGTCAAGTACTCGAAGGCTGGAGAGCTAGACCGAATCAATAAGGTCATGGTGTCTTTAGCCGTGCAGACACAGGAGATGTTAGGTCTTCCGTTGTTCAAAGGAGATGATGTGCGGTCCAGTAATTGGATGATGCGTTTGTCAGCAGATCAAGTTGCATGTGAGTTAAAATTTACGCCATCTGTTCTTCTGTAGCTCACGCATACATAGATTCCGCATCAGATGCATATGCTGGTCTCCAGCTGTACTACGTGCTTGAGCAGGAACGCATGAAGCTTCAGCCTACTCCTCCTCGACCAGCTTTCGTCGAGCAGAATCTTCCTATTCGGTTCTTGACCGCTGATAATGTTGACGAAAGTGATACGACTTCAGATTCTGGGGAACATGAGGTTGTTACTGATGTTGAGGTGAGACTTGAAACACCAGAAACCAGACCTACGCCATCGATCGCAAAGCCCACAACAAAGGCTACACCCCAACCAGAGGACAATCCTCATGATACAAGGGATCCCCGTATCCTTGCTGCCGAAAAGCACGCTCAAAAATACCACAGCATAACGCGCCCCAAGTTGACACCACCATTGTCGTCTCTTCGCACTTATTACATGTGGTATAACAACCAAGATCTTACACCAGAGGTTGTTGCTACACTCTTACGTACTCCTCCTCTTAAGACAAACACTGTTGTTTCCTATATTCTTGATGCCATCGTCTCTGGAGGGTTGCCTTATTCCAAGGCGAGGCTTAGAACTGAGGTATTAGTCCACCTTGCCCCCCAATCACTAGTGAGTGCCAGGTATCGAGCATTAGTGGATGCAAGTCAAGCGTCTGAAGAAGAAGAACTATAAAATCGATTCTAGGATTCGAGTGGACGCAGCTTCGCTGCAAACTGGATTGGAAACGAATTGATGAAGACTGCTTTTTACCTTGGATCAGGTTGTAATTCGTGACCTTCAGTCCTATTGCCAATTGGACACTTAAGATCCTTAAAATATTCCAGCCATATCATCTAAGAACACAATAACTATTTTTGGTATAAAGTAAAAGCCGGGTTTGGGTCTCCATTTCTACTACACTATGATCCTGGCCCAAACAGATTACGGCCTCTGTTGATCTGAACCTTCTTGTCCTCACCACCACTCACAATACCCCAGGATTGATCCCAGGCCACACCCAACACCTTGGCTCCATCACCAGCGGCGGGGAGCTTCTTGCCCTTGAGCCACTCTCGGCCTATGGTGTACACTGGCTCACTGACGCTTCCGCCACCCTCTTCCGATGTACCCATCCGCACGCTTCGAAGATCCCACACACGGCATGTACTGTCGTGAGAGCCAGACACAAGCGAGTGATCGTTTTCGGGTGAAGGCGCCAAAGAAACAACCATATTAACGTGCCCGCGGAGTGTCATGGCTGAGGTAGTAGTAGCTGACTCGCGGGGGTCGAGGAGGGTAATATGTCGGGCCGATGAACCAGCAGCAACAAGCGAGGATCCGGGGAGCGCCGTTGCGCATAATAGTGGGTGCATGGTAGTGAGTCGGCTGACCTCGCGCTGGGTTGTTAAGTCAATAGTGCGAACAGTATGATCTTTGGATGCCGAATAGGCGACCGTTGCGTCGTTGGGATGAAAGATGGCAGCAGTCACAGGCTCATCATGGACAAGGATCAAAGCAAGAGGGCCACGCTGTGCAGTGTTGGCGGCACTTGCAAGCTTGGCTCGCTTCGTGCTATGCGCAGAAGGCAAGCTCTCAGGGTCCGCTTGGGGAGCTGTTCTTTTTGACGATGTCCAAAGGCCAACTTTACCGTCAGATGATGCTGTGAGAATGCGCTTAGTGGCTCCGTTAATGTCAAGACTGTTGATTTCCTTCTCATGACCCCAGAGTTCCATGCTGGACTTGAGGGCACCAGAGAAACCATCCTCGGACTCGCTATAGTCCCAGACAATAACCTTGCGATCCAGGCCAACTGAAGCCAGCTGCTTCTGTGAGATCCACCTAACCGCATTCGCTCGCTGCGTGTGACCACCAGCTCGACCAGCAGGAGACACTGCGATTGCGTCTCCAGAAGGGTTCCAGACTCTAACGAGGCCGTCATAGGAAGCACTCGCAACTCGTTCGGGGATGTTACCACCACCAGCCAGAAGGCCTGCTCGTGAAGTGGCAGATAGGAGGTCTATACCTCCGACCCAGTCGTCATGCTCAAAGCTCGCTTCGTATACCGGAGGAAGCAGGCTTCGAACATACTGCAAAGTCAGGGTGGATTCAGATGAAAGACCATTTTTTGCAAGATACTCTTCGATAGAAGTTCGGAGAAATGTGCCATTGGCGAGAAAGTCGAGGGGTATAGGAGAGGAGGTATCGAGCATAGACTCGGAGTTGAGAATGCGAGAGAGGCCATATCGTTTAATATCTATGATGAGTATTAGCCCTTTAATCACTCCAAGGTATCCAAGAACACCAATAACTGACCTGCAGGCACGAGCAATTGTTGTTTAGAGTCTGGGAGTACCAAATCCTGCTCAGTGGTGGTGAAGACGACCTTCACCTGTGCAGCGTCCCCCATTTTGGCGTGGTTGATCAACTGTTGTTATCCTTCGAATTATTTTCCAGGTAAGTCGATTTGAGGTTGTAGAATAGAAGACTTTTACTGATTTTGAAGCCTATTGGGCTCCGGGTATCTCGAACAATTTGCTGTGGTGAAAAGTATGCTTGTGGCAGATCAGCTTGCAAAGATCTTGGCAAAATCTAGAAAATTTTGGAAAATTTTGTAGCCTTGCAGGACCTTCGGCCCCACTGCGGGGAGCCAAATCCGAGACGCTGGCCAATGACGATGTTGGTGATTGCAAGGCTGAACCACTTTCCTGATGCTCATAACAGACTTGAGATAAGTATACAAACATGATACGTTAACATAAGGTAGGATAAAGACATGTTTTGCAGGGCAACTTCTTCGGGAGTCTAGCAACCAGGGCTGGCTTACTATTTTGAAGCATCCAGTCAAGCAAATCCAATTACGATGTGGGTGATCCAGTTCAAGAGCTCTTGAAACTGGATGTTTCCATCTCTCGAATAAGAACTTGAGTCTGGTATCAAATCCTTTCTCAAAGGTTCAATGAGTCCATTGTGTTTTAAGTCGATCCCTTAGAACTAGCCAAAAAAATACATTCTATGTAAGTTCAGTCTCGAAACTATTATTCATCAGGGAGGTTATAAGAGCTACTTTGTAGGTGTTACTTGGACCATTTTACTTCATCTTAATCTCAACGCAATCTCCAAGGGCTCCCCTAGAGCATTTAGATAGAGAATATAGGTATAGATACATCATCTCCTAGTATTACAATGCAAGTAATCTTACTAGATGCATAAATGGTCTTAGCTCGTCGGACCCTGATCTTGAATAAGTCATTCTAACTTCATCCTAAGATTTGTAGATCTGGACTTATAATAGTCTAAAATCATATGAACTCTTGCGCTGAGGTTTGTCGAATGAAGTCACAATGTTTCTTGCATGCTTGTTTTCTAGAAACAGGACCATTCCTGAGTCAGCTCGCGAGCCGATAACTTATGCCGGCGACTCTTGTTGAGGGAGAAACGCATTGTCTCTTTGTGACGAAGTAATCATGACGATTCTCGCTAACGACTGCTGCTACATCTGGTCGCTTGTATCGCTGCTTTAAGAAAATCCGGGACATTATTGCTGGACAAAATAAACGCGTATTCTGTTACCGTGGCATTTGGAGTAATGAAGCTCTTCAAACTCACCCCCATCTGTCTCAATAGAGGCAGGGAGTCGGGTTGACGGAGCAGTCCTGACATATACATGCTTGTTAATCCCGTAACCGTGGGGAGCTAATCTTGTAGTGTTTTAAAGGAGAGACATACAACACTGGATAAGGGAGTTGTTCGAGACGAGAGTATTACGACTTAAGCCGCAGAGGTTCAGTCCGTAGCAACAGGCCACCTATCTCAGTTTGTTTACTCGCAGTTTGAAATCTGTTGTCAATTTCCGATCAAGTCGGGCAAACTTAGTGGATTCTCTGTAGGTGACAAGAGGTTTCCTTATACGTTATAGATCTGCAGTTGGCAAGAAAATATGATGCACTGGCCGAGGGCAATAGCAATTTAGAGAGTGACTTTGCTAAAAGATTACATACAATTTAGCCAGCTTTAAGGTATAGAAAGCCCCGTGTGCTTTTTTAATTCAGTGAGATAATGAATCCATAGACACTTAGTAATTTGCCGTAGGATTAATACTCTTATCCTTCTCCGATTAGTACTCTATAGAGTAGGAGCATGTATTTTGCGCTAACAGACATGATAATGCTGGCATCGATTTCAAAGACGTATCATGATACAAACAGGATTCCAGTGAACTTGGGGAAAAACCACATCTGCTGAACATGTCGATCTCTGGTATTCCCCCGCATTCCATGACCTCATCCCGACATCTCCAAAGAAGTGCCAGACCTGCGTCTGGCCATACACAAGACAGGTCAATTTTTTAGAATGAAAAGTTTTGACTGGTCCTTGTAACCTAACTTAGTCGCTAGTGTGGTGAGAAGTAAAAAGTCTGCGCCGCGTGCCCTACAGAACGGGTGGGAGATTTGCGCATGCCGTTGAGGAAAAACGTCGAGGCGTATCGACTAATACTATGTATGTAACAGGCGAGGGAAGAGAGAAAAATCTACCCATGCTCCTCAACAAAGGGACTCAATCTCATAATGGCGTAACATCGAGACCTGGAAATGGCAGTGAAACACCTTGATCAATGGGCCGGCCTCGGCTCTTTGACCGGAGTGGCGTTCCCTTTGATGTCAAGTTTGTGGCGTTTGGCCAAGTCCATTTCTGCGCGGTTAATCTTGATTGAGTTTAGGGAAGCTGGCAATTGAGACCTCTCAAAGCAGTTTCTTCGCGTGAGGTGTAAAGAAAAAGAGGTTCCAACGATCTGATGGCAGTCAGACATATGGTGATCGCTGATATATTTTTACTTGGAGGCTCAGTTGAAGAACACACTAATGTCACGCTCAATCGACTCCTCCAGGCATTAACCCAGGACATTGTCTTTCTAAAAGTATGTACATACATATGTAAGACGTTGACCCTGGTCCCTGTCCTTGGGAGCCAAGAGAACGGGTCCATGTGGCGATAGGAGACCTGCCCTGGATTCCACAGTTATTTGGGCTTGGTATACGGGCCTTTAGGTTGGCTTTTGTTTAGGCGCCGTTGCTAGGAGCTTGGGGCCCCGACATCCCACCGACCCCACCCAAGCTTGGGCCGCTAGTACGCCAAAGTACGAGCTGAAGCCTAAAAGCTGTACCCGAAGAGCATCAACACCACCTGCAGGCAATATCACGGCCGATAGTTGCTGTAGTGGCCTCTTGGTACCTGCCGAGTACATTATTACACCATCTTTTTTGTGAACTCAACGCCCTCTACACAATCCCCCTCCATGTTGGTTTCTTGCTTGCTTCCAACTTCCTGGGCTCGAAATTCCTCCCTTATACTTCCATCTTTCCTTTTCATTTTCCCTACCTTACCTTTCCCTCTCCTCCTCACCACAATTGGGTCCCCTCTCACCCTCTCTCATCTCAATTGGTGTAGCGCTTCAAAACACCAAAGCAAATCAATCACCACCGCCTGGACCTGAGATCCATCGTACTAGGTATAGCAGTACCCATCGCTGTTAGTCTTTCTGGCTCCTACATCTCCGCTCCCCATGGGCACATATCCATCTGCCAATGGATCCCCCATCCCCTGTGAATGCCCCATGTTCGCTCAGTGCTCATCCATCCATCGCACGCAGATCCGTTTCTTAGGCTAGGTTCACTCTCATCAGCGGCACAGTGACGCAACATCGAGACCACCACCATCTCGATTCGATCCCTCCGTTTCGCTTCTGCCGAATTCCCCCAGCCACGCGCTTCGCTACTCCCGAGAAAACTTCTCAATTGGCTTCGTGGACCATCGTTACAGCTTCCTACTCCTTTATTATAGCTCCTTTCCCAGCTCTCCAGCTCTCCTGTTACTGTCCACCTGAAAGATTTCTGCGCTAGCTCCACTGCTCAATTCAACGCGACCAGACCCCTGGCCGAAGCCCATCAGATCATCGCGTTTACTATCTACTCTTCTTCCCCTCAGCGACTTACTCCTCACTTCTTGAATTGAGGTAAACACGTCAAGATGAGTGAAGGCGAGCAGCAGACTCGCGACATCAAGAACCACCTTCTCTTTGAGATTGCTACTGAGGTAGCTCATCGAGGTCAGTCATTTGCGACCGCTGAATCCTTCATTCTCCCGAGTCTTCACATACTAACCCGCGGCGCAATACAGTCGGTGGTATCTACTCGGTTATCAAATCCAAGGCTCCTGTTACAACAGCTGAATATGGCGATCGCTACACCCTGATTGGTCCCCTCAACCATCAATCTGTAAGACTTCAGCTTGAAGATTCCCATGACTCTCACGTACTGACCACAATAGGCCGCCGTCGAGGTGGAGGAGATGGAACCCACCAGTCCGGAGATCGCTGCTACCCTACAGTCCATGAGAGATCGAGGAGTTCACATTGTTTATGGCCGTTGGTTGATTGAAGGGGCTCCCAGAGTTATTCTCATTGATACCAAGACTGCCTATGGTCGCATGGATGAGTGGAAGGCCGATTTGTGGGAAGCTGCGAGCATTCCTTCACCACCTGGTGACGATGAGACCAACGAGGCCATTGTTTTCGGTTATCTGGTCGCCTGGTTCCTAGGAGAGGTAAGTTCGCTTGACCATTCCACTCATGTCAGATCTGCTAACCGTAATATCTTATAGTTCGTCTGCCATGAGAAGAAGAGAGCTGTCATTGCTCACTTTCACGAGTGGCTTGCTGGCGTTGCCCTGCCCCTCTGCAAGAAGCGCCGCATCGATGTGACGACGATTTTTACCACGCACGCCACTCTTCTCGGCCGATACCTCTGCGCTGGCTCTGTGGATTTCTACAACAACCTGCAATGGTTCGATGTCGATGCTGAGGCTGGTAAGCGCGGTATCTACCACCGATACTGCATTGAACGAGCAGCCGCGCATGCATGTGATGTTTTTACCACAGTCTCTCACATTACAGCGTTTGAGTCTGAGCATCTGCTGAAGCGAAAGCCTGACGGTGTTCTGCCCAATGGTCTGAATGTCACAAAGTTCTCGGCGGTTCACGAATTCCAAAACCTGCATCAGCAGGCAAAGGAGAAGATTCATGACTTTGTTCGAGGCCACTTCTACGGTCACTACGACTTTGATCCCGACAACACACTATACCTCTTCACCGCCGGTCGTTACGAGTTCAGGAATAAGGGTGTCGACATGTTCATTGAGTCCCTAGCACGATTGAACCATCGTCTCAAGGCCGCTGGAAGTAAAGTGACAGTTGTTGCTTTCATTATCATGCCTGCTCAGACCACTTCGCTCACTGTGGAGGCGCTGAAGGGCCAAGCGGTTATCAAGTCACTCCGAGATACCACACACGTTATTGAGCAAAGCATTGGCCGTCGCATCTTTGAGCGGTCTCTTAAGTGGCACGAGGGTGATCCCATGCCCGATGAGAAGGAACTCATCTCTGCTCAAGACCGAGTTCTACTTCGCCGTCGTCTCTTTGCCATGAAGCGTCACGGACTTCCCCCAATTGTCACCCATAATATGCTCAACGATCATGAGGACCCTGTCTTGAACCAGATTCGACGTGTGCAACTTTTCAATCACCCCACTGACCGAGTCAAGGTAGTCTTCCACCCCGAGTTCCTCAACTCTGCCAACCCTGTTCTTCCTCTCGACTACGACGACTTTGTCCGAGGTTGTCATCTGGGCGTCTTCTCTTCGTACTATGAGCCTTGGGGCTATACTCCCGCCGAATGTACTGTCATGGGCGTGCCCAGCATTACCACTAACCTTTCAGGTTTTGGATGCTATATGGAAGAGCTTATCGAGAACTCGAGCGACTATGGTATCTACATTGTGGATCGACGAACCAAGGGCGTTGACGATTCCGTTAACCAGCTCACTTCCTTCATGTACGACTTTTGCGGCAAGAGTCGCCGCCAGCGTATCAACCAACGAAACCGAACAGAGCGTCTTAGCGACCTCCTCGACTGGAAGCGTATGGGCATGGAGTATGTCAAGGCTCGTCAGCTAGCGCTACGCCGTGCCTACCCCAATTCCTTCAGTGGCGACGATGAGGAGGATGACTTTATACCTGGTGTCGAGCAAAAGATTTCCCGACCCTTCTCTGTTCCCGGTTCACCACGAGATCGCACTGGCATGATGACTCCCGGCGATTTTGCCAGTCTTCAGGAAGGCCGTGAAGGCTTGAACACTGAGGACTATGTTGCATGGAAGCTTCCGTAAGTGAACGTTCGTGCTTGATGTGACACCCTTACTAATATCGTTCGCAGTGAGGAAGAAGACCCCGACGAGTACCCATTCCCCCTCACTCTTCGAACGAAGCAACCTGCCCCCCATAGCCCTTCTGATAATGTACCTGTCAACGGAACCCAGTAGGACCGATATTTCAGACTCTTTCGGACAGGGCTTAGAGAAGAGGCTGAAGGGGAGGGACTGTATTTGAGTAGACGGGCGAACTTTGATTAATTATTGTTGTTTTTATGGGAACGAGAAAGAGGTGGAAAGGAGCTTTCTCATCAGGCAGAAGCTTGTATGTCATTACTAGTGTTGACGCACATCCGCATTGTCGCAATTTGCATCCTGTGCTTTTCTAGTTAACTAGTTACATCCACTTGGGAAATCTGTTTATGAAGCCTCTGCAGCTATTCCAGCCCCCGGCATGGTGAATTGATCCAAACAACCGAGTAACCTCAGACGTGTAGGTGCCTTAACCTGACCTTTGGCAATTCGAGCTCGGTAGGTATGGTGCCAAATACAGCAGCCCACCTAGTCTAACGCCCACCAAGGTTTTATATTGCTAAGATATGAACCCCAAGTGTTCTTATCGGCTTGGATCGGTAGCGTGACTATCCTAAAGGGCAACGACGTTTTTTACGATATGAGAGTTACATGGGCACAGTAATATTTAGGAATAAATAGTTCGGTTTATTTTTTATTTATGTTTTTCTTTTTAACCCAGAGGGATATTGAGTCACCTGAATGTTCAAATCTTCGTCGACAGAAAGTCAAAGCGTATCGTAACCATGGATCCATTGTAATCGAGAGACGAAAAAGTAATATAATAGCCCCATTTATATCATCCAACGACAGCCCTAGAGCTTCTCATAACACAAGGAAGGCGGCTACAGTAATGTATGGCTGATCTAGGGGAGGAAAGAAAACACAAGACCTCGATCCTAGATGACAAAAAGACTTGGGGTAATATAGCCTAAGTTTAGGATGACTTTTGCTAAGTTTATTTTGACACCCTACAGTAAGGTTCGCTGTCTTCTTGCCCCCGAGGGCTGATGTCAAGACGATTGTACGATACGTTACAACGAATCCAAGCCTCCAAAGCCAGGGTAGCATGATATGCACCGTGCAGTTGCATGCGGGAGCGAATGAGACCCCTAGAGCTGAAGGACGTAAATTGGAGAAGTTTATCATCAGCACATGGTTCGCCATTGGCGGTGAAGGATATGGCACACTTGATGCAGCGTGAATGCATGGCAGCGGGACGATGCCGTGGTGACAGACGCTTAGTTGCGTGTAAACAAATGGTCTTCATCATGACAACATGTCGAAGTGGGCAAGGGAAGCGTTCTAGCTTAGTTGGTTGGAGGTCATCATGATTCGAAAGAGAAGATTTGCCAGCCCATGAGGAGTGTGTTCCTTTGCACTAAACTTAAACATGAGAGAAGCCATGCGTTTTTCTTTCCGTTTGTATTCGCTCATTGGTTGTTCTTTGTTTTGGTGCTGCAGTCATGATATTGTTCAGGCCCTTTCCTTTGTCTAGAGGCGGATACTGTAGCTGCATTGACACCCTAGGCCATCACATCACACTGCATCGCACCACCATTTTCAGACTCTCGCGGGTCACTCAAATCCTTGTTGCGGTTCAGACTTCCCCGGGTTTCTTTGCTTGTCTCCCTGTCCATCCCCTGTATAGTCCCTGTCCGAACCCCTCCGGGAGAGGGTTCAGAAGCGGTGACAACGAACCAAACAAAGCCTGAACCTGAGGGCAAGAGGAAGAGGGATGATAGGATTGAGGGAGACTGGGAAAGTAAAAGAGGGCCGGCTGCCCTCATAATGAAGAGGATCTAACTCTTCCCTTCTCTGATCTAACCCAGTCCCTCTCATTTTGTTCCGTGAGCATTCACGGCGTTGGCACTCTTCATCTATTGCTATCCTCTCTTTGTCAATACCTTCACTCCACTTTGAGTCTGAGCACAGCCGACTTCTCCTGCATATCCAACAACTGTCGACTGTTTATTTACAGGCATACATCTCACCCATAATAGCTGCATGCTTCCTGACTCCCGTCGTCTTCTGTCTCTATCCCTCTCTTTTCCCCAGAGACAAGACTAAATACTCCCATCATCTCGTTGAATCCCCACCACCTCACCCTTTTCGAATTTCCGGTCTAGTTGGCCCGCTGCGACAACATCCATCCTGCCGCATTTCTCCCGGCGTTCAATTTCTCCGGTTCGCTTCTCCTGGACAAGACCTTGCGTCTCTCAACCGCCTCAGAAACGTCGGTACCTCAGCTCATCAGCAACAGACTACCAGCCGATCAAGTGCCCAATACCCGTGCTCATTCCCACTAAAACGAAAGCCAAAGCTAAAAGCCGACGGTACCTGACGGGAACTAAAAATATTGTTAGCACAGCCAAGAAAAGCTCGTTGCTCCCCGAGAACAAAGGTTGCCCCCCTTTTTGCCAGATGCGGCGTGGGGTGTAAACAAATGAGACACGCCCGCAATCAGTACCCGACACCGAAATAAGGGCCCCCAGCTGGGCCTTTCCGCCTCCCAAGATGCCTTCTGCTACAACAACAACATCTACGGTTCCTCATAGACCAACGACTCCAAAACTCCGTCCCAGGAGCTCCTCACGCGCTATCCGAAGACCGAACAGTGCTGCATCAACCCCTAACCTCAAGACCGCATACTCTTCGCATTCGCGCGCCGCGCCGCCGCCTCTACCGCGCAAAGGTTCCCTGGCCCAGCTCACACAAGGGTCCCTCGCCAGCATCCCCGATGTTTCTGAGAGCTACGCCGTTGATACTGTCCTGAGCGACTCCTCACAAAACATGATGCCTCCTACGACGCCCGGTCGCTCACAGGCTGTGAACGTTGCACTTGGTGATATTGTTGATGTCCCTGGTGGAATGCATGGCGTTGTTCGTTTCGTTGGTCCTGTGCAAGGTAAGAAGGGAGTTTTTGCTGGTGTCGAGCTCGACCAAGACTTTGCTAGCCGAGGCAAAAATGATGGCGATGTGGACGGGTAAGAATAATGCAGTGTGTTGTTTCATGGGTTTTCAGACACTGACAGGAGCCAACAGCATATCATACTTCACAACAACGATCCCTGGCGCCGGTATCTTCTTACCAGCCGCCAAGGCCCTTCCTCGTCGCGATTCGATTCCGCCCTTCCCCATGACACCAGGCGCGATGGGTGGACTTCGGGCTGGCAACCAAAACTCACTCAACTACGCTTCCCCAACACCTGGTCTTCCCAAGTTCAGTGCTTCTGTTGGACCCGGTGCCCGGGCTCCCAGTCCTCAGCAAAAGCTGGCACCCAGAACTTCCCTTCCCCGGCCCGACTCTCCTGTACGCCGGATGCAGATGACGCCTGGCCCAAGACCATCCATGACAACACCAGCCAAAACTCCCACCAGATATGGGAGCCCAACGCAGTCACGCTTCGCTCAGAGCGTCCGCGGTACATCAGGTGATCCGAGCAAGAGACCACAGAGGATGGACCGGAAGCCAAGTCATGGGCCGCGAAGTGCTTCAGCCTTGGGGTCGATATCAGGCCTTGATGATGATCCCGCACCTTTGGGAATCCAGCGAACCGGTACTAACGGAAGCTCCGGGTCAGTCTCGTCGTTCGCCATGAAGATTCGACCTGCGTCGCGCATCAACGTTAATGATGAGGAACTCGATCGACTGCGATCACAGATTGAAGATCGTGATCGGCAACTAAAGGAACAATCCGCTACATTAGCCGACATGGAGAGTAGCCTAGTTGAACTGCAAGGTCTCATGGAGCAAGCAGACATGCCGACAGAGCAACGAAACAGCTGGGACAACAAGGACACCGCGCAGCTGCGCCAACTGCTGAGAGAAAAGAACGACAAGATAGCCATGCTTACAGCAGAATTTGACGCTCATCGAGCTGACTTCCGGAGCACTATCGACACTCTGGAGCTTGCCAGCACCGAAACGGAGCGCGTGTACGAGAAACGGATAGAGGAGCTGATGGCCGATGTTCGAGAACTCGAGTCACGTAATCTAGACGTCGATTCTGTCGCGACCCAACTAAAGCAACTGGAAGAACTGGTCCAAGAACTCGAGGAAGGTTTAGAGGATGCTCGTCGGGGTGAAGCAGAAGCTCGAGGGGAAGTTGAGTTCTTGCGAGGGGAGGTTGAGCGAACAAGGACGGAATTGCGTCGCGAGCGTGAAAAATCATCGTCAGCTCCTCCAGCAAATGGCGATCATACAGTATCTTCCAAAGAGCTTGAGCAAAAAGACGATGAGATTAGAGGCCTCAAAGCCATCATTCATTCCCTCAGCCGAGACTCTATTCCTGGGGAGCCCAAACCCCCTGCACCAAGGCCTGGCTCATTGATGGCCGAAGATGTTGTGGCGAATAAGATCGCGCGCGACAATCTCGAGCGACAAGTTGCTGAGCTGCAATCTCTCCTTGAAAAGAAAAACAGCCGCGAGGACGAACTCGAGAAGGAACTTGAATCAATCCGTCAGAATGGTACAGCGGCCAACAGGTCTTCTTTCAGAGACTCCCGAGACACTGTCGTTATGGCCCAGGCAATGGAGAACCGACCAGTCGAGAACCTCAAGAGATCCAGTACCGCTACACATAAGCGGGTCAGCACCCTCGACACAATGCCAGAGAGTGACGACTACTCCAATGCTACAGAGACTAGCACCCTCTGGTGTGAGATCTGTGAGACTAACGGTCACGATATCCTAACTTGCACCAACATGTTCGGTCCTGATGGTGCAAAGACCAACGGCGAGTCTAAGGCCATCAAGAAGGCCAGCCGCGAGGAGCTTAAGCCGCATACCCCTACAGGTGATGATGCCCCTGCGCCTCTCACACCATTCAGACTCAAGAATGCTGGGCCTGCCTCTCCCGCAGTTAAGATCATGCCGAACCCCATGGAGTCAGGCCCCGTTGCTGGCAAGGAAAGTGGCATCATGGACCCCGAGAAGTGGTGTGCTCTATGTGAGCGTGACGGCCATGACAGCGTGGATTGCCCCTTCGAGGATGCCTTTTGAGGGTCAAATTCAAATATCTGTTTTCTTAACGCATAGCATGTTGGAGAATCATTGGAACGAACATCAGCGTGGCTTTTCTTGAGGCCTCGCGAAGGACCATTAAATTATGCTTGGTGTAAGGGGCGTGATGAAAATCGCCTCATGCGTGTACCCCCTTTTCATGTTCTTATTTTCGAAGCTTGGGTCGGCAGTCAGGTTTTGAGTGCTTGGTCTTTGTCTGGTAAGGCACTCTTCGTGATACCATATTCTTACTTGTGTTTTATGTCATAAACCTGTCTTGTAGCACTTTCCCTGTAAAACTATATGACATGGTGTATCAGACTGTTTTTTTGGTCAATGTCCCTTGGTAATGTGAAGTCCGTAGTTGTGTATTATCTATCGCCTTGGCGTACCTTGAAAAATGTCGCTGCCTATATTTGTTTCCTGCGATATTTGTATTTTCTCCCCTCGAGCACTATGCCACCACCGAACACTCTTCCACAGCTCACCGTCCCACTCACCTGCTAAAGCACGATACTTCATTAAAAACCATATACTGGGCTCCCAACTACGTGAGTCCCACGGCACACCTGCACCCATGCCACGTGAGTTCATCCCAGCTCCCCAGCATGTGAAACCGCCGGAAAGAATATCATGACACAAGGCCCCTTCATCAATGGCATTAGGATCTTGGTCGAGAACGGTGATGAGATTCTCACGGAAGGTTTTAAACGGAATAACATCCTAGCTGCATTAGCACATGAGAGCATGAAGTCATCCATACTGACACACAATATAGGGATGATGTCCAAACGTTAACTGTTTCTCAATCGGCTGAAGGTCAGATGATACGTCCAGGAATTTTGACTTCACAAAGGACAATATGGATGGACGGTGACCTTCGTCCGGCGTGACAGAGAACACACTGCAACCATCATCGCGGAGTATCTCGTCCACACCCCCCATACCGAGAGCGTAGCAGTTTGCGAATATTGCACCAAATATCCCCGGCTCCGTTGTGTATTGCGCTGGGAAAAGCGATGGCTTCGCATTTGCTGTCTTGAACAATGCTTTGGCAAATCGGATGGCTTGAAGTTGACCAGGAGTCTGACGTAGCATCTTTTGTGAAGAAGACGGAGATTTTAGTTCCCGGGTATCTTGTTGTAGGTGACGAAGAAGAGATCGTTTTTGTTCAATGCTAAGGCTCTCTACGCCATGTAGGACCTCTTTCAGAGAACTATCGTCATTGCTTGAGGCTTGAGAGCGCCTGTGGCTAGAGTCTTGACAATCCTCTAGGACTTCTTCTATGGCCCTGTAGCCTATGAGGTCTGCTAGGGGTTGGTCTGTAAACATTGGGGATTGTTGTATAAGCCCAGGCATGACAGCTTCCCATTGCTCATGAGATCCAAAGTTGGGAGGGTTGCCTTTGTCAAGTACTGGCAGAAATTCCGGTGCCAGTTGGTTAGAAATGACCGTTCGAATCGACTCCTGGGTAAAACCTCCACAAGCTTGCGGCACAGAATAAGTTCCAGTGCCATCAAATCTGTTGAGATCTAATGGTATGAGATGGTTAGTCAGAGGTACTGGAGGAGCGCTGGTGTCACTCGGACCACTGTGGCCGGGAACTTCATCTATATGACCATTACCGGTGATACTAGGAAGGTTGCTGGGGTCCAAAAGTTCATTTAGAAGGGCCAGTTTCTGCTTCCGCTTTTCGCCTGTGGTACCAAGGTTGATGGTATTAGTATGATGAAGTTCTGCCGATATGACATGCGACTTTCAGGAAAAGTACATACGATAGTTTCGGCTAGCAAGACGGTTCTGTTCACGGCGTGCCTCGCTATTGCGCTTGGCTGGCACCTTGCCCTTCTGGATCTTTGTGGTCTCACTCATAATATTCCATTGGATGGCAACGAGGTGAGATTAGGGTAAGCAGATGTGGAACTGACGCAGCAGATAAGAAGGATGATGATAACTGCGGTGCCAAGGAGGTCGAGTTTTTCTCTTTCGTTTTTAATCACTTTTCAGCTTATTGGGGGCACCTAGGGTTTTCCGTTCTTGTTGTTGAAAAGTATTGAAATGTCTCTGAGTCGCAGCAACATTACTTAATGCTTTAGTGCATAAGTAAAGATAGAGTTGAAGTTGTGAGTTAAACAACCCCACCTTTGGACTTCCTTAAACGTAGGGTTTATTGATCAATCACAGCAATCGCTTTACTGATTCTATCCAATCGTACACACCTTAGCCCCCAAAGAGTTCCATGAGGCTCTGGTAAGGTACCCTAGGGAAGGCAAAGCAAACTTGAAGATGTTTGTTTACCCAAGGCATTATAAATCACAAGACTTCAGGTTATTTTAGGGTAGGAATAGGGAGGTTCCTATCGTTTGTGATATCTTACCTCCTGATCAGAGAGGTTTCCTGCTTTCTGAAGGGTACCTCCCAGATCTTTCATAAAACCAGATCAGAAAAGTCTGGTACTTGCGTCATAATTGAGGTTGCTTGAACGACGAAACTGGAGACTCGTGGAATCCCATGGGTTGTTTCATCGTCCGAGAGAAGCCTGGCCATTACCTCACATGTCAATGTTCTGTGTAATCGCATTATTCAATTCTGCATGGTCAGGGAGGTAGGACGCAGGGTTTGTTTATTGTACAACAAACAATATGTACTTCGGGTACCCCGGTTGATTAAGAGAGGGTGGTGGAAGTTTCCAGGCTCTAGAAAACCATTCATAGACACATGTCTTCGAATGATGTATGTAGGGAATATAACGGTATCAAACCATAAACTGTCATGCGCCCTCCGAGTCGGGTATTCTAGCAATCTAGCTTCCGCGGTGACAGGGGATGTCGGGCAGGCTTTTTTGAGGAGGCGAAGAGTGAGCGAATCAGTGCAACACGCTGCATGCCCGAACAGGAACATCGGGGTCGGGTTGTGGGGTCCTAAATCGGACCCTGCGGCTGGAGAGAAAAAAATCGAAGAACTTTTGGCCACTGCAGGAAGGGCCCTAGGGGCCTTCTGGACGGGTTCTGGGGACGCCTTGCAGGGAGGTCTGTTAGTGAGGTACCTACACAGCCTGGACAGCCTTGTGTGACACCTGTTGAGACACGGGGGCGTGTCTTGTAGGTAGGTAGGTACTAGAGGTAGATTGTTTGTTCGGTGTTACGGGTGTAAGCAGGTAGTTACTAGTATCGGATTCTGCAGTGTGGCCCTGGGATGGGCCTCGGAGTATGTAGAAGCCCCTGGAAAGTCCGAATACACTCCAGAAGAGAGTGCGGAAAGATACAGAAAAGTGAAAGTAAAAATGTAAATTTGTTTGGTCTTCAACCGGGTTTCCGCCCTTTTGCCGCGTCACAACCTTCAGCCGAGACCTGACTCCTACTGTATAGCCCGCCCGCCAATGTGGTTGTGGTCACTACTACGACGCACTAAGACGCAGGTCATGCATTATCAGCACCGCCACAGAATCTACATTCTTCCACACAATTCCATGAGGCGCGACTGTGCTGCAGCCTCCCTTCTTCCATCTCAAAACCCGTCCGCTCAATCCAAATTCAAGTCTCAGCGCCGAATCTCGACTCGTTCTGAACTTGACATTTGACTCTGACGTTTTTGTTTGAGACACTTTTCTCTCTTCTTCTCAGTGGGATAAACTCCCTCTGTTTCGACATTTGCGAGTTGCACCGCTCTTATCGATCGCCTCTTTCTCCCCTCCACTTATTACATATTCGAATCGAATTTTAGAGACCAAAGCCCGTTCAAACTCGCCGCAGCGCAGCCCCGCCGTCGGGAGACTCGAGATACATACACCCTTTGGCGAACAAGGTACGCATATAAAACCGCTGTCTTCTCCCTATGTCAGATGCGTGGTGTATGATGTTGTCATAGTTCATCTTCTTTTCCTATCACATTGCTGTTGCGCGTGTGAAAATCTGCGTCTTTGTTTGCTTTTCCTGGGCCTTACTAATATTTAACAATAGTCCTCGCTCCCCTGTTATCTCGGACCTTAGGATAACAAAACACAACTCGAACAACCGACACAATGGTCAAGGAAACCAAGTATTACGATACCTTGGGTGTATGTTCTATCGATCCCCGAACAAACCTCGAACAACTGCTAAACCAGATCACAGGTTGCCCCTACTGCTACTGAGCAGGAACTGAAGAAGGCTTACAAGGTCGGAGCCCTCAAGTACCACCCTGGTATGTATTCCAAGACCCCCTTCTCTAGTCAGTTCAACATGTCTAATGCAACACAGACAAGAACGCACACAACCCCGATGCCGAAGAGAAGTTCAAGGAAATCTCTCATGCCTACGAAATTCTCTCCGACTCTCAGAAGCGACAGATCTACGACCAGTATGGTGAGGCCGGCCTCGAGGGAGGTGCCGGCGGTGGTGGAATGGCCGCCGAGGACCTTTTTGCTCAGTTCTTCGGTGGTGGTGGTTTCGGTGGCATGGGCGGCATGTTTGGCGGCGGTGGTATGAACCGCGGCCCCCCCAAGGCCCGTACTATCCACCACACCCACAAGGTTACCTTGGAAGATATCTACCGAGGTAAGATCTCGAAGCTTGCTCTCCAACGGTCGATTATCTGCCCCAAGTGTGAGGGTCTCGGTGGCAAGGAGGGTGCTGTCAAGCGATGCACTGGCTGTGACGGCCATGGCATGAAGACAATGATGCGCCAAATGGGCCCCATGATCCAGCGCTTCCAGACTGTCTGCCCTGACTGTAACGGAGAGGGTGAGATCATCAAGGAGAAGGATCGTTGCAAGCAGTGCAACGGAAAGAAGACCACCGTCGACCGTAAGGTCCTCCACGTTCACGTCGACAAGGGCGTTCGCAGCGGCACCAAGGTTGAGTTCCGAGGTGAGGGTGATCAAGCGCCTGGTGTCCAGGCTGGCGACGTCGTTTTCGAGATTGAGCAGAAGCCCCATGCCCGCTTCACTCGCCGGGATGATGACCTTCTATACAACTGCGACATTGAGCTTGTCACAGCTCTGGCTGGTGGCACAGTCTACATCGAGCACCTCGACGACCGATGGCTTGCCATCGATATTCTTCCTGGCGAGGCTATTTCTCAAGGTATGTTTTGACTAAAATGCGCTCAACAACCGCAAGCTAACTGTTTAAGACGCCGTCAAGATGGTTCGCGGCCAAGGTATGCCCTCTCCCAGGCATCACGACTTCGGCAACATGTACATCAAGTTCAACGTGAAGTTCCCCGAGAAGAACTGGACCGAAGATCCCGAAGTTTTCGAGACCCTCCGCAAGGTTCTCCCGCCCGCCACGCAGAACGCACCTCCTGGCGACGCTATGTCCGAACCCGCCAGTCTCGAGGATTTGGATAACACAACCCAGAACAGAGTATTTGGCAACTCTGACGGTATGATGGACGAAGACGACGAGGATGGCCATCCCGGCGGTGAGCGTGTGCAGTGCGCCTCGCAGTAAGCTAGTCGAAAGAGAGCGGCGCAACAAACACACACGGCGAGTGCCATAACTGCATCAGTTGCATGCGCGAATAGAGCATTTCGCACATCCACAGTCTTGGTCAGAGACAGTGCAGCTGAGGGTGGACGTCCGTCCTTGTCGACGACGTCGCTTAATCGCTCAATGATACCAAAATTAGTAAAGGATATGGTCTACTAGGAATTGTGAGCGAGTGTGGTACTGGGGATAAGGTGCAGTTGAGTGGGCACCGGAGTTAACTTCGAACGATCGTGTTTGAGGGGTGAATGAAGGGGAAGGGGCTTTCGATCAGGCTTGGCTGGCGTTTTGAGGACATAGACGATTCAAATGAATTTGGTGGTAGCAGACGTAGACCATGAACATGATGATTTGTTTGTTATTCTAATAATGGTTGGTAAAATCTATCAGCAAAGCACAAGTGACAGGAGTAGTGGACCCAGGAACCATCAAAACTTCAAAGGGATACCTGGTCCACATCCCCTCAAGATACTATACCCAAGTTGCTAAGTGCCAAGCACATTGCCTCGTTCACTATGTACTGGCTACCTAGGGGAGGAAAGAAAACTCGAGACCTTGATCCTAAATGACAAAAAGACTTAAGTAACTTTATATAAATTTAGAATATCTTTATTAAGTTTAGGATATCTTTTACTGGGTTTATTTTGGCACCCTATATGAAGGTCTCGTGTTTTCTTGCTCCCCGAGGACTGGACACTTACCTAGGTACCAAGTCTAGGCGTATCTGCCTCGGTGACAAACTCGTCTTCGTAGGATTGTGGAAATGACCCTTGTCCATTGTGGTACTGCAGAATTAATTTCTTTTCTGTTACTTTCGGTACATTCTTATTGCTGCTTCTCAGCAGGCCCAGCCTCTTCCATCATTTGGTCTTCGGGCACCTGCTCCTCACCCCTTTCTTCTTCCCGTTCTGTGGCTTGTTTTCTTAGAGGCTCAGTGTTATATAAAAGACTCCTCACGATTTTCTCATTGACATCAAGTTCAGCGTCTTCGATATCATCGTCATCCACCAAAGCTATTGTGTTTGTGGCGAGCTTCTCATCAGTCATGGTAAGTGAGTAGACGGCCAGGCTTCTTGCTTGCGTAGGATCACTGGGGTCCAGAGCAGCGACGATCTTGGGTGCTTCATTGCCGCTGCCGGGCTTGATAGAGAGGCTGAGGGGTTTGCCAGGAAGCTGGATAATAGCTGGGTGATTAAGGGCGTGATTTTTGGTGAGTTGCCATGAGAAGATGGCCGAAATGCTAATCAATGTGAGTTGAGATACAGGGCATCGAGGGATAATACACTTACTCCTGACATATGGCGAGAACATAAACAAGATCCGAGCCACCGTGTGGATATACCAGGCTGTAAAGCCCAGACACAGCTACCTTTGTAATCTCGGGCAATATATTTTGAGCTAAAGATAAGATGCTGATTGTGGAGAGGAGCTTGTTTGATTTCCAATCCCAGACGAACAAGTCCTCATCACCACCACCCGACACCAGAACATCACCACGCGAGGCTGGAATGACCATGGAGCTGATGAACTCTGTGTGACCGAAGCAGAAACCCTCGATGACGTATGACTGGGGAACGTATCTTGAAACACGAATATGTTCATCACGGTCGGCAGTAAGAATGTATCGCCGACCCTCACTCTCACCCATCACGAGTGCAGTAAGCATAGAAACATGGCCAAGCAATAGAGAGATCTCAAATTCTGGACCTTCGGCCTTGGAATTGCTGTCGTTTTTAGTCCGTGTAGAAAGCTCCATCTGTCTTTGCTGCTCTTGAAGAGCTCGCAGGTTACGCTTCGAGTGAACGGTTGTAGTATTGGCAGATGGTCTATAAGCCGGTTTGGCGGGGGCAGGGGTTGAAGCAGTCTGGAGAGTAGGATCGTAGAGGAGAGGCAGAGAGTAAACATCTCCAAATTTATCAGCGACAATAATCTGAGAGTCTGGTCCGATAACGACATCACTAGGGCGTTTGGGAAGAGTTCTGGCCTAGAATTAGTATGCGGGCTGAGGAGTTGGTTTTTTCCTATACGAGCTTACCGCTTGCTGATTTGGTTGAGAGAGCCCTTTCCATCATTCTCAAAGACCCAGATGGCTTTGTCATGTCCAGTGATAGCCAAGATATGGGAGCCATCAAGAGTACTTGTCAGATGCGTAATGACTGGGCGATCAGGTACGCGTGAGATGTTGTGATCCTTTGCTCGCTGCTGGTTTTGTCTGTTCTTGCTCTTCTTTCCACCCTTCTTTTTGCCCTCACTTTTCGTTTCCTCCGAAATTTGAGCACCCTCTTGGACCTCTGCCTTGGCTGGAGTTGTCTCATCTTTTGGCTCTTCAGTTCTTTGTCTCTTGGCTGGGGGTCCACTGCCATCTTCTTCCTCGGCGATATGAGTCTTGGTCACGGGATTCTCAGTTAAGATATCACCTGAAATAGCCTTAACTGCCGCGTCTACTCTGTCAACATCTGGATGTTTCCACGTCGAGAAGTGAGATCCATCCTCAAGGCTAAAAGAATGAATCTTGCCTCCTCGAGCAGCAAAGAGAACATTTCCACTGACGTGGACAACGTTGAAGGGAAATTTCATGACGCCTGAGCCCCTGTGAGTTGATTAAAGATTGATTATCAAATTGATGAGATTTGATGCTGGAGCAATTGCTCGGCGACAGCTCAAATCAGACTCTTCTACGGAGTAAGTTCCACTTTCATGAGGTGGATGTGATAAAAAAGATACATTGAGAATGTACCTAGGTACCTAGGTAGGTGTATGCTTACCTAAAGGTACCTTACCTTACCTTAACTGTAGTTCCCCACCTGAGCCACCTTTGCACCCAGAGTAGACTAGCGCCTTCATGCCCTAAGCGAATTGGCTGTGAGCACACATTACATTTTCCGAAACTGTCAAAAGAGTTTTCTTGTCTTCATCAACATCCTCATCAACCTCCAATTTCCATTTTACGATACCCCTTGCCCTTAAATACTCCTGCCTTCAGAAAAATAAGAAGATATGGGGGGCAAGTCTGAGAACAAGGCCAACTATTTCGACAAGCTCAAGGGCTTGCTCGAGGCCTACACGTCCATCTTCATCGTTGAGGTTGACAATGTCAGCTCCCAGCAGATGCACGAGATCCGACAGGCTCTCCGAAGCAAGGGTGTTGTCCTCATGGGCAAGAACACCATGGTGCGTCCCTTCATTCGAGGAAGAAGACACCATCGGGTTGCTAACAGTATTTCCAGGTTCGCCGAGCCTTGAAGACCTTCATCCCCGACTCCCCCGAGTACGAGCGTCTCCTCCCCCACGTCAAGGGCAACGTTGGTTTCGTCTTCACCAACGACGACCTTAAGGAGGTCCGTGACATCATCCTCGCCAACAAGGTCGCCGCTCCTGCTCGTGCCGGTGCTCTCGCCCCTGCCGATGTCTGGGTTCCTGCTGGAAACACTGGTATGGAGCCTGGAAAGACCTCTTTCTTCCAGGCCCTCGGTGTCCCAACCAAGATTGCCCGTGGTACCATTGAAATCACCACTGATCTCAAGCTCGTTGAGGCCGGCTCCAAGGTCGGTCCCTCCGAGGCCACGCTTCTCAACATGCTTAACATCTCTCCTTTCACCTACGGCATGGGTATCTCTCAGGTTTACGACCAGGGACAGTCTTTCCCTCCCAGCGTTCTCGACGTCGGTGAGGAGCAGCTCCTCAAGACTCTGTCTCAGGCTATTACCACCGTTGCCACTATCTCTCTGGCTCTCAACTTCCCTACCCTGCCCTCGGTTCTCCACTCCGTTGTCAACAGCTACAAGAAGGTTCTTGCTGTTGCCATCTCCACCGAGATCACATGGCCTGAGATTGAGGAACTCAAGGACCGCATTGCCAACCCCGATGCTTATGCTTCCGCCGCCCCTGCCGCTGCCGCTTCTGGTGGCGCTGCCGCCCCTGCTGAGGCTGAGAAGAAGGATGAGTCCGAGGAGGAAGATGAGGACGAGGAGGGCTTCGGCGGTCTTTTGTATGTGAACTCCTTTCAATGCCGTGTGGGTATGACTAACAAATCTGCAGCGACTAAATGTAGTCACATCAACTGGATGAACGACTGCCTTCCAGGACTTTGGTTGGGTTTACGACTTATGTATCTTAAAAAAGGGGCACATAGATCGTCTGCTGGACAATTGAATCTGTCGCGACGGTTACGAATCAAGTTTTGGGACTCAACATGCGAGTGAAAGCTTTTACCAAACCGACTAATGCAGCTCTGCTGATGGAGTGCGATCTTCAAAAAGGTTAGTCAGACAAACATCAAACTTTCTTTTTTCCCTTTACATTTCCGGATGATTATATAAATTGTTCAAGAGCTTTTTAACCCTGAATCTCCTGATGACACACACATCACCACCCTATGACGGACACCCATTACAATTATGTTACTTCGACAAGATGTTCTTTGAGAGTATCAAAGCTAATGGTCAAATCATACAGATCTCCACGCCCTCGAATGTTCTCAAGCTTCCACAATGTGATGTCTATGCATGTTTCCTAAGCGAACCTGATAGCCCAGCTAAACTGTAGGATATGAGAAGACTGGTGATACCTAACCATATGTACTAGGAAAAAACTTGGACTTCTAGTCAATGTTCTATAATCCTAATATTATATTATAATTGGAAGTTTAGAACTTTTGTTACATTTTCCAGGTACGGATTAGAGTTTGGAGATAGACCATTGTCGATCAATACTATCTAACCATTGCATTCTCACGCCTTGTAGTTTGTCTTGCCATTATCTCATGAGCTTGCAAGAAGACACTATCAAAGCTTTAAATCTTTGTTATTGGCCATACCTGCCGCCCGTCACTGTTAGAGGCGCGACTGTATGTGCCGTCAATACCTACCAAAAGTCACCTATATGAAGTCGTCTTGCTTCAAGGCACGTTTCGCTACCTCAATAGCTCGATCCGGTAGCCCAGCGAGCCTCGCTACCTTTAGTGCGTGACTTTGTCGGTTGATACCTCTCTGAAGTTTGTGGTTGTAAAAGAAACCTCCCTCACCATCCTCGACTACATTGGTGCAATATGTCTGAACAACACCTACATCGGCTGAACACAACCCCTCTTCATGAGCCAAGTCGGCTACGGAGTGGAAATGTGTCGCAAAAAGAGTGCGGCATTGGTTCACGGTCGCGAGGTGATGCAGGCATGCAAAGGCGACAGCTGTGCCGTCCTCTGGCGTGGTTCCTCGACCGATCTCATCCATTATGACGAAAGACCGCGGTGTTGCCTGCTTGAGGATCGCTGCTGTTTCCAGCATCTCAACCATGAATGTGCTTTGATCGCGGTAGAGGTTGTCAGCTGAACCCACTCGGCTAAAGATAGCATCCACAATCCCCAATTCTGCGTATGATGCAGGCACGTAGCAACCGACCTGGGCCAAGATCGTGATGAGAGCATTCTGGCGTAGAAACGTACTTTTGCCGGCCATGTTGGGACCTGTGATCAGCCAGACCCGGCCGTCAGTTGGCGATCCAACCAGACAGTCGTTCCTCACAAAACTTCGACCCTGCTCGTACAGGCCTCCCTCAACAGTGGGATGTCTGCCTCCTATGATGGTGTGACTAGTCGCATTGTTCAGAACGGGCCGGACGAGGTTCTGCTCGCGAGCCAACTTAGCGAAGGAGGTCGTGATGTCAAGTTCATCGAGGACGGCGGCATTACGGCGCAGCTTGACGAGATTTTTTACGACAAGTTCTCGAAGGGAGTAGAACACGGCTTGTTCTTCAGCACGAATCTGGGCGCGAACTTGGTCCATACGCTGCCCGAGAAGTGTCCATTCAGAGATGTGGAAAGATCGTGTAGAACGACTCGAGGACAGAGCTTGTACATCAGTGAGATTTCGAGCGTCTTTGCCCTTGGTATGGGCAATGTGACCAAGGCCGGGTGTCCACTTGAGGGATAGACTTGGAGCATTGAATCTTTGGCGGAGGGTCTCGTTGAGTGTCGCTTTTTCTTCTGTCAAAGTCGCGAGATCAGTGTGAAGCTTTGCCAAGTTTGGGCTCGCAGCAGGTCTCATGACCCAGGCTCCATTCTCTTCGGTGTAATAATCCCGAATACTGACGGGCCGTTTTCGCTTGCCCTTGGGAAGAGATGCCGCATCGTCTTGTGAACCTTCGTTGCTAACGACAATTTCAGCAAGGGCTAACATCTGGCTGGCCTCGGAGTCTTGGACATCATGCTGTAACACAATACCTTCTTCATCAATTGCATCTCTAATGCGCTGGGAAAGTTTCAGGGGCTGCGTGAGACTGATTCGAGATATCAATGAAGTTAGGCAGTGGTGCTCTGACTTGCGAGATGCAAAGTTGGCCTTCTTCAAGAGATTCACGACATCCCTGGTCGCATCGATAGTACTGGCCAAATCGAGGAGGTCATCAGCATCACCACGGCCAAGTGTGAATTTCTGAACAAGTCGCTGAGAGTCGTGGCTCCTACGCAACAAGAGGATTACGGAGTCACTCAGGTTTATATCGTCGATGAAGCGGGCGACGAGGTCCTGTCTACTAGTGATGAGCTCAAGAGACGTGGACGGTGCACTCAGCCACTCGTTGAGAAGTCGAGCACCGCTTTTAGTAACAGTGCGACGAATGGCATGCAGCAAACTACCCCGGAACACACCATCACGAATGGTTTGCTTGATCTCCAGAGCACGCATGCTATTTTTATCGACAGCCATGACCTGAATGTCTTTGTTCCTTAGCGGAGGTTGCAACTTCATACTCATGCCTTGCAGCCGATCCTTGACGTAACCAAGAAGGAAGCCGGCAGCGTGTACCTCAGCTGGTGAAAAGGCGGATGCTTCATGTTTAGCTAGGGCACACTCCAGCATGGGCGTCCAGTTTTCGGGATGAAACAGCGAAGAATCATGCGGGCGGGGTGCGTATGAGATGATGTGACGATCTTCAGCGAGGAGGTCAGATAGGCCATTGTCAGGGCAAGACTGCAGTGCCTGGTCCAGGAGAAGCTCGCGCGGGCAAAGTCGGGACAAGATCGTCGGTAAAGATGCAAGATTGGCTTCTTGGGTGCAGAAGTAACCGGTTGAGAGATCAAGCCATGCTAGGCCGAGTGACACGGCGTCTTGGAGCCCCTGAGACTGTCCAGCACCTCGACCAACGCCAATGCCAACAGCTGATGGTGATGGGTGGGCTGGTTCGGGTCCATGGCCCGCTAGTTCTCCTTCCGAGCCTGCCACTCGGCCGATAACGGTCTTTACATCAGTGACGGTATTTGTGGCTTTGATGCCTGGGTCAATATGAATCGCCATCACGTAGTTGTTGGCATATGGATCCATAAAATTCTCATCTATCAGAGTCCCGGGAGTAATGATACGAGCAACTCGACGGTCATGCATCAACCCACCTGATCTGACCTTTGCCGTGGGAGAGTTTGGATACTCCTCAGCGATCGCGACATGGCGGCCGAGATCTTGAACGAGAATTTTGAGGAAACGATCGAGCTGGAAGAAGGGGAAACCTGCCTATAAGACGGGTGATGGTGGTGAGATATTGAACCGGAAGATGAAAAGGAGGGCATTAATAAACATACCATGGGGACAAGACCAGCATTCGTCTTTTTGTTAGCTACCTTGATGTTTAACAGGGGCCCGTACTCCTCAGCGTGCTCAAAGTAGAGCTCGTAGAAACCGCCCACTCGCGTCAGCAACACACAGTCATCAAACTTGAGCATGTTCTGACGGGCTTGAAGTAGCACGGTGGGATACGCGGGAGGATCTTGGGGTAATGGCGGCAGCGGGAGCGGCAAAGCCTCTGTCGACTCATCATGGGGAGATGAAACTGACGATGACGTTGGTAGAGGAGATGCTGCCTTTAGTTGAATAAGCCCCTGAGGCAAATCGGAGAGCTTTATGGTGGTGGTAGTCTTTTTACCCCTGGCTTGGAGAGGACGGTGGGGAGATGGTGGATGTCGGAATGAGCGGATAGAGAAGCCATGGTATAGTGAGTGCTCAACATGACAGTGCCCATGAGGAATGGCAGAAGCTTTAGGTGGAGGAGCTACTACCGTTGCCGCAGCGTCAGAAACAACAAATGTGGCTGCCTTGAGCACAGAGCTAGAAACTGAGGCTGAAGCTGAAGCAGAGCCAGGCACAGAGATAGACCTGGAAGTTGAAGCTGATGGTGATGCCAAGGGCCGCAGATGGCGGATGCCGAACACTGGGAGCACCATACGGCTGGAACATGGAGACGGGATGGGCTGTTACAGTGGCGATGATGTTTATGCAACCAATGGATATGGATCCGTTTGAAGTATGTATCCAGCAAGCAAGGGCAGGTCAATTTCTGATTTGAGACCAGCTCAAGAGGAGTCGTTCGTCAATCAACACTCCAGCCACCTACTTACCTACCTAGGTATGATTGATTAATGCTTGTTGGGGGGCCTTGGGCTGTCGACAATAGAAGCAAGATCTGGCGTGCAAAATGGTGGCATTGAACAAGGAATGGTATGGTGATTAACGGATGGATCATGCAGGGCTCATATGATGACAAGAAAAAGAGGAAGCAGTCCCATACAACCCCGCTGGTGCGAGATGCCCGAAACTACCTTGGGTACAAGGTATAAGGTAAGGCAAGGTGTGATATGTAGTATGGGGCATAAAAAAGTGGCTCCGAGTATCGTAAATCAGTTTTATCATAGAACCAACGCGATTCGTTGCTGGCACGAGAATAGCACACAATCCGTGAGTTACAGCTTGCGCTGGGTAGACAGCAGCTTCAAGTCTTCTATAGGTAGGCAGTTTCTGGTCGTTACCAGGTGGGGAACAGCGGATATGAGCGTTATGGAATATATCGGTGAGGAATGATAATTAGTAGGTAAATCAAAACCAATCGCACCGAGCCCAGGAGCAGGAGCCAATGTAACAGCTTCATCTGAGAGACCAAGTCTGCATCGACGAGCATAGAAACACCACAGCGGGCTGCCATAACTACCTACCTATCATCTTGTTTATTAGGACACAGTTTTCAACAATTTGTTTTACTAGGGTCGGCAACGACAGAATCTCCTCATCTTCAAGTAACGAATGAGGAAAGGAACATTCGGTAATAGTAGGACCCCTTGGCTTGTAATTCCGATCCTGATGGATGATCCAGGGACTTTATGACAAGGTACTCCAGAGATTTTACGGAGATGGACAGCGCCAGAACCCACAAGCGAACAGCACATGTAGCCATGAAACGGAAGGAAGATATCTGACCATGGAGGCGTTGACCAACGAGAGGGACCCGGGTCTTCGCGAACAACGTGTGAGTAAACAGTCGAGAGTCATCGCCCTCGAACGACGGTAGCTAATGCATGGCGATTCGCGGCTTTTCCGAGATCTACAGGGCCTGGTTCCCTCTAAGCAATCGATCATGCCTGGAAACAGACCTGCCGGTATGGATGCAGGAAATAGAGTTCCCATCTGGAGCTTGATGTGGGAAGTGGAAGGACATGTGGTGCCATAAATCAATGCTACATCAAGAGATTTCGTTACCCCATTCCTGGGTGATATCTCGAGACCTACTGTACACTAGAACTTCCATCGAAACCTAATAAGAGCTGAATCCTCGGCAGGCAGAAATTATACAGTGCGGAGTGGTTTCGGGCACGAGGTAGGTGACAGACCAGTGGGACTTATCAACTACTCCATGGGTCGTAAAATCGTGGTCCCATGTTAGCGTCATCATCATCCCTCAACACCAGATGGCCCTGCAAATCTGCCCAAGCTGCCGGAGCTGGACCTCAACCCCTCCAACCCAAGCCCCGACTCACGATGTATGTGTCTCAATTTAACCAATGCGCACACGGTATGCTGCTGGGCGGTAAAGCGACTGTCCTCCTCTTTTGGACAAGGGAAGGGGGAAAGTAGATGACGGAATCTCTCCAACGTAGCAGTCGGCAAGCTCGCGTGCCTATGGGGATCCATCCATTTCCGAATGAACTGCTGTACTGAACAGGTAAGGCAAGAATCTCAGCGAACCAAGGAACGAAGTCCGAAAACCAGCCTTGTCACAACAGGACAGCATCACTTCCGGTTTAAGCAATCATGTCAGATGGGGGTCTATGAGATATGGCATGGAATTGGGTAGGAAAGAAACGACGAGAGATGAAAACAACACCATCGCTGCGAGAGACATCACAGCATACCTAGCTCTGAACAGCACATAGTAACAACATGCTACATCTCCAAGACAACACAAGAGAGGCCCAGAGTCAGCATCAGATTGAGCGGCCGTCTCCATGAGAGCCAGGGAACCCCCTTGATAACCTCCAAGCGGTCATCTGGGTCATGGCATTGAACTGTGCCGTACCAGGCTCAACTGTGAGCCATGCAGAAGAAACAGACACTGGAATTCAGACACAGCTCCCTGGATGGATGCACTGTATTTCTCATGCCATCCGTAGAAAGACGGTTCCAGGTTTGATATGACCAAAATCAACACAGACGGAGCTGCCACCCAACCATTCACAGCGACAGCATCGACTTTTGGGCGATAGATGTGCTGCTGGAAATTCAATGGCATAAGCATATCTTCCCGCGGGGTCGGCGTGGGCCGATTCTCGAGAGAGCCTCAGCCCATTTTGGGTCCGCTGCCACACGACGTCGCCGCACCCCCCTGCCCGAAAGCGCCAAACCCTCGACCACATCTGTCGATTCTGACCTAGCTATATATCCCCTTTGTGCGCGTTCGCTGGCCAAACACAACGCCCTACGCTTACGCATCGTTATTGTGCCCATTCACTTATATACAGAGATAGAACTCAGCCATCGACCCTGTGTCTTGCTCAACTGATCTGATACAATTCCCCACATTACCACTTACACGCCCTTGATCCTCGACATCAACGGCCACCCTGACAGCAACCGCACGATAAAACTCTTCAAATAACGCGATATAAACATTCAAATCAGCTCGAAAGATAAAAGAGGAACATAACCCCTGTATAGTCGAATATCCCACTCCGCAGCGCCATTTAATCCCAGCACACAGTCCCTTACCTGGAACAGTGCGCCTGGACAACCTGGATCACCATTCAGCATACATACATATATATACTCTTCAAACCTCACTCAGCGAAGAACGCCTTATGGCGGCTATGATGTCGTCTGTCAACCCCTTTACACCGGTGACCCCCCCGCCGGAGAGCCACTCCTTTCCTAAACTTCCTGCCCAAAGGCCTTTACAGAACAACCTGAAACGAAAGGCCTCGATGCAAGAACCCTTCAGCGGTCTGACAGGCCTCAATACTCCCACGATGATGGCTCCTCCTCCCCCTCCGACTTCACAGCCTAGAACGTCCTCATCGCCAAACCGCAGTTCTGGGCCTAGCTCCAGCAGCACTCCACAGTCCAGCGAGTCAACAACCCCCGAACTTCCCAGTATCGCCGGTGCCAATCTCGACCCAAAGTACCTTGCTATGGTTTCTCGTATCGCTGCCTATTATCAGCAGAGGTGTCAGGCTGTTGCCAACTACCAACAGCAACGATGCCAGGCTTGGGCCAACATGCACAGACAAAAGTGTCAAGATATGATGCAGGCGTCTATGTTAGTTGTGGCATGGTACGTGAGAGATCGCATCCAGCGCAGGCGAAGAAGGGAGAAGCGCCATTTCAGATCCGGCTTGAGGCGAAGGACAGACCAGAATAAAATCGCACGGACTGAGGTCGTTCGTCGCTGGGTTAAGCAGATCCCCGAGGGACCCGAGTCACCCAATGAGCCTCTCAACGTTCAGCTTGCCGACCGTGAAGAGGCCGAGTTCTCCATGGATCGTGAGACACAGCCGGACAAGGACACCAAGCTATTCGAGATGGCCGACAACCTTATAAAGAGCCAGTACAAGAAGATTGAAGTTCCTATAATGGGTGTACTCAACTTTGACGAAAGCGACAACGACAGCGAGAGTGATCTGGACGAGCCAGAGCCAGAGCAGTACGACGAGATGGACGAAGCCGAGGACTTGGCTGAAGACGACGAATACTACGAAGTGGAAGATGATGAGCTGTACGACGATGAGGACGAAATCGAATACACAGGAGACGGTGCTTCAGAGGTTGTCCACCATGGCACGGGTACTGGCTCAGGCAGCCGAAACAATAACCTGAGTGAAACCTCATAAGAATTATTCCCCCAACTCAACATCTCAACAATCAGCCCTCTTCCGAAGGGCAGGGCGAGGAACCTCTCTAATGACGACAAGGAAGCATCTACATCCCGGCGACATAACACAAACCCAACAATTATGGGCACATTTGTACATTGGTTTCTTTTTCAGGGAAAGGCGCAACAACACGGCGGGTGATGGTCCACAACGAACTTACACACTGGAGTCAAGAGCATCTCCATTTTTATATCTGTTTCTCATGGCATACATACATCGATGATACCTTTTTCTAGCATGGCATATTTGGGTTGATTGTTGGTTTTTACTAGGACTTCAATGTAGGTCTGCCTGGTAGTGGACCCGGTAGGCAGTTGTACGCGAGCTGAGCGTATACATACAATCGACATAAATGAAGATATTTCCATCTGGACAGCTGTTTCTCAAATCTGTGGCTGCGGAGACAAAACATAGTTCGGGAGTGTTACTAATTTGGAAAGAAACCGAGCACTGACACCTCGTAGAACCGTGAGAGTGGTCGAACTGCCGTATTCTACTAGTAGCACTGCATTTCAATGATCAGCGATGAGACAAGAGGGGAAATGCCAAAAAGAGCGGGAAATGGCATGGTAAAAATCGATTATCGTAGCATTGAATCGCTTGGGCTGGCAGACTGGGTTGGGCAGTGCGTACTGTACGGGGCACTCGGCAGTAAAACAGCTCATGAAGGGCGAGGAATCGTTCGATATTCCCTCGCTTTAAGGCGACATGTTCTGCAGGCTGGCCTGGGCTTCAAGGTGATGAGTGAACCGGTGAGGGAGGGATGAGGTGACAATGTCAGACAGCCAGGCAACTACAGTAGGTAAGGTCCCTGGGTAGTTAGGCACCTTGCCTAACACCTCGTAAATCGATGATGTTTGGTCTCGTTTTCTGAGATTCAGTGAGTGAGTGAGAAGTGAGCAACTAGATTCGTTTGTACGCAGCCTGGCAGCCCAAGGTATAAATCTCCAGCCTTTGTCAGGTTTGCTAGATCCGACTCAGGCCGCGAAATCACTTCACCCACAATTGGCTTACTGGTTGTGATGGATATTGCGAGAGATTACGGTAACTTTAATGAAACTTTCACAGACCACGATCTGCTACCTTGTATGTTCTCACTTTTTTACGTATTCAACGAACTGCCTTAGCACTACCTACTCACTGAAGCTGGGCATTCCCGGCTTAATGCTCTCACCTTTTTTTTTGTTTTGTTTTTTTGCCTTGATATGGGTGAGATCTGCTGCACTTTGGTGACTTGATGCTTCCGTTCATATCTAGTAGGTAATTAGGTTAAGGTAGGTAGGTAGGTGGGTAGGTAGGTAATATTTGGAACATCTGACTGAAAGAGAAGGTCGCTTCGTGCCCGTGAATGTGACTTGCTGTAATACCGACCTGTTGTACTTCAATTCCAACCTAGATCGTGGCTGCCGAAGGTCAAATCACAGATGGAAAAAGGCCTCCCAGGTAGTTACCTAAGAAAGTGTAAATAAATATTGTGTTCCATTTCCCAAGGCTTATTGCAACTCTGATCTATCAACCCGTGACGCTCTTCGCATTCTCCCTAACTTAGTACTTATCCTCAACACTAAATCGTTGTCCTATTATTACTCTTCGCCAACCCACGGCAACTGTTCTGTCCAAAGCTCCTTTGATGTGCCGACTTCTATAATATTGCGACTGGTTTCTATCTGAGTATCATTTATTGATCAAGAATCGTATACCAACGTGATGAGGTACGTGATTTATGCTGCATCAAGTTGAAGCATCGGATCCATCTCCCCGCACCAACAGATCCCCAAATTCCGATCAGTGAATCACCTGGACCCATTCCCAAACTCTGCTTGGCTTAGAGTGTTGTTCGTTCCGAGTCTAGTGTGTCCTCTGCCCCGGTTGCTGTGCCGCAAGCGCTTCAACCCCTGTCAAGGTACTCGATGGCCACCTTGTAGTGGGCATTCCCCGCCTCCATTTCAGCTTGGCGTTCTTGGATATCGAAAAAAAATACATCAACATTATTCTGCCGATCGATAGGTGGCGGTATGCAGAGACCTTTTTGTCAATACATCGCTCGGCAGCTGTCTTCGCCTCCGTGAAGCTCAATGGAGCTCACTTGACCTAACACAAAGCTTAACACAAATCTTCCCACGCTTCACTGACATACGTCCAACACTCCTCTCTGAACATACGCGGATTAGTTATCTTACTTTATACAATACCAATTTAGCTCTCCTCCTCCCTTCGTGCTGTGCCCCAACTCGAGATTCTGCTCCTTCTTTCATTCTTCATTCTTCATTCTTCATTGCTTGACGATACCGCTAAAGTGCCAAGCAACCGCTCACAATTACTTTACAGTATCGACAACACATTCGACCGCCTTCACTCGACCTCGGCAGCCTGTCGTCGTCATTCCCCTTCACCAGAAGACCAGCCGCTACACTCATCTTCCGGAAAGCTTCGGCGCCTTTCAAATCGATCTGCTCCTCCTGCTCCTGGGCATCTCGACATTTACACTATGGGTGGTGGCAGCGAAAACAAGGGAGATGGCTCCTCCTACCCTCTCTTCGCGGAAAGGCCTGTCGGCGTTCCAAAAACAAGCATTCTGAAAGGCCGCATTGAACCGTTCTACAAGTCAGGACAGTATTATAAGGTGAACCTGCAAGCGTATGGCATCATCAGCTCACTCACTCGGAAATTTAAAGAACTAACATGCCTCCTAGGAACATGTACAACGGTAGATACTCGGGCAAACCTCATGTTCAGCTGTCAGTGTGGGATGCACCGGATCTCACCAGGCCAACTTTTGAAGAAGCTACAAGCCACGAGTTCAAGGAGACCCATACCGGTACCTCTTTTGGGCCCTCGTGGTCCACTCATTGGTTTAAGGTCGTCCTGCGTATACCGGATGAAGCAAAGGATGAAGAGCTCATTGAGCTTCACTGGGATGCCAACAATGAGGGCACCATTTGGACCGAAGATGGTGTTCCCATCCAAGGCCTCACTGGTAGCGGTGAGCGCATTGAATGGATCATTCCCGACTCATTCCGTGACGGAGAGGAGCACACAATTTACATCGAAATGGCCTGTAACGGCATGTTTGGAAACGCCCCTAACGGCACGACAACCATTGCACCGCCGGATCCCAACAGGCGTTTCAACCTCAGCAAGGCCGACATAGTCGCCATCAATGTTCCAGCTCGCAAACTCCACTTAGATATGTGGGAGATTGGCGATGCTGCTCGAGAACTGCCCGAGAACTCAGCTGAACAGAACCATGCTTTATCTGTTGCCATGAAGATCATCAACACTTTTGAGGTCAACAATCAGGAATCGATCCTTAAATGCCGCGAGATTGCTCGTGAAATTCTTGGCCCTGATGTGGACTCTCATAAGGTGTACGAAGGGGGAAAGGAACCTGTCGTCTTTGGAATCGGTCATTGCCACATCGACAGCTGTTGGCTATGGCCCTGGGCTGAAACAAAGCGCAAGGTTGTTCGATCGTGGATGAACCAATGCGACCTCATGGATCGCTACCCAGAATCCAACTTTGCCTGCTCCCAAGCCCAGCAATACAAATGGCTGAAGACGTACTATCCTGCTGCATACAAACGTGTCAAGCAGAAGGTAAAGGAGGGTCAATTTCATCCTATTGGTGGCAGCTGGGTCGAGCACGACACAAACTTGCCCAGCGGTGAATCACTTGTCCGCCAGTTCTTTTATGGCCAGAGGTTCTTCGAGGCCGAGTTTGGTTCTCGATGTCGAACCTTTTGGCTGCCAGACACATTCGGATACTCAAGCCAGCTCCCACAGCTTTGCCGATTAGCTGGTATGGACCGTTTTCTGACACAGAAACTGAGCTGGAATAACATCAACAACTTTCCTCACACAACTTTCATGTGGGTAAGCCCTGATGGAAGTCAGGTCATCTGCCACATGCCTCCCTCCGAGACATATACAGCAAACGCTGATTTCGGTGATCTCAAGAGGAGCATTGCAAACCACAAAACAATGCGTGTTGACAGTTCGTCTCTACTTGTCTTTGGAAAGGGTGATGGCGGCGGTGGCCCAACTTGGCAACACTTCGAAAAGCTCCGACGATGTGCCGGAATCAGCAACACTATCGGCGGTATCCCAAAGATCAAGATGGGGCTGACAGTTGATGACTACTTCGACCGTCTCAACCGCAAGGCCAGCGAATTCCCGACATGGTATGGGGAGCTATATTTTGAACTACACAGAGGAACGTACACCACACAAGCCAACAACAAGTATTACAATCGAAAAGCCGAGGTGATGCTGCGAGATATTGAACAATTGGCAACGTTCGCATCAATCAAAAACAAGTCGTATAAGTACCCGACCAAGGATTTGGACGACATGTGGGAGGCTGTTCTCCTGTGCCAGTTCCACGACTGTTTGCCAGGAAGTAGCATTGAAATGTGCTACGATGACTCGGATAAGGTATTTCGTTCCATGACAGTGGGAGCTTTGCTAATATGACATAGGTCTATGCTGAAGTCTTTGAAACTGGTAAACGTCTCCTGAAGGATTTGTATGAATCGCTCAACATCTCTAGCGAATTCTCAACCTGCCTCAACGAGTCTGTTGCCATCAATACCCTGCCATGGCATCGTAAGGAGCTCGTCGAACTTTCTGACACTGAAGTCGGTGTTGCTTGTGGTGATGGCCAGCTGCTCAATCTCCGCACGTTTAAAACACAAGAAGAAAAGCCAGCCGTTACCGTCATGGAGCAGTCTACTGATGTTTATGTCCTTCAAAACGAGCAACTCCGCGTTGTCGTCGAAAGCGGTGTCATTACATCCCTTTACGATGTGGTCAACGATCGTGAGGTTATTGAAAAGGGTGGAGAGGCAAACAAGTTTGTCATCTTTGATGATATTCCTCTTTACTGGCAAGCATGGGATGTAGAGGTTTACCATCTCGACGCACGCAGAAAGGTCGAATATGGAAAGACAAAGATTTTTGAACAGAAGCCTCATCGAGTCACCCTGGTCACTGATGTCAAGATCAGCGAGAACAGTTACATCAAGTCATACACCACCCTCTCTGCAGCCCTCAAAGGGCAACCTTCTCGGGTTGATGTCAGAGCAGACGTCAACTGGCATGAGGACTCCAAGTTCCTCAAGGTCGAGTTCCCTGTCAATGTAGTCAATACCGAGGCCTCCTACGAGACCGCTTTCAGCATCACCAAGCGGCCAACTCATTACAACACAAGCTGGGACATGGCCAAGTTTGAGGTGTGCTGCCACAAGTTTGCTGATCTCTCGGAGAACAACTACGGCGTTTCTATTCTCAATGACAGCAAGTATGGTTTTGCGACTGCAGGCAAGACGATGCGGCTTTCGCTCCTACGGGCACCCAAGGCGCCTGATGCCAACGCAGATATGGGACGTCATTCCATCCGATGGGCCATCCTACCTCACAAGGGTTGTCTATCGTCTACTACTGTTAAGGCTGCTTATGCTTTCAACAATCCCCTGAAGCCCGTCACTGCCTCAAAGGCCGTCTTGGAAAGTGTGTCGAGTGCGCCGATCAAGCTTGTCAATATTGATGAGTCTGATTCCCTTGTACTGGACACGATCAAGCGAGGCCAGGATGACGAAGACGTCGGCCGAGATGATGGCCTGCGCATCAACAAGGGCCAGAGCATTGTTCTTCGTGTGTATGAGTCCTTGGGAGGCCGCAGTCGTGGAGTTATTGAAACTAGTTTTGATGTCAAGCGTGTTACCAAGACGAACATCCTAGAGGATGAGTTGGAAGAGATCCAGAAGGAGGATGGAAAGTTCCCGATCACATTGCGACCGTTTGAGGTAGCAACTTTCAAGCTCAAGCTGTAGGGCGATTCGGAGTGGGAAAATTGTGTCTGCTCAGGCTCAGAGGTGCGCGTCTTCGTGATTTGACGTAAAAGTCTGACCTAACCGCTCTTCCTCGCATACGCGGGTTACTGCTAAGATTGCAAAGCTTGCTTTTGTGAGCAGGACATGCAGATAAGCGGCAGCTCTCAAGACGGCACGTAAATAGGGAGTGGCTGGCAGGGACGGCTACCAGACAAGAACTTAGTTAATTACCAGCAAATGGCTCTATCATTCAAAACCCTAAACGCCGTCTCCTTCAAGTGATAAAAAAGAAATGTAACACAATCAACCGTCGAATCCGGGGGGTCACCCAACCAGCTGTATGAGAGCAACAAAGGAGGCAGGTATCTTTATTGGTATTCAAATCCAAATCGTCGCTCTGCTGCACAATTCAAAACATGCGTCGTGCCGGTATCTAATGGGAGTCATCAGGAAGCTCCTCGATAACTTCTTCAACCATTTCGATTAACTCGTGAATATCCGGTCGTTCAGCAGGTTCAACAGACAGACACTTCCTGACGACATCGCGAATCGGCTCGCTGATATCAACCGCGGGTGCTTGTTGTTGCTGTTGTCCTTGATGCGGGCGCATGCTGTTAGAACGCTTGACGCCAGCAGGTCCTTCGTCGGGGAAGCGCCAATCGCCACCGAGAACACATAGAGATAGAGTACCACCTGTCTCGTCTGAGCGCATCTCAAAGGGGGACTTGCCGACAAGGCAGGCGTAGAGAGTGCAGCCCATGGACCAAATATCAACTTTTGTATCAATTACCATGCCAGTCTGAACATCAAAAAGCTCGGGGGCACGGTAGGGCATGGTTGAATGTTCAGCGGCCGTGTCTTGAATCTGGAGGGCCAGAGACTGTGACGTAACAGGAATTGGCGACGGAGCGACGGATCCTAAATCCATGAGGATCGGGGTTGAGCCGGAATCATCGATCATTATGTTGCCTGAAAATAGAGGTGAGCATGGGAGCATGAATGAGACAAATACCCTGATGGGTGGCCTTACCTGGTTTGATATCTCTGTGGGCGTAGTGCTGAATTGACCTGCCTCCACTGACTTGGTTCTCCTCCTCCAGCAAACCCCGTTCTTGCTCGCCCTCCTCTTCTTCCTCGGTTCGCTTTCCTCGCGTGTTGTTTCTCTCGCCGTGGTTCAGCTCATCCTCTTCCCGACCCATGTGCATGCGCTCCACGGCAGGCTTATAGTCGTGCATGGCACGCAGAGCCTTGCACACTCCGAGGAAGAGCAACATGAGACGACGCTCAGGGAACCGGTCATGATTGACCAAGTTTGCGTTGATCATGTCCTGCAAATTACCGCGCTTATAGTATGGCAGAAGGACATAAACGGTTTTTGTCGCCTCGTCGGCGCCGCGCTCGGTTGCGACGGAATGGTCGACAGCGGATATGATGGTTGGAACGTGAGAAAAGAGCCGATAGGCATCGACTTCACGCATGGCCTGCTGTACCGATTCAGCGCCAAAAGGACATCGGATCTTTTTAAGTGCGAAAAGTTCGTGGCTTGAGGTATCTTCGACGAGGTATACGTAAGAGAAGCCGCCCTGGCCAATGTCAGCAACGTGGAGTATAAGAGCGCGGTGTTCGTTAGTCTACCTCTCCAAGTAATCTTAAGATCTTGAAGCTCCGGTTGTTGATCTTGAGGTTGGGGTTTCCGGGAAAGCAGTTAAGACAGTTCCCGAACGAGTAGAAGAGGTCCAGAAGTACTTGCGCCATGATATGTTGTGAATATGGTGATACGCTGACTTGGAACCCTCTCCAATGTGCAATTAATCGTCTCTCAGCTTCGTCACAGCAGACGCCAGTAATCAGAGATTCGCTATGCAGTCCGAAGGACGAGGAGAGAGCTGCGTGCTGTTCAGCAAGATGTTGATCGTCAGGGACAGGTGTGGTTGTGGTTGTGGTTGTGGTTGTGGTTGCTGGCGATGCGTCGTAATTGAACAAAAGGAAGAATTATCAATCACAATGTGGTTTGCCTATCCGCTTGCTTCCATAGGATTACAGCGAGAGTTGATGCCGAGCAGAGAGAGCGACACAGTGCCGAAAAGGGGAGAGGAAAAGTTGAATGTCGAGATGTTGTCTTTGGCTGATGTTGGAAGCTGAGCTGAGAGGCTCTAGTTAGAGTCTGAGCCACATCAGCCATCAATCAGCCTTGAGCATAAGGCAGGTTCCTTTAGCTGGCATTACCTTTACCTTACATCCTAGGTATAGTAGGTAGGCAGTGCTACGTACCTCAAATTGGAAACACCGCGAAAAGACACTAGCCCGATCTAGTTAAGCTCAACCTCATCTGTGGGCCCTCTGGAGTTCCCGGATACCTTAAGTAAGCTGCATAGGTACTTGAAGTTCCCAAGGTAGATTCTTGTTATATAGCCGTCCGTCTCTATATTGATATTCATTTTCCTGGGGAATTTCCTTGGGAATTTCCTTCGCCACTCAGGCCGCTCACAATTGAATTGCTCGAACTGGTGTTACGTTCCTCGGCTGTTACGGATATGCGTTGAAACATTTTCCTAATTTGGTCTAAAATAAACTAAACGGCGAAGTTCGCCGCATACTTCTAGTGTGATTTTGCAACAATACCTAAAGGACTCGAACAAGACAGCTTTCACTTGCATCCCGCTAACTCCCATTCATTCATACATACGTACATACCCAATTGCGAATCCCGTTCCAGATGGTGGGTTGCATCAAAGCCTTTGATGAGTCAATCAGTCCTGCCCACTCAGAACCAACTTCAGAAGCTCACAATCCTCTTGGCCCGTTGGTATATACTATATAGATGGAAGGATTTTATCCCAATCCAACTCATCTAGACGAGCAAAAACTCCGTTGCTCGCTCTCTTCGACTCTCATTAGTGTCTCCCCTGTGTGCTCAAGCGTTGTCCATTTTCATCGGGCAATTACTCTCCTGTATTCTTCTGATCAAGAAAGGAGATTGCGTAGCGAGGGGCTGGCGCTCGCTCCACTCGCCGGGCGACTTGAGGGAGGCTGTGGTCCATTTCGAGGGCCTGTTGGGCTCCCATGAGGAGCAGGATAAGGCGGCCTCTGCGGGTGAAGCTCATGAGAGAAACCATCGTGCCGCGGCGGAGGTGGTGGTGCCCCATTCGTCAGGGTTGGTGGTAAATGCGACGCAGGAGGAGCAGGCGGAGGAGCGTTGTGTCCGTGGGTTTGATACGGATGAGTATAACGAGGCGGCGGCGCTGGTCCATTCAGTCGTCGAGGTGATGGAGGAAGTCCGTTGGTATAGGGCTGCGACGCGGGGCCACCATGATGGTTTGCTGGCGGTGGTGCAGGTGGTGAAGATCCAAGCGCAGGTCCCACAGCTGGAGGTGGTCGCAATGAAGACAGTGTGGATATCGGTGGTGCATTGTGAATTGGGACTCCTCCATTGATGTGTCGAGGAGGCGAACCTTGTTGGCTTGCAGGTCGTCCCCAGTCACTATATGATGGTCGTTGAGGTGGGAGGGGTGCGTATGGGGCAGGGGGAGGAGGCCGGGCGCCCAGTGCATGATCTGCGACGAGTGCAGGTGCTTGCATTGGTGGTGGAGGAACTGTCGGAGCATGAACTGGTGGAGGCCAGGCATAAGCAGCAGAAGGATTGGTTTCACGAGGAGCAGGCACCATCTGAGGCGGACTGCGCAAAACATGTGTTGTCGTACCTTGTATGCCTGAGCCGTGAGTCGTAGGTAATGGAGCTTCTGCCATGAGAGGAGACCGCCGCGGGTGCGGCTTTGCTGTACGCTGGGCCTTTCGACACTTGTGGCATTGGAATCGTCTCTGTTCTACGAATTTCTGCGCCTCGCTCCCGAGTGTGCCGTAATGCCCGTTGGTGAGTTCGCGTTCCTGCGAATTATCAATCGGCCACCACTTCGGGCTGGTGTCAATACCACAGGTGATGCAGACCTTTTCTCCTGGTTGTTTTGAGTCCGATGCCACGTCTCCCGTGTCCCCATTTCGCTGCTGACCCCACCCGCCATTGGGAATATTTGTTGTCGAGGACCTGCGTAGGCCAGGCTGAGTCGTTGTACCTGACAACTTGGCGGCGTTTGTCATGAGATTGGCCTTGCGGACCGTACCTGTCAGTGCCAGGTCGGCCTGCTTGTAGTTCTGTACATAGAGCTGCAAAGCATTAAGTCCCAATTCATCCACAATATCTTGCATCTGATGAATTGTCGTCTTCGTGGGGGCGTGATCCTTACACCACACGGTTGCCGACATGATGCCACTCTCCCCATTGATGGCCACGATGTTAAACTGGTCTCTTCGCGTACTCTTCACAGATGTCACTTCAAATCCGAGAACGTGTCCATGTTGCCGAGCGCATTCCGCGTGGACTGTATTCTGGTTAGGATGGCCAATCTTTTTCTTCTCTCTCATTGGGACTCACATGGAATGCGACACTGATGACACGACACACAGGCTCCATCCTGTTTGTTGCACACTTGACAAGTCTCATCATATCTGCTCCTGGGAATCGAAGGAATGCCTTCCGAAGGCTCCAGTGCTTTGGCGTTACCAAACTTGACTTCTGGGGTCCAAACAGCGCAGGTAACATGGACCCAATTGTTGTCCGCGGTCCTCTTGAGTGGTTCCCGAGGGTTGATGGGGCGATTCATCTCTTCCTGCTTCTTGCGGTAAAAGTCCGCAGCTTTCCGAGCTTGCTGAATCTCCAGGCGTTCTCGCTCACGATCCTTCTCCGACATCTTCTTTTTGTGATGTGTTATTTTCGGCTGTTCCACGAAATCATGTTCTGTGTATTCAATGGGACAAAGAACACACTTATAATGCTAGGTCGACGTTAGCGCAGGCGTATAGATGGGTTTGAGGCAACATACGATCGAGACTTGTGGGTTTTTATCGTTTGCACACATATCACAAGTCCATTTCCCGGAGTTTCGATTATCCATGATGCCATAGCAATTGCGGTGTACCGTCAGGCGGCATTCGCGGCACGACAAGTGCTGGTCCCCCTGAGGTTCCAGTTGACCACAGACTGCACAAGGCAGCACAAGAGGTTTGGGGATTGCGGGGACTGGAAGGTTTTCCACACTCTTGTCCTTCTTCTTGGAAGTGGTAGAGCCGGCTGCACTAGCAGCATCCGAGTGACCATTATCCACATCCTTGTCAGAAGCTGCACCTTTAAGCTTCTTCCGTGGCGGTTCTTGTACCGCGGCAGCGGCTGGGGTTGTTGAAGGAGTCGGAGCCCGTTCCGGCGTCATCATGCCCATTTCCTTCGCGACTTGTAACTCCCTGAGAAGGTCCTCGTCTTGCTTCCGTTTCCAGCTTCGACCGCTGCCCTGGTTGACCTTCTTGGACACCTCGTCCACATCTTCATATCGAATAGCATATCTGCGCCATAACTCAGCGCAGCGACGGCACAAAGCTACCACCCGCTCTTGGCCCTTTTCCTTATTCGAGTTCTTCGAGCCCCCATCGTTGACGATCCCAGGAACGGGGTTCGGAGCGCGCCTCCATTGTCGCGAGAAAGTCGTGGAGCAAAATTGACACATAAATCCTTGCTTTTTCTGACTTGCTTTCTCAATATCAAACGCAGAATCATCATCGTTATCCGCAACATCATCTGCCAACTTACTGGCAGCGGCTTCTGCTCTCTTGGCCTCCTTCTTTCCTTTGCGACCGGCCTGGTTCTCCAAGACCTGCTTCCCACGTGCCGATTTTTTCCAGGCGTAGTAGTAACGAGTTACCATGCCATAGTGCATAGTTTTGACATGCTTTCTCACAAGATAGAGTTCAGAGCCGTATTTTATCACTGCTTCCTCAAACTTCTTTTGCTCTGTTGGTGTCAGTTCTGGTTCTTTGAATGCCTCTTTCTTGGTCTCAGAAAGATCCTTGAGAGCATGTTCCATGTTGAATTCTGCAAGAAACAATTTGTTGGCAGCCACGTCTTGCAGGTTGGTCGAACGTTCTGGCAATCCAAGATCTTTTGCCATCCCTTTGGCCTTTTCCATGTACTCGTTAATGTCCTTCTCTTCAATCACTTTCTCTGGGGGGGGAATCCACATGCGAGTTGCAGTACATTTGGGGTCGTCGTCGTCAAAATCTTCTCCCCGAGCTGTGTAGCCGGGTGGCATGTCTTGAACCCACTTCGGTCGCTTCCCGCGTGAGATCTTATCGGCTTCAATAGCAGCCAATGCTTCCTTGGATTTGGTGTCTTTCTTGCCGTTTTTCTTGATCTCAAGCGGTTTAACGTACTCGACCGGTTTTCCAGGCCACGGGGAAACATTTGCTTGATTCCTGGGTCCAATTCTCGTACTTGCGCGGGGATAAATTCTGTCGTCGTAATCGAGTGCGTCCTCGGGCTTGCAATGCATTCCCAGATACCGGTACGGCCAAAGCGAGGCCTGGTAGATTTGCTCGGCAGTGCCCTCATGGTGAGTATGTTCTCCTTCTTCGGGGCTGGTACGATTAGTCTCAAGCCCCTGCATCTCCTCGTCCTCCTCATCCATAGGATCATCATCTTCGGCATCGAAGCTTGGATCATTAACATTAGGTGTATTACGAGCCTCCAGCTTCCTTTCCTGGGCTCGACTGCATGCTGCACACGACCAGGCAAAGCCTCTGGATGGCTTCTTCAATAGAGGTGGGTTCACGCAATTCATATGGTATGTGTTCTGACACACTGCACAGTCGACCGAGTCGTTGCTAAACACAACCAATCATGTCAGCCACTGAAGCATGGGTTTGTGATGATGTGGATGTGGGACGTGGGGCAGGCAGTGTAAGTCAGTAGGTACGTACCTTGCGCAATAGCCGGCGCATCGCTTGCAGAGCTTAACGGCGCTAGTGAGCTCCTTGCCACGCCCCTGCTCGACTAGCACGTATTTCCAGCGCTCGTCCAGAACCTTTTTCACATTGGCTGGGACGTTGACAATAGAACGCGTCGGAATCAAGTCGTAGTTCTTCTGGATATAGCGATCGTACAGCTTATCGTACCAAAAGGTGTCATGAGCCTTTCGATATAATTCCATATCCTCAATCTCAGCCTTGTGGTGAATCTGACATTTTCCGCGTAGCGCCGTTAACGGGCTGATGTCGGAGTGCATCGTCGCAAACACCATTCGGAGGTCTGTAGACTTTCGGCCAATGTCCTTGGGTCTGTAGTACCAGTTGATGCGAACAGCTTCCACGGGTTTGCTGCTGTCATTCTGCACATGAAGGAACTCCATGATGCGACCCAGGTAATAGGGTTCTCCAGGTGGCTCACAGACAAGGTACACATGATCTGCGTCGCCAGGTTAGCCACGTTTGGTCCGAATTTCTGGTGGGCCACTTTGAAGGAAGCATGTTACCATTTGGCTCCAGCGATGTACCATCATCGGCCACCATTTTACCATTGACAGGGCGACTTTTGCAGTTGTCAAAAGTCAGCATATTAGTTTCTGGCCATACGATAGACGGAGTCGTTCCGGATGCTGCTGCTTTTTTGGTCGAATTATTGACGGATGTCGCTGGGTTAATGGAACCGGCTGTATTGCCCGCGACCTTGCGCTTCCGTGCGGGCTGTGAAGCAGCCGGCTGCTGCGTTGCCGTGGGCAAATTGTTTGAACTGCCCAACCGTTGCTCCTTGGGAGCATTCGCTGCCTGCGCTGCCTTTGGCTCATCTGTGCCAGCCTTGCGCGAGCTTGCACCGCCACGAGGCGCATCGCCATTCACAGCAGCACTGGACTGACGTGAAGTCTTTTTGGAATCACTGTCCTTTTTGTCGTGATAGTAGTCATAAACATCACCATCAATGTCCCTGTCCTCGGCGTAGTTAATACGCGAGGTACCAGTTCTGTTACGGGAACGTGTGCCGTATGGAAAGGCTGAATCTGCCCCAGCTTCCTTGGCTGCGCTGTCCAAACTCGATTGATTGGTCATCGGCCCTGGCATAGATTGAGCACCAGGGTCAGAGGCGTTGGAATCCTGAGTGTCGAGTTAGAGAATGGGCCCAATCGCGATCGCGACCTCACAGCTTTGTGAGGTGAGTGAGTGTGAGTGAAAGTGAGAGGCACGAGAGTAAAAGTACAAATACTTAAAAGGATCGTGTGGGGGAAAAAAGGTGGACGGTAATCAAGGTGCGTTAGATTTCCATATCTAGGTACTCACATTGTGTTGTGCCATGACATTCAAGAGAAATCACTTGCGCAACAACGAGATGTGGTGAATCGCGTATCAAGGCATGCCCAGAGGTGATGGCTTGAGGCGGAAATTGTGGATGATGAAGTCGGCAGGAGAGTTTCGTATAGTTGTCTGATGTGGAATAAGAATAGATCGAGGCCGCTTAGGTGCTTCACTGCTTCGGAGGAATAACTTGAGACTCGAAATAGATATCGTCTGCCCTGCAAGTAGGAGTGTGTAAGTTGAAGAAGAAGGAAGAGGCATGATTCCCAGGCGCCGGGAGAAGAAACGTTCTAGCATTGGCACTGCACACTGCACTGGCACCCCGAGGCGACGGCCCTGGCCTGGTCGATGCACCCACTCTGCTAAGAATACACTGGGGGCGTTGATAGGCCAATCTTGTAGCGGATAAGTAGCCACTAATCAGGTGGCGGCTGATTCACAGACACTGAAACTCAGGTTCTGTCCCCGGTACGATAGAGATAAACAACACTTCTACATATCGCACCCTAGTCATCAGTGTTACTCTCTAGTCTCCACGGGGCCCATCTAGGTCTCGCAGCACTGACGAGCCGACGGATCTCAACCCAACTCTGAGGCGTGCCCATGGGTCCACGGGTCCTCCCACAACAGAGAGCAGGCCATGCCGGGGGGAGAACCACTGCAAAGCCGGTCACTACATTGGACTTGGTTGTGACTGTTGCGGTCGAGGCATCAGACCGGCTTTTGGTGGGAAGATCCTAGGGCCTGACTGCCTGCTAACAAGACCAAGGAAGTCGGGATTGGCGTTGGCCAGGCTAAACCGACCACTTTGAGGAAACACGAATGCTCATACCAAGTCGATCACATATACAATGCCACGGTCTGCATTGTCACTGTCCAGAACACTTACAGGCCATGTAAGCAGCATAGAGAAAAGATAGAGGCGTGCGCCCGTCAACATGATACATAACTTTCTCGAATGATGGAGTCCACCTATCTAAGTAGCCTTAATATCACCAGGCCTTAGTTTCCGCCATTCATCTATGTAATTCAATTCCACCTATTGTCAAAGACAAAAAGATGTTCTTTTCCGGTTCCTATCTGGCCAGCGGTATCTCTCTGTCTGGCCGTCTCTTCCTCAATTAGACTCGGCAACTTTTTTTGTCCTTCACTGCCATTAACACCATACCAAATTTGCCCAGCCCAGTTCGTCATGTCGACGTTCATATTGAAAAGCCAAACTGCCCTAGAAACTATCGCCGCAAGCCCCGCCACGGGCCTAGAAAGAGAATTACGTTCTGCTGATAACGAGGCCATTGGAGACGATGTTTTTAAGAAGAATGTGGTTCTGAAGTGAACTTGAACTCAGAGCATGGAACATGGAGCATGGGCGCCAAGTCATCCACATTTTCCGTTGCATCTCCCACACCCTTGCACGCCCTCCCTCGACTGAATCGAACAAATACGTGGTACTCCGTAGTTGACAAAGAATTGTCTTCAGTTGTTAACGCTCCGGGCTTCTGCCCGAGAAAGCCTCCAGATATTACGATGAGAGCCTCAAGTTAACTCAGTTGGGTCGTATCTTCTACACTGTGGCTTTTGTGTCGCTCTCTGGGTATGGACTCTCCCAAATGGCATGCGTCTAGCGTACGTATAGACTATCACCAGTATAGAGTGACATGCATGTTCATTTACCTCCCTCCGCTGAAATTTCTATCGTCGGACATTCTAATAAGCCCACAGGCATGGACTACCGCATCCCGCATCTCTTTCAATGCTTTTGAAAACAGAACAGGGCTTCAACAAACAATCGACCACAGTACTCATCTCAGCGTAGCTATGGATACCTTGGCTTGAATAACCGCTAACCATGCCAAATGAAGGTGAACCAGCTCATATCTCCTTCCTCTCTGCGGCCATAGTATCTCGACGATGACTTCCAGTCTGACGCACCATCATGCCTAATTGCCTATCTAATTAGGTAGCCAATGATGGCTAGCATAGCTGAATCTATGCCAACTGGTCCTTAAGTAAAGAGCCCAAATCACTAGGAATTTCTTCCATCGCCAAACCTGGCTAAGCGTAGCCTTAACCGTTAGGCGCGAGGGAAAAAATCGAGTGCGTGGTGAAGATGTTGAGATCCTCGTGGGAGCTGACGGAAGGGAGTTGGTAATAGGGCTAAGATTGAGCTGGCGTAGTGAAGCCAGCTCCACCAACGTGGCCGGGGCTCTGGTTGGATGGATTGAATGGATTGGAGGTTACACTGGCTTACTTTGGAGATTGTCCATGCCCTGTAGCGGTACGTACTGCATGAGTCTTCTACCTGAGTACCTTAGGTAGGTAGGTAGGTACTGTACTGTACCTTACCTACGAGGCAGGTAGATAGTTGAGTAGCTGGGCTCGGTCTGTCTTCTTCAGATTAGGTTGACGATTTGATGATCGGATGGTAGGTGGTATTCCCTTGGCCTAGGTACGGTACGGGCATCTGCCAATCCTGACCAGGAGACTTTCATCGACTTGTTATAGTACCAGTGCAGGCATACCTAGGTTCAAGGTATGCTTGTCTCAACTCCCTCATTGCTATAATTTACCAGGTGCTAATAGCATTAGCGGATATGCCAAGTAGGCCTTGCTACTCTGGACTTTCCGTTACTAACCACATACCTTAGTAGTGTGTCGAGTTTGGTCTTGATTGCGCATGCCAGCGACTGCTTGATCCTCCTGACAGGTGGCCCCTTGTTTCACCGAATTGCCACAAATGAGATATACTACTGTGAATATAGCTGAATGAGGCTCTCGCAAGTCGGTGGAGAACACATTTGAGAAAATGGCGATTTGCATCAGTACAATCATTGGATGCTTCTATGTGGTCCCAGTCCTGTCGCGTTTCGCAGAATTTGTTGTTACCTATGAATCACAGCGATGGCAATTTGAAACGGCAACCATGTCTCGTTGAAGGGCTGGTCTGAATCACATCCTGCAGTAGACAGCCGACCTGTGGATTGAAGACGTCAAGAGGCAAAGTGCATTTCTGTACGTTGAAACCCGTCTCTGGTGCAGATTCGGCACAAGAAAAGGTAGAGATGACATAGAGTTGATTTATTAGTGTAGGCAGCCAAGATCCTAGCTGCAGAGGGCAATGCCGCACGGTGCTGTCAAATGGTCGTCGAATCAAGATTCCTTGGATGGATCGAAAAAGCACACCCCTCAAAAGTGACTGCCCCTCCCGCAAAGGGGAAAAAAACGTACCGGCCAGTTGAACCACCTTGTTAAAGGGTCGTGGGGCAATACACAACCCGGCCACAGGGGAAAGCTCACAACGACGCTTGAACCTCAATCCACACGACGCACTGCAATATTGTGATTAATCACGGAGGAACGCTAACCAAAAATCATAAGAATGAATCTGAGACCATCCATCCATCCATCTCCGTACATGGGAGATCCTTTTCTTTGGAAGTACATCGATCTAATATAAGATCTCGTTGGCTGTCAGGGTACACATGCGGTCGGCCCAAGAAGGGAGTGGCGCCATGGATGCAAGGTACCTCGTACGCAGGCAATGAATGGATTATTTGTATCTGTGTGCAGCATGTGCAGGCAGCCTGAGTCTATTCCCATAGTGTTACAGAGTTAAGGCAGAGACATCTTAATAATGAAGAACAAGGGATGAAAGCCCCGAGGTTTGACGCTGAGAGAGGGAAATGACATAAGTGATGAGGATGGCCAAGTTATTGGGTGGAAACAATTTAAAGGCCAGACTCCTAGCAAGCAGGGGCACTAGCTGCCTTAGGTAGTAGGTTCCATAGCAGGAAGATTGGTTGGTCGTACGGGATAGGTCAGTTTATGGATGATGGGTGGAAGGAGGGCGAGAGGCGAGAGGCAGACCCGACAGGGCATATTTATGCCACCTGCCGTTGGCGGTCGCTGCCCTGAAGAACAGTGCAGGGTTCATAAACTTCTTAGCGTCAATCGATCGCATCCACCCAATGAAAGCCCTCCATTGCCGCGGGGCACCACCAAAAGCCCTGCATCGGCTGCTGCCCGCCGTGCCTGACACCCCACGTCTGGTCTGCTGTTTTACCACGTGACTTGGCGTTTCAAGGTCTCTTTCGACGCGTTGTCTCAACGCGTGTCACGTCACATTTCCTGAGGACCAGTCAAAAAGGATTGTTGGATTTGGTGGCTCATTTGAGTTTCGCTCTCGTCTTGTTTCGTCTTATTTTCTTTGTCGTTTTTGATACCCATCATGAAGAGCATGCGAGGGTTACTGCACACAACCAGTGTCGAAACTTCAAATGAACAAAAGACTACATTCGCTACCACTTCTGTTGCTGGGCATAAAAGAAGTCTATCAACAGTTGGAGAAGAACACCACTTCAGGGCTTCTACCTCTCGAGCGACTGTTCAGTTTCAGCGAGCCGTCAGTCTCCCCTCTGCCCCTCCTCGAATTTCTGCGAGTCGCATTGTTCGTCTGGATGAGCGAGTCGGGCCGTCTGAGTATTCTCAACGGAGGGCTATTGCTGCGACTCCGACGTCGTCTTGTGATCCTGAACTCGAATTAAGCCATTCTACATATGGTCTCCCTCAACAGCTGGTTGATAATTTTGCTTCACTTGGCATAAACCAAATATACCCATGGCAAAAAGCTTGCCTCAAAGGCCCTGGGCTTCTGACAGGAGAAAAGAACCTTGTATATTGTGCACCAACTGGCGGTGGCAAATCTCTTGTGGCTGACGGTGAGATGAATGACGGTAGTGCGTGGATCTTAGCTAACACTTGTAGTGCTCATGCTCAAAAGAATTCTGGAAGAAAAGGGAACAAAGGCCCTCCTTGTGTTACCATATGTTGCTTTGGTTCAAGAGAAAGTTCGTTGGCTTCGTAGTGTGGTACAAGGCTTACGCTTCGCCTCTGAAACAACGGTTGATGACGACAAACGCATCTGGCGTAGACGAGCTGATGAAAACACAGTCCGTGTCATTGGTTTTTTTGGGGGTGGAAAAGTTAGAGCAACTTGGGCTGATTTTGATATTGGCGTGTGCACATTGGAGAAGGTCGGTGCCTAGTACCGTGATCCCACTCTGCTAAGCAAGTAAATTATTGACACTCCAAGGCAAACGCACTCGTGAATACGGCTATTGATGACTGTTCGATCTCCAAGCTCCGCGCGGTTGTGCTTGATGAGTTACACATGGTTGATGATGATCATCGAGGCTATTTGTTAGAACTCGTGGCGACCAAACTGCTCAGCTTGGAGCAGCGTGTACAAATCGTGGGCATGAGTGCCACTCTTCCGGTACGTTAGTCGGTCGACTTCGTGGTGCATTTTGAGTCGTCTAATTTGGTAGTAGAACATGGACATGATGGCTCGATGGCTCGAAGGGCATTGTTACGAAACTCGGTATCGACCGGTTCCTATCGAGGAACATGTCGTGTATGACGGCAACATTTATCCCGCAGGTTCTACAAGCAGTCTCATCAAAAAAGCTGCGCAGCTGAACAGTCGGTCTACACAGACACAGGCACAGATGAGACCCATCCGGCGAATAGAGCCATCCACCCACAAGGAGCTTCGCGACCCAGTATTAAATGCAGTGGTCACACTTGCTCACGAGACCGCCGTTGCTGGTTTCGGTGCCCTCGTCTTTGCCGGGAGTCGTGGCATGTGCGAGTCTGACGCACGATGGATTAGTCGGGCTATGCCCCAGCCACATGAGCTCAAGGCTGACGTTGTTGACAGAAGGATGGACTTGCTGGGAGAGCTTCGCAGTCTCAACACTGGGGTTGATCCGGTATTGGAAGAGACGGTCCTTTATGGCGTTGCATTTCATCGTAAGTGAGACGTCCGTTTTGCAAAATCGAGCATGTGTTCCTAATTGGTTTAGATGTAAGTCGCTTTAGCCGGCTAAAGCTCACGAACATTTCTGACTATATAGGCTGGCTTAACGACTGAAGAGAGAGATCTCATAGCGGCAGCTTACGATTCTGGAACACTATTAGTGTGCGTGGCGACCTGCAGTCTGGCTGCTGGTATCAACCTGTAAGAGTCGCTGTTTCGATTGCTAAACACTTTATTTACTTTTGCAGGCCAGCAAGACGGGTGATTTTACACAACTGTCGAATGGGGCGCGAATTTGTTGGACCATCGATGCTGAGGCAAATGCGAGGACGAGCTGGAAGACAGGGGAAAGCATCTATCGGTGAAACCTATCTCTGCTGCCGTGAAAATGACCTCGAGCAAGTTGTAGACCTCATGAATGCGGAGCTGCCACCCGTCGCCAGTTGTCTTAACACTGAGAATCGACGTATCCAACGGTGCGTCTTTCCTATAAAAGCATGAATGATTGCCAGCTAATATATTTCAGGGCATTGTTAGAAGTCATATCCATACGCTTAGCTATGAGTCATGAGTCCATTGAGGACTACTTCTCGAAGTCTCTGTTGAGTCATACTCATAGCGCCAAGTTTGTCAATGATTGTATCACCTCAAGCTTGGAAGAGATAGAATCAATGGGTTTTGTAACCTCCGATTCCTTGTCCATGTTCACGGCAACACAACTAGGTAGGGCAATTGTGGCATCAGCTATCGATCCCGACGATGGTGTATTTGTCCATAGCGAACTCAGTCGGGCGCTCCAAGCATTTGTCATGGATGGTGAGATGCACGTCTTATACACTTTCACACCTGTTCAAGAATTCGGGGTTATGGTGAACTGGCAGGTCTTTCGGAATGAAATGGAGGGTCTGGACGAGAGTGGTTTACGGGTACTGAGGCTTCTGGGCATCAAACCTACCACAATACTCAAGCTGTAGGTTGTGTTCACGGCCACGGGGTACTCACTGACAGCCAAGTAGTGCTCAAGGTGCCACGCTCCGTGAGACGACGCCAGAGGAGAAGCAGGTTGCTCGAGTACACCGACGCTTTTATCTCGCTCTCCAACTGCGGGATCTGTGTAACGAGATCCCTATACACATAGTGGCACGCAAATATGACGTGCCTCGTGGAATAGTTCAGAATCTTTCGCAGACTTGTCAAGGCTTCGCTGCAGGAATGATCAAGTTCTGCCAACAGATGAGCTGGGGGTATGTTCATGACAACTTTTTTCATCACATAGCTAACCGTAATCCAGAGTAATGGCCGCAGCTCTTGAACACTTTTCAGACAGGCTCGTGGCTGGTGCGAGAGCTGACCTATTGGCCTTGGCAAAGATTCCTTTCATCAAGAGCCGAACAGCGTGAGTAAATTGCTCTCAACAGAATGCAGTGTTGCTTAAATATCACAGGCGGGTATTTTGGGATAACGGTTTTCGTACCGTGGCAACGATCGCGAATGCAGATCCTACAGAGCTACTTCCTATATTGATGCAGGTCGGTGTTCCGATCTGTTATTGAAAATTCACACATGGGTAACGCTGATTTTTATGCGCAGGCTCAACCAAACAAGATCCGTTTAAAGGGTAAAGACAATGAGAAATACGAAGAGAAACTTCTTGTCAAGGCCAAAGTCATATCAGATGCTGCAAGCAAGATTTGGAGTGAGTTATCTTGACCTCTGTTTCACCTGACAAGCCTAATATGGTTCCCGAAGAACTCCAAATGCAGGCAGAGATTGAGGACGAGTAGCCGCGTCCAGAAATGGCATCAGTAGGCAATAGCAGGGGTGACCAGCATTGCAGGATCTTACCAAGGCTTTCACTCTGGTGAGTGCAGGCCTAGGGCAGCAAAAACAAAACAAACAAAAAAGTCGGACTTGAGATGTGAATGCAGGCGTGTGATAGATGGCTGCATCAAGCGTATCGGGTGGCCTAGGAGTGCACGCCTGAGGGAGGCATGTGCCTCGCGAGTCGGCCTGTGTACTGGCAAAACATTGATCACGAACACCAACTGTAAGGATGGTGAGTTGAATCACCCTCCGGATTGAGATCGATTCATGATGCATTTGTCGTTCACAGACGCGCGTCGATAATACGCGTGGGAGCGGAGGCATAGATCCCAGGTAAGAAATGGACGAACTTACCCCTGTTTAGACCTGCCGGCTTGCCGCCGCCTCTCACAGAGAATTGAGCAAAGAATTGAGAAAATGTTGCGTTAGAGGAAATGAATGGGGAGCTGTCCCTTGTTCGTGCAGGAGGCGTGATTGATCATTTTTCGGTGGCCTGTTTGCTGAGAATGTTCAGAAACTCGATGAAGACCTTGCCTATCAGCGATTGGTCTCTTGGTGACCAAGCATTGTCTTATGCCAACCAAGCGCTTGTACCGCTGCACTTCGTCTGCGCCCTGCTTATTCTGCGCCAGAATACAGCCAGATGGTTGGGCGGCTGTGGCACTCAATTGGTCGCCGTCTACCATCCACATGCTTGACATTTTGTTGGCTGTTTCTAGGCTTAACCCGGACACCAAGATGGTGTGAGTGTGTGTGTGTGTGTGGTTGATGGCTACCTATGTCTATTTCTAGTCCTATTTTCTACGGTGTTTCGGGAGATAGAACGTTCTGAAAGCCTCATTCTACGCTTTTCACGCGCCCTCACGCCATCCCTTGACTAGAAGAAATACTGGTCTGAACTGGATCAGTACTTGGTAGCTTTGTTATGGCGGATGATGCGGGAAATGCAGAGATTGCAGGCTCAACCGTCACAGTGCACACCTTGGCCGATGCTATGGGCGTTCCTCAGCCTCAGGTTATGGTGATAGACAGAGTCTATGAGGAGGAGAAAGAAGAACATTTCCCTAGCACAACAGAAGATCTCTGGGTCAGTTCAGCAGATGGCCGATATTGTTCTGCGCCTGTACCAATACGAGTTGGTCCTTTGAACAACATGCAAACCTTCTACGTATGTGAAGGTAGCGATCTATTGACATGGAGGCCAGTTGGACTAACAGGGTTCCAGGTTCACAAAGACATACTTGTCCAGGCAGAGTGGTTCCAAAAAGCCTTATGCGGAAACTTCAGAGAAGCAAGTGAGCAATTCATTGATCTGCCAGAGGAGGATCCGGCTATTTTTCATTTTCTTGTTGCATTTCTATACGAGGGTTGCTATGAACCTATCAAGCCAGCAGCGAGCGTTTTAGGTGAATCAACCAGCTTACAGCCTAGTCCTGACCCACGAGTACTGACATGCCAGTAGAACCAGAAGTCGACAAGGGAAAGGGTATTGAAGTTGACCCAGAGCCAGCAGAGGCTTCTGACTCGAGCTCGTCAAGTAGCAGTAGCAGTTCTGGGAGCTCGGGTGCCTCATGGAGACGCCGGCGTCGGGCTCGACAAACGAGACATGCTGAGGCGGAAGAAACCCTGGAGAAGCATCCGGGACATCATCGACCGGGTTGCTCGTGTCCTCGATGCCTCGCTCGGCGTGACTTTTCGAGGTGCTGGCAGTGCGGGGCTCAGCGATCCCGCGAAGGCAATCCTCCTGTGCCTGTGCCTTATGGTCGAGGGGCTCCTAGAAGAGGGATCCATCCTCCAGGTGTTTTCCCTCCTCCTGTCAGCATTCCGATGCCTCCTCAGCAGAGCCAACCGGAGCGTATCACGGGAGAGGATCTTCGGACCTGGTTCCTGGCGTATGAGCTCAACCTCGACGTTTATATTTGCGCGACACGTTATCTTATGGACGACTTTCGAAAGGCAGTGATGCGGTCGTGTATTGATATGCTCGAGACAGCAGGCTGGGATGCTGCACAACCAAAGATGATGCATCTTTGCAGAAAACTTTATCACAGCGTGCCAGAAGTCGATGACTTGCTCAAGATGGTCATGGCACGCGTTGGGTTCCTTCAGCCACTTCTCTGGAAGCGCGCGCCTGTAGAGACAAGTGAGTTCTTGGTGAGCAACCCAGAGCTCGCTGCTACCATTCTACGAGAGACAGTCATGAGGCATTCGCAGCCAGCGGCGGATTTGCCATCGATGGAGCATGTTCATACTACGGCTTATGAAGACGAGTGGCAGAACTTGGGTCGTGCACCTGCGCGAACACGAGCCTATCACTAGTCATTAGTTATAAAACTCGATGCGGTTTGCGGTCGTTGTTCTTTGCTGTTGCGTCTACACACTGGAGGCCGGTTCAGTACACTATGAGTATGGCCAGCCACTGGGATTTTTGTTTTTTACTTGAATAAAGTAGGTGCCAGCTCTCATATCTATTTCATCTTTTGCGTAAAGTTATTCTTCTTGGCGGCTTTAACTTTTGCAGGTATGCCAGTCTTGCAAGACATTCAATTCTACCTAGTCAATGACATCGTCTCTCAGGCTAAACAATTGCTGCAACACCTCGTCCGATTTCGCTCTCAATGCCGAGTGATACATGACGTTCGTCTCAAAAGTCTTTGTACCCTTGACAAGCTTGGCTGTGTCTCTTGCAAAGTTATAGTCGACGTACATATCCTCAACGAACGAGGCGGCATATACAGGAACTTTATTCTTTTGAAGCTTCTCTTGATCGTAAAGAGCGGGCCAGTTATCACGACTGGCCAATAACTCAGCCTCTTGGCGAAGTATCTGGAGCTCTGGGTAAGTTTCGAAGTGAAATGGGAAAATCATTTCTCCAGAGAAGTAGAGGCATCCGCTGGTAGATTCCGTTGAGTAGTTGTCATCCAGCCAGGAGAATGGCTTGAGTTCTTTTCCAATGCGATTCGCTGACCAGGCGGAGGCTAAACCAGGGCCGTCGCAATATATGGCCTCATGAAGGATGGCGTATATGATGTTGGTATCAAATGGGTTCCAGCCCTCAAGTGGTACTAGGGATGCTCTGTTGAAAAACCCAAACTGATCGAGGGATGCTTTTAAAGTCAGGATCATAGAGTGAACCTGGTCGAAGCCACCATGGCTTCCAAAGGAAATGCCTATGGTCAGGAGACGAGGAACGGTGAGGACACCGCCAGATGGCAATGGAATACTGCCACCTTTACTCTCTATGAACTTGGCCACTTGACGGACGTTTTCGACGTCCTCTGGGAATTTTTCGTAGTACTGCTCGTTGCGCTGTATGACCCGTTGGAATGTTGCTTCATATACTTGGTCAGGCTTCTTACCCACAGGGGCTAGACCGCCAGTGAGAAAGACCTCCCGAAGACCTTCTGGGTGCATGGACAAATAGGATAGTGAGATGAAGCCTCCGTACGACTGGCCAAAGATGGACCATGGTTGTTTGGCAGCGGGCCATGAGGCGGTAAGATACTTCCTTACAGCTTCGCAGTCCCGGACTGTGTTGTCCTGGCGCATGAGGCCGAGGTACCGAGTACGCCCTTCAACGTCTCCGGATACAAGGCTTAGCATATCAGCACCAACTGGTGTACTCAGGCCAACGCCGCGATGGTCAAGTAAGAGAAGCTGGTATCCCTTTGCAAGAGCGTGGCGGGTGAGGGGATGGTCCTGCGGTTCACGGTTGCCAAAGCCCGGTCCTCCCTCAAGATAGACCATATATGGTTTTGGGGGCTCGCCAAATTCGTCTTTTGGGCTGTTCTCTGACTCCTCATCATCGGGTGGGAATATGGGAACATCGTGTTTCTTGACAGCACGAGCGAATAGTGTGATGGAAGGGCCCTGGATGTCCGTGTAGTCGAGGGGTACTTTGAAGAAGAGCTCCGTAACACATAATTGCCCAGGCAGCACGTGAGATTTCCTGCTGGCCAGTTCGGCTTGGGGGATGGACAAGCTATCAGGCGTAGACATGGTGACTCGTGTTACAATAGCAGGGCGTGATAGTGATGGTGTTTTAGTGATGGCGGGGTCGGCGGGTAAGATGTTGAATGCGAAACCACCTACCTACCTCTTACCTACTCTGGTAGGTAGGTGAATCGATAGGCAGTCTTAAATAGAGCATAACTTAGACTCTTTCTACAGATAGCACTGGCTTATGTTGGCTTAGCCCTATTGTTATATTCTGTAGATAAGTTCAAATTTCGTTTACTATGTCACAAAGTTTTCGAGCTGTGTCCATGTTGATAAGGCAGAATACGTGCACCATTTCGTGGACTTTTCCTGGTTGATGATTATGCTCAAACCCAACACGTATATATAACCCCTGAGGTATTGTAGTTAATCAACTAATAAGATTGTTAGGATAATAACAGAGACAATAAGACCCGGTCGCCCAGATAATATAGTTTATCTATTATTACCTGACTTGAGGAATTTATCACAACGGTCAAAGACATCTACAGGGTAGGTAGGTAGCTTTGGCTTCTGGTCCTAGGTACCTATGTATTAGCATTGTCTCGGTCTGTTCTTCACCTCCACTCCATAATCCGCTCTAGAGGGACCGGGCTTCGCGCTATGTACCCAGACAAGGAAGCACCTACTGCCAGCACATAGTGCGTCAGACCACAATATATATGTATAGGTTTCTAAGGTCGGTAGGTAGAAATGGCCTAAGAACCTCTAACGTGGAGCCAATAGAGCCTCATCGTCATGTCCCGGCCCTCTTGCGAATCACGAACTTTCCGCTCCGAAGTGGCTCGGCTGTAAATTATTGAATTCGTCCTGTTCCCCAGAAGCAACAACACTGTCACCCACTGGAAGGATGGAAGGACCCTAAATTTTAGCTGCCACCTAGCCTACCGTACCCGCTGTTGCATATAAACAGGCCAATCAGTGCCATTATATCTCCACTTTGTTGCCGTCTTGCTCTGGCAACAGCACTCCTGTCGGGATCTAGCAAATCTCTTCCTCTTTCTTCCCCATCTAATAAATATTTCATCACCTCTTCTTCTTTTCAACTTTCTTCTTCTTCCTCTTTTTCTCTATCGCACTCACTCACAGCCAAGGGCATGGCATATCTTCATCTTGCGCACACGTTGGCAGATGCTTTCAACGCCCTTGCTGATGAAGTCCAGACCTTGACAGATCGAAAGACCGTCTTGGAGCACAAGCTTCGCTTTGCTCATGAACAGGTAAGAAGAAATATTTTCTACCCCACGCAGTAGTTCCAAGCCTCGAACCCGGCTTTTCCCAATACCTGTCTACGTATCCTGGCTGCGCAATGTCCTGGGATTGTTTCGGCGATACCGGAGCTGTCGGCTTCTTCCCCCTTACCAAGTCAGCATGATGAATACCATTAGCTCTAGATCAAGAGCATCAGGATGAATGACCCTGTTGCCGAGATTGATAACATATTTTTCTGATATCTGACCTATCAACATCTTCCTCCTCTATCGTCTGCAATGGACTCATCGCTGACTCGAAACCAAAAACAGTTCCAGTATCTGGCTGACAAATATGCTCCAGCCGCGCCAGAAATAGCTGATACCCTGGCCAAGCTCCAGATACCTCCGTATACATCTGTTGATAATTCATTGCCTGTTCCTCTTCCACGCGCGTACAGCTCCGGTTCCCAGCACCAGCTTGCCCTCGTCATCCGTGACGGACGCCGAGTAGCTAATCAGCTTGCCTCGCTGGGCGAAACGAGTAAAACCACTGGCACTGGCTCCAGCAGAGAGACCGAGTCGCAACCTTCCCACGTAGCCACTTCCATGTCGACGGCGCTAGAACAAGACTTCACGGTCCAAGGAAAGAAGGGCCATCTTCAATGCCCGTTCTCCAAGCCTGCCACGGCTAGCGCCTCTGGGGCCCGCGACGAAGATGCACAGGACACAACTCCACATCATTCGACGGACCCTATCTGCGCAGCCATGTACGAAGAATCTACTTCTCAGCAAGCCCGCACAAACACAAACGGCTCATCAGCTGTCAAGTGTCCCATTCGTTACATGGACAAACACTCTGCTGAGGAGATCGCCCACTATGTTGAGACGCACAAACATGAACTCCCCCGAAGCCATGAAGTTTGCCTCCGCCGGTACCAACGTGACGAAGATCAAATCAAGAAGATAGATTCCAAGTATGGCGATATAGTGAGCATGATTGAAGGACTGGGTCAGCTTCACCAACCTATGCTACCCGAGGCTGAACAGGATCCAAATCGACCAAATGACGTGGCCCAGCCATCTAATGAAAGAGTTGAGAACTGGGCACAAGCTGTTAGTGTAAATTCGGACCCGGATAATACACAGGTGCCGACTCTGGAGGATGGAGACCGGCAGAGTCATTTCGATCGGCCCCTAAAGGAAGTACGTGTTGGAGAATCGCCCAGTCGGCCTTGGGGAATATCTATTCCAGTCTACGACCTCTCAGGCCAAGGCGACGACCAACCTCTCTCACCACCACCAGCGCCTGTCTGCATGCCGATTTCCGCGCAAGCTGCAACCAGTGCCCAAGAATCAATAAAGAAGACGCCAGGCAAATGTCCATTTGATCATACAAAATTGGCTGCCATGGGTGTGCCCTCACCATTCAAACATGACGCCCCCCCGCAAGTACCAGAACACACGGTTTCATCCTCACCTCATAAGGAGGGCGGACCCCCTCCACCCCCTCCACATCAACATCAATACCAATACCAACATCAACATACGGCACCTCCTCAGCCTGCCTTCATCAACCCTGATATGACCAAAGGGACAAACGACGGACCTCAAATGATCTTCACTGGGCCTGTTTTCATTGGGTATCCAATGAATCAGGCTATACAATTTATGAACCAATATAGGGGGAACCAGTAATTCCCATAATGGTAGTGTTTCACTTTTCAGTTATAGCATTGGGATGAGAGTGCATAAGCGACGGCGTTGGCGAATTCGATTTTATGGGATGCAAGCGATGGTATTACGAAAGTCTTTGTAAAATCTTATTTCAACACATACTGATCGGGCGGACGTAGCAGCCGCAAGTTGCAATTGATTACATGTTTCGATTGTGGCTTAAGCGCATTCAACGATGGCTCTGATGGTTTTGAAAAAGCAGTTGATTCAAACACATCATCGTCCTCTATGATCCCAACCGCAACCGAATACATATAGTGATGCCCAAAACGCCGTCTAGGCCATTTAAAGATGTGCAGTCAGTATAACCGAGCCGTGCCCAATATCCATACTTTTAGTATTGAATAATCTTGTCGTTGCTATCCCCAATTTGAGTCGAGCCTCCCGTTAAAAATGTGAGTTCATACCCTTCGGTCCCTCCTCTTATTGGTGTTTCCCTCATCCTCTTCATCATCATCATCATCATCATCGTGATATCTGCTGTCTGTACCATCTCTACCCCACAGTGAAATATCATCGTCCGACATTAACACGGCTGCATCTTCAGGATCCATGAGCATTGTGTTTCCAGAGTCTGCATAGCCGGCCTCGCCCTCTTCAGCTGATAGATCTGTAGGCTCAAGGCCTTCTTGACGCGCGAGCTCTTCGGCACGAGCCATAGTACGACGGTAAATGATAAGCCCAACAATAAGACCGACGGCAGCACCCAAAATCATGCTTAAATAATTAATGGCTTTGCTACCAGCGGACATTTTATCGCCCTTCTCAGCTAGCAGAGCAAGACGACTGCCGATGAAAACGTGGACGAGCAGTTTGGGGCTAAAATCATATTGGCATCAGCGATCAGGACCGGGCAAATACCAGTCATTAGTGAACATACCTTGACAATGCTGTGGAAATGGTAAACGCCAGAGGTGTAATGCTGGGAATAGTGGCGAGGAAGCCATTGCTCAGACTGAATGGAAGTGGACAGAATCGGATAGCCGTAAGATACCAAATTCCCTCCTGGCGCAACACTTGACCAAGAGCGACAAAGCGATGATCCCGACCAACCATGCGATCAACATAGCTGCTTAAAACAGTTCTGCTCGCGAGGAACGCACAAAGAGCACCAGCCGTACATCCGGATGCAACAATGGGCCAGCCTAAGGGAAACCCATACACAAAACCCGCGATTGTGCTCGCGGTCGAGTATCCAACAATCGGAGGGAACGAAGTGACGAAGACCAGCAGAAAGGCCAGAGTCCAACCTCCTGGAAGAGCGCGCCACTGCTCGGCCTTTGGCTCAAGCCATTTGAAGAAGACATGCGAGTAGATAATAGCCAGAATGCCAAGCACGCCCGCTGCGACAACGCCTACAAGGGCAAGAATCCTCTGGAAAGGTGACAGGCGCAGATACACCTTCAGAACCTGCTCACCAAGCAAATTGACGGTACCCCATATGCGGCGCACAAAGCTCGTCTTACCACCGCCAGTATAGCTAGTGCTCGCGCGGCGACGATTCATCAGCGGGTTCGATAAACGGCGGCTCGAGGACGTCGTAGACCAGGGAGGACGGCTTGGCGAGGGAGATGAGCCACGGTCTGGAGACAGGGCGAGAGCCTGGGCGGTTGAGTTGTAATCCGCAGGCATATTTAATAAAAAGATCTTGGGTTTCGATTGACTGAGTAGGAGTAGGAGTTGAATTCTGACGGGGGCTATGTGGCCATGACTGTGTATTGGGTTTCGATATAGGTGAGATTCGGAACGCGCGGATGGAAATGAGGTTATAGTGTGAGATTGGGGACCTTGAGGATAGGGTCAGGGTGGCTTTCTGGCGGTATAGAAGATCAGAGGTCCGGCTTTACCAGTCAACAACAATCGTGTTTTCGCATTCGATATCGCTCGAAGAAGATCTAATGGTGATGTAGAGCTGTCGACATCGTTTCATTGGGGCTGCACCAAAGTTACATGACGTTTCTAGTCTAAGCGAATCTGGAGCGGAAGTGCCCCGCTAAGCATGGCGCTAATCCTATCCTGCCAAACACATGGGCTTGTATATATCAGAAAGTAGGTAGGTATCAAAGTCAAGCTCAGGTAAGGTGGTGACTAAATCGACAGGTATCACATGCAACTTTCAACACATTGGCTTATAGAACGGAGTCTGATTTTACTGCTTTCTTCTATTATGTCCCGTGTTGTCATCGACGGCCGCTGGGCCCCTTGGGTGGATCACGCACCAGGAGTCTGACTTTGCCGTCGCCAATCTCGACGCCTTGACTTAGTATGTCCACCTCTTCTTTACCATCTGAGTCGCCCTCCTTGGCGAGAGACTTGTCCCAGCTACGAGCATCGATTCCCAGAATACCACCCATATTATTGCGGTCTCCAGGAACAGAGAACTCCCGGTAAGCATACCTCCACTCGTTAAGAAAGTTCCGGATCGCCCTGCCAACCTTATCCTTTCCGTTCTTACTGTGGTGTCCGGAGCCGGTGATGGCATAAATGGGTTGCGACTCCCTACCGTTTTCCATCAAAACCTTTTCGAGGTACTCGACAGCTTCTTCTGGGTGAAGACCGTGAAGATCGATGTACAATTCCAAATCACGGGAGTTGCCCTTGTTACGTTCCTCGTATAGTTCTTTTGCAGCCTCGCGATGAGCTTTGCGCATAAGATCGTTCTCGCTTTGTCCCCGCAGGCTGAGAGCTTTAGCCGCCCTAGCGTCATTGCGATTCCATGCTTGCGCAGCACTGTGACAGCCAGTCAGCACACGGAAAACCCCCAATCTTGACTGCGAGAACACACACCTTTGAAGAAACTTATTACGAAGGCCGCCGTGCTTAATGGCCTCCTGGCGAGCCTTCAAATATGCCTTGTTAGCACGCTCACCGGTCTCCAGCCACGGGATATGCTTGGGACTGGGAATGGCCTGAGCTCCAGCGCTGTTTTCCCCATTTCGTGCAACTGTCGAGCTTCCATTGCGCCCCAGCCCTCTCTTGAGTTCGGGACGGACAGGGATGGGCGAGGGAGACATCTTGACAATATCAGCCAGAGAATTAGGCGCGTTATTCTCCTTGTGCGAATGTCCATGGCCACCTCGCTTGCCATGATGCTTCTTGCCTTGCTTGATAGATGCAGAACCAAGTGAAGGGAAGGCATCGTTGTCATCTAGAGCAGGGGCGGAGATATCTGGCTCTCTGGTCTGATGTCGACTGCTAGGGCGAGATCGAGCACGGGGACTGGAAGTTCCCTGGAAATGCTTCAAGCCTGGTGGTGGCGTAATGCCCACAGCAGGGAAACTGTTGCTGCCAGCGAAACCACTTAGATGATCGGGGGTTCCAGGTCTTAGAGAAGGAAAAGAGTTAAGATCTCCAAGCTGTAAACCGCCGTGCTTTGATGGTGGCGTACTGGCCCCGTCAAGGGCGAGCTTATTCATAAGTTTGGTAGGATCATGCGAGAAAATGCATGTCTCTCCTGCCAAGCAATTCCCCATGACCCAATATCTGCAAGAAATTTTTTAGCTTACAATACGGAGAGACTCGCACGAAAACATACTTGCAAAGGTGGTTGCTGAGATCATGGCTAAATCGGCAATCGGCGCGCAAGCACGAACCAGTCGACATATAGAACTTGCAAATAACCCCCGACTTCGATTGACCTAGGGGAGTAGTAGGGCGATCCACGGATTTCCCAATCAGGACGTTTTTGGGTTCTTCCAATGAAACACCGCCGGGCTGGTTGTCACCTGCTTGGCTTTCCATAAAGGAGACAATAGTTGCGCTGAGATCATAACCATTCTGCGCAAGAGCGGCTTCAATCTCATCATCGGATTTTGTCTGCCCAAGGATGGAACGCAACATATCATATGGCGACATATCAGCTGACTGTGCCGACATGGACGAGAACTCGGGGGCTGCTGCGTTGAGAGCACTCGGAGTACCGACAGATGAAGTCACGCTAGCGGCATCATCACTGACGAGCCACTCAACATTTTCCGTCTGGTATTCACCTAGAATCTCTGTGGCCGGGGTCGGGTCGCTAGCAAATTCGTATGCATTCAAGTTTGGACTATGAGGAATGACAGGTGTCGCAAGAGCCAGACGTGGCGATGCTCGAGGCGAAGAAAAGGGAGAAACCGTAGAGGAGATTGTCCTGCCAAAGGTCGAGGGAACAAAGCCCGGGGGAGCAAGGGGGCTCACGGCCAGTCTTGGAGAGCCCGACATGGGAGTTGGCGAACCGCGCCAGGAGGCGGGTGAAGGGCGTCGTAAGATCGTCTGTCTGATGGGAGGGGGTGACACTGATGTGCCGCCGCCGTCACGAAACCGCCAAAGAGCATCTAGTATTGCGTTGTCGAGGGAAGTGCCGGTGAGGCTCGTTTCTTTGCGGAAGAGCTCCTCGAGTCTATCTGTCTTATCCTCGTCTTCCAGGGTTGCATCCTGCAAGATGGGCAAGCACATCTCGAAGTGCTCGTCGGAAACCATGATGCCGGCTTGTTTTATTCAATGCGGTTCGAACAGAAAGGGGTCGAAGCTATGGACAGGTTTCTCAGAGCAAATCGAGGCTCACAATAGCGGAACAGGGGTCTCTTAAGCTGATGTGGAGCTGATGCGAAGCGCAGCGGCATCTGGAATCGTGCTTCGAGCTTTTACAGTGGTGTTCTGCGAGAAGAACAAGAAGATGCAGAGGCTGGATAGTCTTCAGTTAGCCTTGCTACGTGTAGATGATATAAGAGGTAAGGCAGAGAAGCTGAAGAACGGACAGATAGCGGAGAGTTGGACATAGAGTCCAGTTCTAGGCCAGATGGCGACGGGGGTTAGCAAATGGAACTTACAGATTAAAAGATATGGCAAGAAAAGCAGACAGACGAGAATAGGAATCAAGAATAAGAACGCAGAGGAGACGAAATAAAAGGGAAACTGAAATTGACAGTGAAGGCGAAAACAAAGAGAAGCGCAAGCGCATTCAAGCAAAAGATTAATTAGGTACAACGGTGAAAAGGAGGAGGAGAGGATGGGAGATGATGCAGTGTTAGGGACAGCTTTGGACTAGTCCAATCACTAAGGTAATAGAAAGGTGGAGGGCGGACGGGAAGCCGAGTGGAGAGTACACGGCCCCCGGGAAGCCTTCAGGGAGACGAGATGCTAAGCTGTAGAGGGTTGGTGAATCAACTACAGTGGCTAAGTACCTCCATAGGCTAGGGTGGCAGGTTGAGGAAAGTTCCAGTGGAGGTTACCATCCAATACATTAGCAGGTAGGAGGCAGGTAGGTAAGTACAGTAAGGTAGTATGGGGATGGAGTGGAGGTGCAGCCCATCTTCATTGCAAGTGTTCATTTATTGATTAATAAGTTAGGGGGAAAGTGATTCAGATCGTGTTTCGGAATTGCAAGACGTTGGGTCTGTTAGGAGAGACATCCAGGCGTGCATTAGCTGATTGGTGCCTACCTAGGCACCTTGGGTACTATGTATCCGTTAGTTAACAACTGGCAGCCCGAACAGAATTGAGGCAAATGTGAGATATTGGCCTCTGGTTACTTGCATAAAGCCAATAAAGGTTGAATGAATAGAGACTGAAGACAATTTGGCACTTTCAGTATAAAACAATTACCATTGTCCTAATTTTAAGTTATTGTTTTAATATAAGTTGCCTTACTTTTAGCGGGGCATGTATTCAGCCAAGCTAGCCCAGGCATCACGTATTCGACAATGACTGTCTGCTTTCACGTTTATCGCTGGTGATCAAATAAAGGCATTCTTAGTTGATATGTCAAATCATGCGGCATTTCTCTTCTCTCTCTCTCTCTCTCTCTCTCTCTCTCTCTCTTTCTTTCTTTTTGTTTTGGCCACGACAGACACGATAAATTCGACTCCTAGTACGGGAAGAGGTACTAGAACACAAATCTCAGGGACAAAGGACTTCTCCTTTCTTCCGTTTTGGCAAGGTCATGTCACTACCTAGGAGTAGGTAGTTACATCTTAGTAGTGTTTTCGAAGACAAAAGAAACTTTCACATGCCCTAATTGAGTGATTCTACGGCTGAGTAAGAGTCTAATCGTAACAACAAGTATAGAAGTTTCAGTTCTAATGAATAGCACATTCTGTCTGTCTCTCAGGCGTCACATTCATGCAAGATACCTAGAACTAATCATTGTACAGAGCGTCGCTCACTATTTGACTGCCAATTGCCTAATTGCATCAACCTAATAGTGGCAACTCTGGTGATTACTCGATGGTTGCCGAGCGTATCACAGCTTCTGATGTTATAACTTGCAGGATGGGGGCGGGCTTGCTTCTGCTAACTCCCCCATATTTCTCTACTACCTAAGAAAGGAGCCATAAATCGCTAACTTGGATTGAAATGCAAGGGTAGAAATGGGGAGTCTTTCTAGGGTATTTCAACATCATCGCCATCGCCGCCGAAACCAAAACTGAAACCGTCACCTCCTTCCTGCCCTTGGTTATGGTCTATTCCACCAACAGCAGCATCCCATTTACGCTTTTTGCAGCTCTTCGTATCGGCCAGGTCCAGGGCTTTGCGTAGAACTTCTGGATAGCTACTCTTCATTCTCTCCAAGAAGAGTTGATAAGGGTCCGCCACTTGATCATCGAATCCACTGACCTGGTCAGCCTTGTCCCGCAAGAAGGAAACAACTTCTGATACAAGACTCAAGCTCTGGGGCACGAAGTTCTGCGTAAGTGCAATGCCGCTCTCGAGATTGACCACCAGATGCCACCATCCGCTGGGAACATGAAGTATCTCTCCCGCTTCGCAAATACCCTCGACGCAGTCAGGAAGTTGCCGTGCTTCTTCATGAAAAGTGAGAAGCCACTCCGCAATGCTAAGGGGACTGGTGACTTCGCTGCTGTCATCTGAAACATAAACACCGGGCACCTGTGTAGCTGGTGGGAACATTATCCAATACTTAGATCCTTGAATTACAGCGTTCCAAGCACTCGTTGCGTTGGGGTCTTTGTGGAAAGTTGAGCCACTTCGCTCAGGACCGACAATCAGCCATCGATGGGCAGGGCGTTCGTCTCCAAGAACCTCAAACAGATCAGGGCCAAAGCAGTCTGGTCTCCAGTATGCAGTGCCTGGCTTCTTACCGACACTGATCCCCATCTTTTCTGCAAATCTCCGGTCAAAGAGATACAGAGGGCTCTCGTCGCTGTTGTTCTTCATGTATGTGTAATAGGTTGCGAATGGCCAGTCAACAGCCTCAGCACGAAACTCGACCTTGGAAAACATCTGGAGCATGCTATCGATAGTCCACCGCTCATATACTGGCCATTCCTGAATGCATTTGGTAAGCACGAATGGCTGCTCAGTCCATTTCTCGGCATACTGATCGTAAGTCAGGTTCTCGAAGCGACGGATCTGGTTTGCCTTGGGAATATGTGAGGTGAACCGGGTAAGGATGACATGACTGCAGGCAAATGGCCGGTGAAGGACATCTGAGAAGACGTTGCTACAGTCGATTTTGGTCCCTTGGTCACTGGGCAGACCTAAAACAGTTGATCTCCATGATCCTTGCCATCGGGTATCCTTGTTATCTGGTGGTGGTGACCTTCACAGAACTTAGTTTAACAGCTACTTCAGAGTGCCTTTATGTCTCAAGTGACTTACCGGAGAAACATAGGCTTCCAAAATTCATCAGAGTGGCAAAAGGCGTATAAGAATTTGCAGGTGTGGCCAAGCTTCAAGAGAGCCGCAGCATCAAACTGCTCTAGTACAAGGGAGAGAACCTCGTCTGGCAGAATTCTCCAGCTCCCAATTGAGCGCCTCGCATTGCGACCCGTGAAGAAATACTGGTTGCCTAACGGCTTGAGTCCTAGTGGATGAGGAGGAATTGAGTCACTTTGGGAAGTTGACTCATATGTGTCGTCTCTCCTATCACAGAGTGAATCATGATGGCCAGTGCCATTGTTGACGATGGCTGAAGGCATTTGAGTGGTGTCGAGCCCGCAGTTGCCTGGGCTGCTATAGAAAATATGAAAGAAGTAACTTGAAGAGCGAAAATGGGAAGAGTCCGCTGAAAATCAAGACTCATGAGAAAAAAGAGACTGAAGTGTAGGTAAGGTAAGGTAAGGTAAGGTAAGGTATGATACGATACGTAAGTAGGTACCTCACGTTGAAATCACCCGGGTACGGCGAGTTCCAACTTCTACCTACTAAATTTAGTGTGGGCGGAAGAAAATTCAGCTGAGTGAATTGTTTCCGGTAACAGCCTTACGGGAAAAGATGAGACTGCCTGGAGTTACACTGCAGCTTGACTCTTGCTCAAAAGTGAGGCTACGGTGACTCTCCATAAAGTAGGGACTCTGGGCTAACTTTAGCTGCCTGATCATGGGTATTTGACGATTGTTCATTGCGAAGGGTAGGTTTGTAGTTTGTTAAACCACCAGCTGACTTGGTAGCTTATAACAAGCTGAGTGATATGGTTTATCATTCCTCTCAGCGAGCGAGGGAATATCTTGGATGTGTGGTGAAAGATGACAACCCCGAAGATTGATATACCATTCTCTACAGTTTTGGAATATAATTGTTATAGTACATTTGCAACAGGAAATGCACTCTTTTGTGAACAATAGTTTCATAACAAAAGTAGGAGTCACCCGCATCCTTTTTTCCGTCCCCTGCACCTTAAAGACACTAGGCGGTTATCCTGTGTATACCTTGGGTATGGATGGGCCAACCTATGACAAGCTTCTTATTGAAGTTGAGAATAATGGCATGCCACATGCCACACACAGGCAGGCTACAATCAGTCACTAGAAACACCAAAAAGCAGCGTTGTAGGTGGCGGACGATGATCCGTGGGTAGAGGGGCATTTTTTTTCTTTCAAGGTTCTAGCGAGGGGCGGGGCATAGTGGGATGACTGCAGCCTGTGTTATCATAGGTAGGTGGTGAGCATGAGGCAAGTAAAAAAATTCCTACGTTGCTAGAAAACCCAAAGCTAAAAAATAAAAATAAAAATAAAAATAAAATAAAAATTCAGGGAAAAAAAATTACTCGCCATACTGTACTGTACCGTGCTGTAAAGACCTTAGACTGGTGGCTGCCCTGTGACTGGTGAGTGCCCTGCCAATGCAAGGCAGAGACACCGAACCAAATGTACCCTAATCCCGATGCCCCGCTAAGGTCTTCTATCATTGGTCAGTGCCTCTCTTGAGGTAAGCGGGTGGGCAGCAATGAAAAAAAATATACTGCCTCCACGACCGCCCCTCATTCGACTTTTTTTTCCTCTTCTCCTTCATACTCCATCCAAAGGAAACAACACAAATAACCATCCCCATCCTAGGTTCTTGTTGATTCTCGTCATTCTCACGAGACTCCTGATCCTAGTCGATACCAGCTTTTTCTCTCAACCAAACGACACAACGGCGCAGTCTTCTCCAGTAGAAGTTCTGCCCTCCTTTTTCGCTTCCGTCACCCCGCGATTTATCAACTCTAGATCGAGCTGTGCTTGATCTAGATTTTCCAAAGCCTCAACCGCAAATATGGCTGACAAGGGTCTTGAGGATGTCCCCGAGGGTGAGTTATTGCGTCCTTCACGCTGCCATCGCCTTCACGATGCGCTTGGGTTCCTGAGCGGCTCGTGCAATGAGAACAAGCCACCCCTATCACCAACAGACTTGCTGACCACACATGCCTTGCAGGACAGATCGAGTCCAACTACGATGAGACCGTCGACTCCTTCGATGACATGAACCTCAAGTCTGAGCTCCTCCGAGGTGGTAAGTGTCTCCCACACCTCAACAAATCCCTCGCATGCCGCTCACAATAATTCTTAGTCTATGCCTACGGTTTCGAGCGTCCCTCTGCTATCCAGCAGCGTGCTATCATGCCCGTTATCAAGGGTCACGATGTCATTGCTCAGGCCCAGTCCGGTACTGGAAAGACCGCCACCTTCTCCATCTCTGTTCTCCAGAAGATCGACACCAACGTTAAGCAGTGCCAGGCTCTGATCCTTGCTCCTACCCGTGAGCTTGCTCAGCAGATTCAGAAGGTCGTTGTTGCCATCGGAGATTTCATGCAAATCGAGTGCCACGCTTGTATCGGTGGTACCAGTGTCCGTGAGGATATGAAGGCCCTTCAGGACGGCCCCCAGGTTGTTGTCGGCACTCCCGGTCGTGTTCAGGACATGATCCAGCGCCGTTTCCTCAAGACCGACAGCATGAAGATGTTCGTTCTCGACGAGGCCGATGAAATGCTTTCTGTAAGGAAAACAATTTACCATTGAGATCCAAATGCTAACATCATCTCAGCGCGGTTTCACCGAGCAGATCTACGATATCTTCCAGCTTCTCCCCCAGTCCACCCAAGTTGTCCTTCTCTCTGCTACCATGCCCCAGGACGTTCTGGAGGTCACCACCAAGTTCATGCGTGACCCCGTTCGCATCTTGGTCAAGAAGGACGAGCTTACCCTGGAGGGTATTAAGCAGTTCTATATTGCCGTTGAGAAGGAGGAGTGGAAGTTGGACACCCTCTCCGATTTGTACGAGACTGTCACCATTACCCAGGCTGTTATCTTCTGCAACACCCGCAGAAAGGTTGACTGGCTCACCGACAAGCTCACTGCCCGTGATTTCACCGTCTCCGCCATGCACGGTGATATGGACCAGGCTCAGCGTGACCTGATCATGAAGGAGTTCCGATCTGGCTCTTCTCGTGTTCTGATCGCCACTGATCTCTTGGCCCGTGGTATCGATGTTCAACAGGTTTCCCTGGTCATCAACTATGATCTCCCTGCCAACCGTGAGAACTACATTCACCGAATTGGTCGTGGTGGTCGTTTCGGCCGAAAGGGTGTCGCCATCAACTTCGTCACCGCTGAAGACGTCCGCATGATGCGTGAGATTGAGCAGTTCTACAGCACCCAGATTGAGGAGATGCCCATGAACGTTGCCGACCTCATCTAAGTTTAAGCTAAAAAAAATTTGAAAAAAGCAACACGAGTCTTCCAATATCCGTTACCAGGCTGCCTCATCAGCTATTTATGAGTGGACGATACAGGGCAGCCTGACATCTTTGGGAGGAGCTTACGGAGAAATCTCTTGTGGCAGTTGTTGATAGATCTCGTTTCTAGAGTACCGCGCTGGAAGGGCGGCAGGCCTTCCCATTCGAGCTGCCGCCGGTCCGGAAGGTGACCGTCGGGGAGGAGGTCAGAACTTCGACTTGGCCGCGGGGCAAAAGGCTTCGGGGGCAGTCCTTTGCGCCCTTAATACCTTTGGGGGGTGCATTGGGGGCTACCAAAAGTAATGCAACGGTTTTTTTAAACCTGCTTTTGTCTCTGTTATTTAGGGTGTCGTTATCATGATGAATGCTTTTCCTTTTTCTATTTCAAGATTTTGACCAAATTTCGCGTGAATACAAATGCCGAGTGACTTGATAGGATGTATCTGAGTTGTGGTCTAATAACATGCCGATATCCATAATTACCATTTATTCATTCACTCCTTCAGTGCTAGGCGTCTCTAAGACATTAACGACTTGAAGAATGCTACCTTCTGAAGGTCACTGTACCGTCGACAAATTAGATACCAATTTGATGATAAAATAAAGTACCTAGTCCGATAGCCTGCAAAGCCCTCGTAAGCGAAAGTACTGTGTGTAGCTCGTCATTCCATCGTCTTCGTCATCCTCTGCACATGCTCGAATGTACATCTAAACCCAAATTACAGTACACTATATACGACTCCTGCTATCTTTGAGGAGAGTGAAACAAAGGAAAAGTCAAAGATAAAGTGGACCCGAGTCAAATCTTGGATCTGCCCGTCGTAACGCCATGTGTGGTATCGCCGCCCCTTAATATATAAACTCAAACAAGCCGTGGCCTAAAGAACGCGGCTGAAGCTCGCTGAGCCAGAACTAACAAATCAATCAAACCTGCATTTTTGTCTTTTCGGGAAAAAGTCAACGCCATCTAGTAGCCCTGACCAAAATGAGTCTGCGTAGGAGGTGGACTCCTGACAGCCTGGCCGGCATAGGCACCAGGGATAGGGACAGCCTCATAAGTGGGTTCATCATTGCTCACAGGCCCGTGTTGCGAGACTTGAACAGTGGGGATGGCAGGAGGCGAGGCCTCAGTGGGTGTGAAGGCAGATTGATTTAGCTTGGGAGTAGCAGAAGGGGCCTTCATAGGAGGAGCCTGGAGCTTGAAGCCAGTCTCCGGGACAGCAAATTGAGACTTGGGCTCAGCAAATTGGGTACCAGGCGTGAATGTGGTGGGGTTCTCGCTGATGTCGGACAGGTTTCGATAGGCAGCGGGAGGGTGACGGGGGGACATGGCATAGGCGCTGAGAGCGGGAGACTTGGGGCCGAAGCCGGGAGTGTTTGGAGCTGACTGGCTGCGGAGCTGGGCGAGGTAGAGGTCGGATCGAGCACGGTCTCGCATGTCCATAGACTTAAAAAGGCGTCGCTTTGTGTAGTAACGATAGAAGACGACGCTGTACAGGAGAATACAGAGAACCTCGATGACCACCTCGATGATGATGCAGATCATGGCCCAATTCTGAAGACGGCAAACAAGAGCATAGTCGACTTTCTCACCAAAGACTTCAGATCGATGGTTGTTAACACAAGACCAACCCCACATATCCTGGTTTCCGCTGTTGTTCCTTGAGTTCTGGAATATAACAGCTGTGACAACCCATAGAATCAAGGCAAGAATGAACTATATGAAGTCAATGCTAGCTCAGGTCAAACCCACGAGGTACGTGACTTACCCAGCCAATGGCGAACATGGTATAGTAGGTACCGACTTTCTCGGCACGTCGATGACCACCTCGACAGTAGGAGATGAAAACAACAATACAAGCGACAAGAGACACGCATGCCATGGCAAGAACAAGTTTCTGGGGCCATGCGCTGGTGTTCTTGGCCCATGAAGGCATCTTGCTTTGATCAGGCAAAGCTTTGGTAGCGTTAAAGATTGTAAATGAAGCAGAAAGCATGGCAAGGATAATAAGAGAGCAGCTAAAGTTAACACCACGGAGAGCGAACTTGGCCAAGCGGACTCGGGCCTTGATTTTCTGTCAAAGTGTAAGTGGGATGTCGCAGAGTCAGTTGTTATGGAGGAGTTACATACCACATCGCGCGCTTGCTCCTTGTCAGTTGACGCCTCGCGCTTCTCCAGGATATCTTCCTCCCGAAATGTTGGGCTCAAGGGATTCTTGAGATGAGCAGGCGTCCCTGGCACCTTCATGGCACTCTTGAGTGGCGTCTTGGGAGTCATTGGGACGGGAATGGATTCTCGCTGGCCGATATAGCCAAACCCAACGTCTGCGGGTTGAGGTTGAGCAACGTGCGACTTCTCGGGGTCGGCAAAGGGGGACCGAGCCTCGACGGGTGAGTGAACTGAAGTAGCCTCAGCAAATCGAGGAGTTCTGGGTTTCAAAGAGCCGTCCGAGGATGAAGATTCCGAGGTACCAGGCCGTGCTGAAGCGAGGTTGAGTGCGGCAGGCCGCCTCCTATCTTCTAGAGAATGGTGAGTCAGCATCATGGATCGTTGATCGCCATCGGCTCTCTCCCTCAGATCAAAGACGAACCTGGGCCAGCCATGTTTATAACAGGTGAATGTGTGAGAGGAGAAAGAAATCAACAGAAAGATGTGCAAGTGGATGTATAAGAGCTTCGACGCAGTCCAAGCTCACAGCCGCAATAGAACAGAGCAAATTGCAAAAGAACAGAGAGACCAGCTATCGAAGGATTGGGAGAGAAGTCCGGCCTGGCGGACTCGAGTGGGAAATGGCGAGTTTTGAGGTTGGCGGCAACATAGGGAAGCAGCACTCTCATTCGACACCATTAAAACGCCAGCAACGGGACAGTGCATGAGAGAGGGGGAGATGCCGAGAATAGTAACAGAGGATGGCCTTACCAGAAAGAAGGGCAGATAGCAGCAAGACTTGTGATAGGCAGATGCCAGGCGCCCGTTAAGTGACTCGGTTTGGATTTAGACGCCCAAGTGATTGTGAGGATGTGAGGTCAAACTCCGCTGGCCTGGTTTTGTCAGCGGCAGTCGGCGCTTGAGAACTTTGTGCTGCTGAGGTTCCTAATACCAATATAGGTATGAACTCTGAGTCCTCTGTAATCTTGAATAATTTAGGATCACGGGCGGTATGGAAACAGAGAGGGGATCACAAGAGAGATTTGGGACAGCTGCGGTGTTATGTGAAGCGGTACTGTATTGTGCGGACAGGGTACCCAGTCCTCCCATGACCTCGAGACACCAACAAGGCAATTGTCCCATTGAAACAGCGATACTCGGCTGGAATTGTCCGGGACATCTTTTGCATGGTACCTGGGTAGGTCCCTCATGTCGATTGCCCATGCTTGAGCAACATCACTGGATGGCAGAAGGTGCCCGGCGGTTAAAGGACATGGTGTTGAAGTGTGGGTCTTAGATAGAGGGCACCCTTGTTGCCCTATTGGCTGTGCCAGGCAGCCGCTCTTTGGTCCCTGGACGTTGATCTGCCGGTCTGATAGGCTGCTACCTGCAAGCGCTTCACATCTTTACTTCTGTATGACCAATCAGCACTGTGGGGGCCGTGATGAGCCAGATGGCCGTCCAGCCACCTGCAGGCTTCGGCGGCAACAAACGAGTTTTGTTTCGATATGCTGAGATCCATGCTTGAGCCTGGGGTGTGGCCCACCAAGGATGTTGCATTAAGCATCTGTCAGGGTGACTCGGTCCATCCACGCTTACCGAAGCTTTATTTTCGAGCAAATGCATGCATTTTCCTGGGCACCTCAGGTGGCCAGCGTTTTTATCCATCTTGGCAGCCGAATGAGTGACTTTTCAGCTTCAAGGCATTGGCCGAGTTGGTAGTTGGTTGCACACGGTATCCGGAAAATTGTCCAAGATGCAGAATGCAGTCATGGTCGCTCATGGCTGTGCTGTAACAGTGAGACACCATGAACACAACAAGCTATATCCCCATCCAAGGTTACATGTCAAGACTTTCTAGGAAGGTCAGTGATGATTCGGGATACACAAGTTGATAAAGATAGCATCAAGCCCCATGGCATATGCAAGCATGACTTGAGAAGTTTTTTCCAATTGTGCAGCAATTCTCATAGAAGTCTCTCGCCGTCTTGAGAAGTCGAGAGTTCTTGACTTGAATGTTTGATAATCCAAGGAGGCTGGCTGATGCATTCCATAACTGATTACCTCCACTGCTTCCCCTCATCTTGGCGTCTAGTGGAAGGCTAAATCCCTGGCACGTGATCACCTAGGAGTAAGGTAGTCTACAGTATATCATTGCCAATCTGCTCCTAAGCCCAGACGCATCGTCAATCATATAGTCGTTAACATATATATATCCATAAGCTACTCATTTGCTGAAAGCGGCTGACAACAATGATTGTTAGATTCCTGATTCATTCCATGAGCTTCGGGAGGTCCTCTCACAAAGCAAGTGCCCAAGGTATATATATAGGCTGATTGTTCCGACATGAAAGAAAAGAGGAGGATTTGAGACGAATTAAGTCTTGACAGGCAATAATTCATTCCGAAACCATTACCGTGATGATACCCTGTAGTACGCTTTGCCTCAAGACCTATGATGGGCACGAAACAATTGACATAATTGATAATGCCCGCCTCTTATTAGAACTATATGGTCGCTTAAGAAGGAAAATAGCCATACAACCAACACCCATCAACGCCAATCCGTGAGGAAACATACTGCTCAAAAGTCTCTAGGTTAGGTAGGTATCTTATAGTATGGATTTATCTCATAATCTGGAACCTTCACTGCCCGGTATCATGCCTGGAGGTGAGACACGTTGAATACTTTGGCCGAAGCTCGCCCGAGGAGGGGCATCAAATCCTTATCGCTCTATCGTGCCTAATCGGGCTTAGCGTAAGAGTCATAGCCATTTCGAGAGACTGCACACGAGGAATTTTGCCATCACCAAGGCGAAATACGCAAAATCTCGGCTCTCTACGACCCGCAACCTGGAGAACCACTCGTGAGACCTTCGAACACTGGGCTGTAATTTTCTACCGATCCAGCCGACCGATTTCCCTACTCGAAACCGCTCTCCCGCTACTCTACGACCGAAAAACCACTTCTGAAATACTGTCCAAATTGCCCCGCCTTCATCATGTCTGCCAACGGCGACCCCAAATACGACGACATCGAGTCTGAGTCTGACTCCGGCGAGTCTGTCGGCCACAACGAGGCTGGCGACGAGAAGCCCCTCAAGTCGGCTCTCAAGAAATCCAACCCAGCTATCGCAGAGCCCGCGACTCAAAAACCTCCTCTGCCCCCACAAACAGACCCCAAAGATCTCGATGTTGCCAGCCTGACCCCCTTGACGCCCGAGATTATTGCCCGCCAAGCTACTATCAACATTGGTACCATCGGCCATGTAGCTCACGGAAAGTCCACCGTCGTCAAGGCTATCTCTGGTGTCCAGACAGTGCGTTTTAAGAACGAATTAATCCGCAACATTACCATCAAGTTGGGCTATGCCAACGCCAAGATCTACAAATGTGACAACCAAGCATGCCCTCGCCCTGGATGCTACCGCAGTTACAAGAGTGAGAAGGAAGTTGACCCTCCTTGTGAGAGAGATGGCTGTAGCGGTACTTACAGGCTATTGCGACACGTCTCGTAAGTTGATCCTTAATTCAAACTCGTGTACGGAATAGTGGCTGATGTTTACAGATTCGTCGATTGCCCCGGTCACGATATTCTCATGAGCACCATGTTGTCAGGCGCCGCCGTCATGGACGCCGCTCTCCTTCTCATCGCTGGTAACGAATCTTGTCCTCAGCCCCAGACCTCCGAGCACTTGGCTGCTATTGAGATTATGAAGCTCGACAAGATCATCATTCTCCAGAACAAGGTCGATCTTATGCGAGAGGAGGCTGCGCAGCAGCACTACCAATCCATCCTCAAGTTCATCCGAGGAACTGTCGCCGGCAAGTCCCCAGTCATTCCCATCTCTGCCCAGCTCAAATTCAATATCGATGCCGTCAACGAGGCCATTGTCAACACCATTCCCGTTCCTCCCAGAGACTTCAGCATAGATCCTCATATGATCGTCATTCGATCATTCGACGTCAACAAGCCTGGTTCTGAGATTGATGACCTCAAAGGTGGTGTCGCCGGTGGTTCTATTCTCCACGGTGTTGTCAAGCTTGGTGATGAGATCGAGATCCGACCTGGTATTGTCTCCCGAGACGATAGCGGTGCCCTCAAGTGCACACCCATTTTCAGTCGAGTCGTCTCGCTTAACTCCGAAGCCAACGACCTCAAGTACGCCGTACCCGGCGGTCTCATCGGTGTCGGCACCCGAATCGATCCTACTCTGTGCCGAGCCGATCGTCTGGTCGGTTTCGTCTTGGGTCTCAAGGGCCGCCTTCCCGAGATCTACAGTGAGATCGAGGTCAACTTCTACCTTCTCCGCCGCCTGCTCGGTGTGAGGACCGCCGATGGTAAACAAGCCAAGGTTGCTAAGCTCGCTAAGAACGAGGTTATTATGGTCAACATTGGCTCTACCTCGACTGGCGCCAAGGTTGCTGCCATCAAGAACGACGCTGCTAAGCTTGTCCTGACCAGCCCCGCCTGTACCAATATCGGCGAGAAGGTTGCTCTGAGCAGACGTATTGAGAAGCATTGGCGTCTCATTGGTTGGGCTACCATTGCTGCGTAAGTTTCCACATTCATGAGTCCCCCTATTACAGAATAATTTAACTGACTTCCATTATAGTGGTGTGACCCTCGAGCCCAGTACTGCTTAGACTATCCACCTAGACCAACGAACAACTTAAGCAGCTTTTTCGCATGATTTCCCGGCTACATGACATGAAGAGCTCAAGAACGCCCAATTGCAGAGGCAAAGCCCCAGGCGACATTTTGAGTAGACGGTTGGCGCTGGAGGGGGGCCTGGTGTTTGGTGGTCTTTTACAAGAGAGCATGGGGACGAAAGAATAAGGGGAGCTAGATGAGTCCATGCCACGAGCTCTAAAGAGCATGTGGCTGTGCTGTGACTAGTGGATGAGAAACGTAGTTACGCTGGCAATGCGTCGAGGTTACACCAACCTCACAGGGAGACCCAAAAGTTTTAGCCAAACGCTCATAGCACGAATGAAGAGATTTCATGACTAAACTCATATGCAGCATCTATTTACGCGTTTTGCGCGCGTGCTTGACCAAGTTTTCTATGACGCCTTCGAATGCTTCTCGATCGCCAATCTTTTCGTCGGTTCTCTTCTTCCAATATTCCAATGCTTCCTTGGCCGCTTCCTGCAAACCTTCCAGTTTGGCTACGTGCGCTTTCAATTCCTCATCAGTCATACCATCAAGCGCTTCATCTGTAGTTTGGCACAAATGACGAGCAGCCACAAGGTCCAGTTCGGGTTGTGGTGGAGGCCCGCGCCGCTTTCTTGTCGAGGCTGATGGCTTCCCTTGGGTATCAACTGATGTAGATGAATTGTTACCTTCGCCCTGCCGTAACCTAGATACAGACCGGGAATCTGTGGACGTTCTAGGCGACAATGAAGGGACGTTGAGAGAGGGAAGAACAAGTTTCTTCTGCTTAGAGGCTGGGAGGATCTCGTCGAGATCGACGGGAACACCGAGTGACACGAGAAAGAGGCGGCGTGTGCGAGAGCGGATCCAATCAGGGGGTGCGAGAGGAGGTGGCGCTACCAGTTGTGACCAGAGAGATGCGGACCTTGCTGTGAAAAACACCGAGTCTTTGGAGAGAGGTGGGAATGTGGGAAGATCGAGTTCTTCTGGGGGGTATAGAGTAGCGAGGAAAGGCTCCAAGGCAGATACGACTGCCTCTGGATCGAGTCCATCAAAATCGGGTATGGACTAGGTACACGGTGGTTAGCGAAGTACAAGGGGCATAGGCTAGATATATCTTACGAATGGTAATGTTGATTGCTGCGAAGGCTGTGTGGCAGTGGGCGCTGGTGTCTCTGCTTCCTGGAAGCCATCTTCAAAGTCATCGAAGTCATCGTCCTCATTACCCTCCTCGAAATCATCAAAGTCGTCGCCGAAATCGTCGTCGCCATCATTATCTTGTTGTGGTTCGTCATCGCCATCATCATCGTCAGCATCTCGTAAAGAAGTAGCAATGGCACAGGGGCTTTCAGAAGGTCCATCTTCTTGTAATTTCGAGTCTGCAGTATCGGGTGACGGTCTTGAATTATCTACGCGGGCGAGTCTCAGTGGTCAATGATCATTCTTTTGGATTTTAGGACTTTGCTACTCCCGTACCAGAATTGCTGTCAACATGTGCGCTCTCGCCTTGAATCTCCTTGACCTGACCATCAGAATCCACGAGAATGTCTGGGGAAGCATCTGCTTTGCGCCTCTCCTCATATTGAATTGAGTGCGACCGGCTTCTGGCCCCAGGAGCCTCCTCTACGATGGTCGTGGGCGCTTTGATTTCGGGGGTAGAGGGAGCATTTTGAGATGCGCCCGTCTCTGGAGCAATCGCAATCTCGTCAGGCTGAGCATCCTGCCCGCGCATCTCGTATGCTTCAGTTCCCGGAACCTCACCGTGTGATGGCTGATCGTCGACCTTCTCGACTCGTGTCTTTGGAATTGGTGAACTAATCTTGGGGCTTCCCGCGCCAGATGCCGCATCGGTAAACTGGTCGTCGGATTCGGACTCCTCAGCTACAACATGTCAGCAAGGGTAGTCGATTGTCCGATAATCGGTGCCATCATACCAAGTTCGTGGGCTCCAGGGTCCTCAACGGGAGCACCCTTGGGAAGCTCAAGCTTCTCGGCGTCTGTCATGATGACGAGTTGGATTGAAATGGTGTCTCAAGATCTAACTGGAACGTGCGGTACTGATGGTCGGCGTAGGGTGCAAGGAACACAGCTGAGCAGGCTTAATGGTTTTAACGCGGTATTGGGGAAGTCTGAGGTGCTGAGGTGAGGGCGGTAAAGTGCAATACGACTGCCGTTCAATAAGGGCTCGCGCACAGAACGACTCGATGCTAGTTACAGCAACGAAATTTATGGTAGAATATGATCGGTACGAATAGATCAAGAAAAGAGGTCTAGCAGTTCGTGAGAAGCTACCTCACCTAAGGTTAGTAGGTAGGTATTACCCATATTAAGGTACCTGGTAGAGCTCAAGTGGTCAAGTATCACGTGGGGCTACCGACGCTGGCCTCTTTCCACTTCCTTAGGTAAACTCAGTTGGGCGGCTCTTGTCCATCCCATCCATTCGCGAGCCCTGGCTTTGAGTTATCCCTGTATCACCCTTAGTCTAGAACACGGCATGGTCACCGTGTTTGGGTCGTACGGTTCGATTGACGCCACGATCCTTGGCATATTGGTCCATTAGTTATGTTAGTGAGACTGCATGAAACTTGAGAGGAACGATGCAACCAGTAATTTTCGATGCTCGTAACCTTCATTGCTACCGGCCTGCCTACTAACCTTAGGTACCTACCTTACCTACTCTACTGTTTGGGTGCATTAGCATACCTAGATCAGGAAAGTCGAGATGATGACTACTACCTGTAGGCGGTTCATTGTCAAGCTTTGGCACAAGATCTATATATCCTTCATCTGCAGCTGAAGCACAATGCTTACCATGTTCAAATAGACCTACATAAAACATAATACCTATCGTCCCATTGAGACAATGCCGCATCTCCCATTGCGCTTCCTATCATTGTTATAAGCGAAAGGATCTTAACTTCAAGACTGCTCTATCATACATATACAGCATCTTCAATTCGAAATGTTTCACCATATACTGAATGCTTACGTCCAGAAAGCCAAACCAAGGCAGCGTAGCTCATGACTTGTGTTGTATTACCACGATGAAACATTATACCACTATAGAACTTTAATTCGTGGGTGTCATGCCCCAAGCTCTATTAATTCACCTGTTGTAATTTGTTGATATTTTGACTTGATCAAGATCCGAAGTTAGAGCCAAACTGGAAAGGTAAATACCGTTTATAACGTACCTGAGGTACCTATAGAGTGAGTGAGACGGTTGCAGAAGTAGACTAGCGTTGACACGGTGCAGCCAGCGGTAAATGCTCATCTCAAGACGCGTCTCCACAAAAAAAGCTCCCAAATACTATGCGGACCAGCCGCCTCCAACACATCCGTTGCCATCAACGACCACAATCTTCCCATTTCGATTTACATAGTCATCATCCCAGTTCCTGCTTTCGACTACTGGGAAACTCCTTCTTCGAAATCTCGATACTTTTCTGAACTGGGTTAGGTACTCGCGACCGATAAATTTCCCGATTCGAGCAGGCTGATTTCGGCATTCAGCTCCCAAGATGTCGTTCAGCTTCGGAAACGCAAGCTCTTCCAGCGCGCCCAACAACACGACGTCGACTGCGCCAGCTTCGGGCAGCCTTTTTGGAGCAGCTACAGGAACTCCTAGCTTCTCATTCGGCTCTATTGGTGGCTCTGCCAGTAACACCACAACACCGACCAGCAGCGCAACCAATATGTTTGGTCAACAAAGCGGTACCTCGGCGCCGAAGCCCGCCAGCAATCTCTTCGGCGGCGGCGCAAACGCGGTCAACACTTCTACCACTCCCTCTTCTGGCGGTATCTTCGGTGCTGGTGGCTCTATAACTCCTGCGACAGGTGGTCTTTTTGGGGGTGCTTCGTCTACCACGCCAGCGGCTACTTCAGCACCTTCTAGCGGTGGATTGTTCGGTGGTGGTACCAGCAACTCAACGGCCCCTGCGTCTTCAGGACTGTTTGGAAACAATGGGGCTAATGCAAACAAGCCAGCCACTGGTCTCTTCGGCGGTGGCAGCTCTTCTACCACTACTAGTAATGGCGCTGGTCTGTTCGGCCAGAATAATGCCAACCAGGCAGCGACAGCTACCCCTTCTTCTGCACCCACAAACCTTTTCGGAAACGCTGCCTCTGGGGCGGCAACGCCTGCTAAACCAACTTTCGCTTTACCATCTACGACTCCAGCAGGGGCACCACCGGCCGACTCTTCGAAGCCTGCTGGTGGATTATTTGGGAACACAGGCGCGCAAGCATCTAGTGGAAACTCTAGTCTATTCGGCGGAGCAAAACCTGCGAGCACGTCTGCTCCTTCTGCCCAACCCAGCACTACAGCTGCTGCATCACCCAGCGGTCTCTTCGGGGGTGCGCAGTCCGGAAGCGCTGCTCCTACCGGGGGTCTTTTCGGAGCGAAGCCGGCTTCAGCCTCTACCCCCGCAGCTGGAGGCCTATTTGGTTCAAAGACTGAAGGGGCTCCGCCTGCTGCGACTTCGCAAGCCGGAAGCACGGCCTCCTTATTCGGTGCCAAACCTGCAGCTCCAGCGACTACAACTCCAGGCTCGACACCGGCGAGTGGCCTCTTCGGTGGTGGCGCAACAACTTCTGCTGTCTCAGGAGCTTCTGCCACAACAACAGCTGGAGGTTTGTTTGGAAACAAATCTGCAACGACTGCAACTTCTACTGCAGCTCCGGCCACAACTTCAGCAAGCGCTGGCAGTCTCTTTGGCGGCGCCCCCAAGCCATCTACTGAGTCATCTACTTCGAAGCCAGCCGGTGGTCTGTTCGGAGCACCTGCATCCAGTCAACCAGCCGGTTCTGCAGCTACCACAACTGCAACAACTGGTGCAACAACTACTACTACTGCCCCTGCGGCTGGCTCAACTCCTGCTGCTGCCAGCAGCCTGTTTGGTGCGAAGCCTGCCACAGACACCAGCAAGGATGCAGCTAAGTCTGCGACTTCCAGTGCCACCCCTGGGGCTCTAGGCGCTTCTACAACTGGCCCAACATCCCAGATGGCGCGACTCAAGAACAAAACTATGGAGGACATTGTTACACGTTGGGCATCCGATCTCTCCAAGTATCAGAAGGAATTCAAGGAGCAAGCCACCACTGTGTCGACCTGGGACAGAAGCCTCGTGGATAACGGTGAGAAGATTCAGAAGTTGTACTTGGATACATTCGAGGCTGAACGAGCCAGCCATGAAATCGAGCGACAACTTGCTGCCGTAGAAAGCCAGCAAGATGAGCTCGAGGCTTGGTTGGACCGATATGAGTCTGAGGTTCAGGATATGTTTGCGAAACAGCTTGGTCCTGGCGAGCAGTTAGCTGGCCCTGACCAGGAACGGGAACGTACGTACAAGCTTGCGGAGAAGCTGACGCAACAATTGGACGAAAAGTCGCGCGATCTCTCCAAGATGGTCAAGGAAATCAATGACATCTCAGGAACATTGAACAAGGGTGCTAAGCCTGAGGACCCTGTAAGTTACATTCCATTTTTATTACCCTGGATAAGGTTTGCTAACCCAGTACACAGCTGAGCCAGATTGTTCGGGTCCTGAATGGTCACCTTACACAATTGCAGTGGATTGATGCTAATGCCTCGTCGCTGCAAGCCAAGGTTGCGGCTGCTCAGAAATCAAGCAGCAACCTAGGAAGTCATTATGCTGGTTCTGATAACGATGCGGCAGAGAGCTTTTATCGTTCTTATATGGGTCGACGATGAGGAGGAGTAATAATTATTGGCTTGGAGTTTTAGGCAAGGAATTCGGGTAATTCTGTATCAGACATGAATGAACACGGAGAGAAGACGCGCAGTAGAGCTCAGTTGAGAGTAACAGGGATGCGGGCTGTTGAGGAGTGCAAATGCGTGATTGTTCTTGTACACTAGTTTACCTTAGACTATGGGAAAAAGACAAGCACTGGAAGAAGTGCAATCTCAAGTCAGGTCGAGTTCCCCCAATTGATAAATATACATCCATCGATCTTGGCGAGCGGGATTGAACCTCACTCAGAGCTGATGGTTCCTCCCCGCAGCCTTTGCCGGGGGTTATCCGGTAATCCGAGGTATGAGTTGTTTAGTTCTTCTCGCCGCCCTGCTCACGGGTGATCTCGTCACTGAAGGGGAATTGAAGTTAGAGGTATGCTCAACTCGGGCCCGTCAACTGCACGGATGGTACATAGGTAGCTTACATGTGCTTGGAGAGACGGTCAAGGTGCTGCTGCTGCTCCTGGAGCTTCTTCTTGAGCTCGATGAGCTTCTCCTTCTCGCGCTGGCGGATAGCGTAATCCTCGCTGGCCTTCTCCCGTCGCTGGAAGGCATCACTAGAGAATGACAAATGTCAGAATGCTTCAATCGCCCTGTCAATTGGACCGTAGACCGAGAACTCACCCGGAACCACCAGTGGGACGGACTGAACCAGTAGCTCCCTCAGTCATGACGCGAGGAGTGGTAGAGAAGCATCGAACAGGCCGGAAGGCGGCTGTCTGGCGGAAGGTTGTGCGAAGCATGTTGGTGTTGAAGTTTTGGTTTTTTATCTTGGCTTGCTAGTGACCAGGAAGGATTGGAGATGTGCTTTGTTTTGTAGCCGATGACGTTGGAGGGTTGCTGGTGAAAGAGTCGGCCATGATCTGACGACGAGCTCAGGCCAAGGGTAGAATGCCATGGTCGCCTTAGGCCGTTACCTGATATTAGCACATGACCGGCTGGTAAAACCAGGTACTGGGTTAACAATCGTGGCCGGCCTAGCGGTAAATCCCGGCCTCCTCCGCCTGCAAGCTCGGATCTGGGTCATGATCTTTCAGCCTACGAGACAACCGAATTGAGCCAGCCAGGTACCAGGATATAGCTCTAGGGTGCCTGGACCAGGCATAACTACCCTAGATTGTACGAAGTCGCACTTTAGTTTATCGGTATTTTAGATAGTATGAAGCTCGGGTTTTCCTTGCATTTGATACTCGACCTTCACAAGCTAGGTACCTATGGATGGCGCATCACATGTACCACACACACAGCTTGGTCCCATAGGTAGCCATGGCATGACATCAGAGCTCTCGTCAAGGTGGGGGTTTTTATCAGGGTTTATTCTCAATACCTAGGTACTTAAGTAGTACTAGACATAATACCATAATAGGTACTAAAGTAGGTACCGTACGGTGTTCCATGCTACCCACTAGCTGATTGAGTTATCAGCATATGTAGACCTCGAGAGTTTCAGGACAACTACTCTGGCAGGCAGAGGAAGTTATATTGGAAGTTTTGGATAATGACGTCAGTGAAACAGGTAGATAAACTACCAAAGCAACATAATATACGCAATCCAACTGTAACCCGGGTATGTGCCCCGCCAATATACATTCCAGTCATCTCATAGTTCTATGACTTAGTACCCCAGAATACTCATCAATGAAATCGGATGCCTCAACTTTGTCGGAGTAATATAGTGCAATGCTAGCTATCTCGCGGATTTGCAAGACTGAGGCGATACAGGCGTCCGAGGCGAGGTGTATCCACTGCAGAGCAGTCAATCGACTTAGTTGAGAGCGAGATCTCCTTCGTGTTCCAACATGAGAATGATGAGTCTGACCAGCAGCATTGAGATTGCCGTTCCTGTCCCACAGCCAAAGTCTCGTGTCGGCACTTCTGTGGTTGTTCCGAGCACACCAACAGCCTGACTAACAAGGCAAAAGAAGCAATCAGGTCGGGTCGCATGATGACGATGATGACACTTGACACCATGGACCCCTCATTCATTTTTATTTTTAATTTTTAATTTTATTTTGGTAAAGTCGCCTTGTTTATTAACGTGCCCGTTTGTTAGCCGTTGACGTGTCTTTCCGCTATTGTTAACGGCTTTTGTCGGCCAGAGATTCAAGGCCAAAAACATAGTTCTTAACGTCGAGTTGCGAACTAAAAAGAACCATGGACAGTTCTATGGGACCACCTAAGCTGAAAAGTAAGGCGTGACTGTTCGGCAGACGAATTACATAGGTAGGGAGATAATGTAGTAAGGATGCCAAGATCCAAGACCCATCACCCATCAATGCGAGGCCTCAATGGAGGCCCATTTCGTTTGGCAACTTAATCGTGACGAGACAACCTAATGAGATTAAGCATGAATGAGAAGAAAGATTGTCCATTGTTGGGTGTCCACTGAAGTTCCAAGGCCCAGCAAGTTTCAATGGATCACCATGGCAGGTAGGTGGAGGAACACCTATTGGGTGGGGGTGCTGCTAATCAATGTACGTACATGGGGCTGACTGCCCGGCTGCTGGCTGCTGGCTGCTGGCACTGGCAGTCACTGCCCAGAGGTGCCCCTTCCTCGATATCTCTCGCGCTTTCGTCACCCCCAACCAATAACTTGACAATAACTCCGCCGTCTAACTCTCTCAACTCAACTCGTTCCGCAAAACCAAACCACTTCTTTTTTCCCCATCTCTCTTCTCTTTCTCTTGGCCCCATTCGCCATCTGCCAACTCCTTCAACTGAAGCTCCTCTCAGCCGAATTTTGTTTATTCGCTTTCCCTTAAACAATCCCTCAAGCTACTATAAATTTCCACGACTCAAGGTACGTATCTACACTTCTGCCCAGCTCAACACTTCTACTTGTGAGCAAGAACCCTCGCCATGTCCTGTTGCGGCTATCTCGTCTTCTTGTTGTTGTTTGTGTTTGTGTTTCGTTGTGCCCTTCCACCACCCCCTCTGTCGTCATTGCTCCCCTCCTCAGACCGAAACGAACACGCACCCATTATCCCCCTTGGGATCTCCGGGCGCCTTCACCACTACGATTAAGCGATAGCCGCCCTATCTGTACTGCCAACGACGAAAACGCCTTATTTCGAGGCTACTCATCGTTTAGTTACCTTGCGGTACTCGTTGTCGCTTGTCGCCCATCTCAGGAGGCCGTCGTCTGAGAAACCCCTCCGCCACTGACAGGCCTAAGAGCGGGGAGCCTCACCGAGTCGTCGCCGCCGCTCTAGCCACGCACTAGGCGCGCAACTGCCTCTCCCTGTATCGCCTAAAACCGTCGACTTATCGCCCCTCGCCCACTTCGAAGCTTCCTTCATCATTCCATTACCGTTGCTTTCACCAACGCATACACGAGCTTGCGCCGTTCGACTCTACCACTCTCTTTGTGCCTGCCTGCCTGTGTCTGCAAATATCGCTTTTATTTGCTTCGTCTGACAAGCTTGACCACCCCCTTTACTAACTGTCCTGAAACACAGTCGCCAAACATCAACAAAATGGGCCACGAAGACGCCGTCTACCTTGCCAAGCTCGCCGAGCAGGCTGAGCGATATGAGGGTATGTTCTAGGACTCAACACAATATGTCAACCGCGCGCTAACGTATGGGGCGCGCGCCCATTGCAGAGATGGTTGAGAACATGAAGATTGTCGCTGGTGAGGATCGAGATCTCACTGTCGAGGAGCGAAACCTTCTCTCCGTTGCCTACAAGAACGTCATTGGCGCCCGCCGTGCCTCCTGGCGCATAGTCACCTCTATCGAGCAGAAGGAAGAGTCAAAGGGCAACTCTTCTCAGGTTACCCTTATCAAGGAGTACCGACAGAAGATCGAGGCCGAGCTTGCCAAAATCTGCGACGACATTCTCGAGGTTCTCGACCAGCACCTTATTCCCTCTGCCAAGTCTGGCGAGTCCAAGGTTTTCTACCACAAGATGTAGGCGCCAACTCATCACATCCTCTTGCATACTTTTATTGACCAGTCTTGCAGGAAGGGTGACTACCACCGTTACCTTGCTGAGTTCGCCATCGGTGACCGCCGCAAGGACTCTGCCGACAAGTCGCTCGAGGCCTACAAGGCTGCTACTGAGGTTGCCCAGACTGAGCTTCCTCCTACTCACCCTATCCGCCTGGGTCTTGCCCTCAACTTTTCAGTTTTCTACTACGAAATTCTCAACGCCCCTGACCAGGCTTGCCACTTGGCCAAGCAGGCATTTGACGACGCTATTGCTGGTACGACTCGCGACTGCTTTCACTTGGCCAACATTATACTGACACGGTTTTCACAGAGCTCGATACCCTGAGCGAGGAGAGCTACAAGGACTCTACACTGATTATGCAACTGCTCCGTGACAATCTTGTGAGTTTTCTAATCGCCTATTTTCACCTATTCGACGACAGCTGACACAACGACAGACTCTCTGGACCTCCTCTGAGGCCGAGACCTCCGCTCCTGGTCAGGCCGAGGCTCCCAAGGAGGACGCACCTGCGGCCGCTACCGAGGAGCCAGCTGCCCCGGCCGAGGAGCCTAAGGCCGAGTAAGGAGTCGACTAGTGATTTGTCTATGCAGGTGTCAGGTGGACTGGTGTCTACGGAGTGTGGACGGAAGACCTCGTTTTTGATCAAGAGCTTCGGCATCGTTTCAGTACAGACAATGGCCATGGAAAGGACTGGGTTTTTCACCAACGGGCTGGCTAGGCGAGTCTATAACAGAACACTTTTACGTTCTGCTCTTAGACTGTTAATGCGTTGGCCGTCTGGACAATAAAAATACTAAAATTACTTTCAACACACGAAATATATGACTAGTGATGACGCAGTTGAAGAAACTGAATTGGGATGTTTTTGGCATGCAAGCAACAACACTAGGTTATGGTGCAAGGTATCTTGTCTGATTGTTGGCCGGGTTCTTGGATCATGGATCCTGGCTTGGTTAGTTTATGCCCTTGCCAAGATATAAGCGGATAGGGTTTCAACCGTAATAAGATTATGAGGAAGCCGCAAAGTCAAGTCAAGTCTTTCAATGTTTTATTTGAAGGATGTGGTTGTTGTTCATCCTCAATAACGGCAAAGTGAACTCGAAGCCACAAACTACAGTCGAGACAGCCAACCACAAGCTCCCCCTCATCACTCACTTCTTCCAAGTCTGCTTCGCAAAACTCATAGCTGTGCTCATTCCCACAGCGACAAGGGCGGTACCAGCATTGCTGATCCTCATCAAATGCCAGGTCATCTAGGTCAACATTTTCCACGCCGGTCTGAAAAGAGCCATCTCTCTTGTCGCTTTGGCGAGACACCCGCAGAGCGGCGTCGTAAGCTGCTCGAGAAGAAAGGTCGGAAAGAGTGTTGAGAGCAGTTGTGATTTGGTCGACTGTGAAGCAAACAGAGGATGGATCTGAATTTGTGACTTTGTCTGGGTGGTTACGGAGGAGGGCCCGGTGATAGGCGCGCTTTATGAGAGATGTAGAATCGTGCTGTGTGTCGAGTAGCGTGGGCGTGAGGCCGAGGACTTGATAATGTGTTGCCACCTCTGGTGAGGTGACTACAGCCTGTGAAGAGGCCATGCTAGAGGGTCGAGTGATGTAGATGCGCGTTTGTCAAGTGAAATCTGGACAGCTAAAAGCTTGAAGGCTTCAGCGTTTGATATCACGTGATACACATTCAACGGAGATAGATGGAGCTATTGGTGATATCGTAGATATCCATCTACCTTGGGTTACGTGGAGAAATGAGTGTCATATTAATGTTAGTTGGTGCACAAGATAAGAAGTTCATGTCCTAGAACCTCCAGACGCAGTGGTAGTTGGATGGTTTGTACTCTACGGAAGGGAGGCTGGATCTCGAGTGCACAACCGTTCTCGACAAGACGGTCGCTGATATTGTTGTACATAAAAATACATGGTGAATGCATAGGGCGAGCCAAAGCAGGCATTCCATCTCTCTTCTTGCTGTTTATTTGGGGAACTTGGTCCAACCGTATTTGCCCACCTGTTGATGTAGTTAGCAAAACATGCTTCCCTGGACGATCAAGGCAGTTAATCTTTATTCTTACCCTCTTCCAGCGCTTGATAAGACTGGGCATATCCAGCATGGCTTTTCTTCTCGTCTCCATCCTGCAGTATAGTTAGTCAATGTTGTTCTAGGCTCATTGCAACCTATAGCCAGCCAGTACAGCTGTGATGGCCATGATGGGAGCGTTCACTTACTTTGCAATCATATGTCGTTCGTGAATATGACCCTTGACCTTCTGTCCTACACCAGTACCCTTGACTCTCAGACCATGCTCAACCCGGTGAGCCAGCTTGTACTCAGTGCCCTTTCGTGTTTCTGGCAGCAGATCCTCAACGCCGTTCTCACGGGCCATCTTGACCAACTCGGCCTGACGACGCTGCGAGTAGACAGGATCCTGCCATTTGCCAGTCACTGGGTGCTTGTAGAAGCGGAAAGGGTTCGGCCTCTCCTGTTGGTATCGGGTCTTTGGGGTATTTTCGGGGAGGATGGCGGCGGGAGGATAGCGGGCAAAGAAGCGCTGTAGTGGTGCGGGCAGCGACTTTGCAAGCCCAATGAACTGTGATGTTGACGCCATGGCAATTTGCTGAAGGGCAACCGGTTGCATGCCCCGGAACTGAAAGAATGGTCACGAATCTGGAGCTTTCTAATCTTCAAGGCTACGGTCCCCAAGTTTTCAGGTAACTACTGAGCCTACCTACCTAAACAGACCCCCGGCCCGCCCACGCAGGTGGACCCCCGTCGTTTTTCATCAGCCAATGATTCGTAAAAGCACCAGGAGCTAAATCCATACTTCCTCAGCCTTGTCAACTCTTGTCATTCAACAACATCATCAGTCATCGCTTCTATTTGTGGTGGGCGACTGCCTAATACAAATTTTGTTATAACGTATCGCTCTCTTGTATCTAATCCTTCATCACACAAAATGCCCCTCGATATTGAAGAAATCTTGCGGCAAAAGAAGGCTGCAGATGCCGCAGCTGCAAAGCCTAGGTTCATCCCCAAGGCCGAACGAGAGCGACTAGCAGCTGAAAAGGCAAAGAAGGAGGAAGACGAGCAGAAGCGAAAAGCTTCCGAAGACGCACAGAAACGGCGAGAGGAAGAACAAAAATGGGCCGCCAGATCAAACGGCCCTTCAAGGCACAACGATTCCACGAATGGATCATCGCGCGTACCGACGGGGCCCAAGGCTATGAACCAGGAGAATGGGCGTGATCGAGATGTATATAGAGATCAAGGACGAGGGAGAGGAAGAGGAAGAGAAGGTCGGAAGGGAGATAAACAGGCCGCGGATAAGCAGTCTGCAGAGGATATCGAGGCCACTCTTCTCCGGTCACGATACCTGGGGCCCCAAGTCAACCAGCAGTCCAACTTTTCGGCGAAGAAGAAACGAATGCGAACAACAGAGAAAAAGTTCAATTTCGAGTGGGACGCTGATGAAGATACGTCACGCGACAACGATCCCTTGTATACTCGTCAGGCCGTCAACCACAATGGATCATTCGCCGGTGTTGGTGGAGAATTCGACGATGAAGCCGAGGAGCGCGCTCGTAAGAGAGCTCGAATGATAGAGCAGAGAGATCCAGAAAATGGAAAAGAGAGAGCAAAGGGCATCATGGAAGACTTCTTCCGGGCACGCGACAAAGCGAGACAACGAGCTGATCGAACAGGACTGGGCAAGCGATGGACTGAAAAGTCTTTGGAAGATATGCGCGAGCGGGATTGGCGAATTTTCAAAGAAGATTTTGGAATCGCTACAAAGGGCGGTATGATTCCGAATCCCATGCGAAGCTGGCAAGAATCGAATCTCCCTAAGCGTTTGCTCAACATTGTCGAGGATGTGGGTTACAAGGAGCCGACGCCCATTCAGCGAGCTGCAATTCCTATCGCGCTCCAAGCCCGCGATCTAATCGGCGTAGCTGTCACCGGTTCCGGAAAGACAGCCGCCTTCCTGCTACCACTGTTAGTCTACATCTCTGATCTACCGCCCCTCGACGAGCTCAATAAGAACGATGGCCCCTACGCTCTCATAATGGCCCCGACTCGAGAACTGGTGCAGCAGATCGAGTCTGAAGCCAGGAAATTTGCTGGTCCCCTCGGCTTTCGCGTTGTGAGCATCGTCGGTGGCCACTCTATCGAGGAACAAATGTACAACATGCGCGATGGTGCTGAGATCATCGTTGCTACACCGGGTCGTCTTATCGACTGTCTCGATCGACGAATGCTCGTCCTAGCACAATGTTGCTATGTCATTATGGATGAAGCAGATCGTATGATCGACATGGGTTTTGAGGAACCTGTTAACAGGATCCTCGAAGCACTACCAGTCAACAACGAGAAGCCGGATACGGAAGATGCAGAGGACGCAACAAAAATGAAGCGTTATTTGGGTGGAAACGATCGTTACAGACAGACCATGATGTATACAGCAACCATGCCGCCTCAGGTGGAAAAGATTGCGAAGAAGTATCTCCGCCGTCCAGCCGTCGTCACCATTGGTAACGCAGGCGAAGCCGTTGACACTGTCGAGCAGCGTGTCGAGTTCATTCCCGGCGAGGACCGTCGCAAGAAGCGTCTGCAAGAGATACTTGCCTCGAACGACTTTGCGCCACCCATCATTGTCTTCGTCAACATCAAGCGCAACTGTGATGCTGTCGCCCGGGACATTAAGCAGATGGGTTGGACGGTTGCCACACTACATGGTTCCAAGACCCAGGAACAGCGAGAAGCTTCTCTCCAGTCAGTGCGCAACGGCGCGACGCAAGTTCTCGTTGCAACTGATCTTGCTGGCCGTGGTATCGATGTTCCCGATGTCTCCCTCGTCGTCAACTTCAATATGGCCCCTAAAATCGATAGCTACACTCATCGTATCGGCCGAACAGGTCGTGCTGGCAAGAGTGGTGTTGCCATTACTTTTCTGGGTCCTGAGGACGCTGATACTATGTACGATCTCAAGCAAATCCTCAGCAAGAGCTCCATCTCCAAGGTCCCAGAAGAGTTGAAGAGACATGAGGCTGCACAGTCAAAACCAGTACGTTCTGACGGCGGAGGATCAAGGAAAGACAAGGAAGAAGGGTTAGGGAAAGGAGGCTGGTAGACACTGATCCTGGAGAATAATTTAGGCGACATGAAATAATTGAAATGGAAAGAATCCATTAGTCTCGTCAACTACAAGAAAGAATCTGCAGAGTGAACCCATTTATAAATATCACATGCACATCTCGCATCAATTCTTTCCTATATCTGGAGCACACCCACTGCCAAGCACACACTCTTTCACACGTCTTCCTTTTATCTTATCTTATCTACTCCAGCTTTAGCTGCTCAAACTGCTTGATGGTCTCCTCGAAGCTGTTAAGCTCTTGCTTGGCATCTGCCAATCTCTTCTCGTCTGTCTCGCGGACGGCGTCTGAGACCTTCTCAAGGTAGCCAGGGTCATTGAGAATCTTTTCCTGTTTTTGGATGTTGCTCTTTGCCTTGTCGAGCTTCTTCTGCGCCTTGGCGATCTCGGCATCAAGGTCAACACGGCCCTTGACGTGAAGGAAAACGGAGGCCTCGGTTGAGACAGGATAGGCGACGCACCCGGCGGGTCTATTAGCGTCGGGGTTGAGGATTTCGACTCCCTTGATACCCTTACCGCTCAAGGTCTTAATAGAAGACGACTGCTCCTTAGCGGTGGTGAGAGCAGTATCGTTGTAGGCCTGGATAATAACTATGAATGAGTCAGTAAAATTGTTTACGGGATCACAGGGTTATAGCACTTGCCCTCAGCCTCATCCTTGAGGGCGTACTCAGCCATCAGTGAGCGAGCGGCCTTGGAGCAGCCTAGAACAAGCTCGTAAGCGCGCTCAGACTCGGGGTCATTAAGCTTCTCGTGGTAGACGGGGTACTTCGCGACCATGATAGACTTGGTCTGATCCTCAGGTCGTCGGGGCATTCGTTGCCACATCTCCTCAGTGATGAAGGGCATGAAAGGGTGAATCATGGCGAGAGCGGCCTCGAGAGCAGTGTAGAGAGTCTGGACAGCAGACTCACGCTCCTTTGGAGTACCGTCACGGATGATGGCCTTTGAGTTCTCGATGTAGACATCGCAAAGCTCGTTGTACCAGTAGCGGTAGACGATCAATGTTGACTTTGAAAACTCGCGATCCTCAAGAGCACGGTTGATCTCTTTGGCCGCGGTGTTCATCTTGTGAAGAATCCACCGCTCGGCAAGAGTTTCGCCACGGACAACCCCTGACGTCGAGGGAGTGAAGTCCTTGGGGAGACTTCCCAGAACATATTTGGTAGCTTGGAAGATCTTGTTACAGAACTTGCGGTATCCGTGGATAATCTTGACATCTAGGTTGATATCACCACCACCGGTTGTGGCGTTAATCATGGTGAAACGCAGGGCATCAGCACCACACTGGGGGATACCATCGGGGAAGGCAGTCTTCTGATACTTGGTGGCCTTTGTAACCTCGCTGGGGTGTAGGTTACCTTGTAGAAGCTTGTCGTGGAGAGACTGCAACTGGATACCTGAGATGACATCCAGGGGATCAACGACGTTGCCCAAACTCTTACTCATCTTACGACCTTCAGAATCTCGAACAAGACTGTGGCAATAGACCTCCTTGAATGGGATATCGCCCGTCATCTTGAGACCGAGCATGATCATTCTGGCAATCCAGAAGAAGAGGATGTCCCAACCGGTCTCGAGGACCTCTGTGGGATAGAGAGTTTGGAGGTCGTGGGTGTTGTTGGGCCAGCCGAGGGTGCTGAAGGGCCAGAGCCCAGAGGAGAACCATGTGTCGAGGACATCCTCATCTTGCTCAAGTGTATATGTCTTGCCAGGGAGTGCAGCATTAGCTTTCTCCTCAGCCTCCTCTCGTGTTCGGCCGGCAAACCAGAGCTTCTCCTCAGGGATGTCTCCAGCGCCGCCCTCGATCTTAGCGTAGTAGACGGGACATCGGTGACCCCACCAGAGCTGCCGGCTGATGCACCAGTCGTTGATGTCCTCAAGCCATCGGAAGTAGCTCTTCTCAGCAGTCTCTGGTCGGATCTTAATGCGCCCGTCTCGAACAGCAGCCAAGGCAGGCTCAGCGAGTTCCTTCATGCGGACCCACCATTGGGGTTTCAGAAGAGGCTCAATGATATCTTTGGACTTTTCGCACAGAGGGACCTTCATGGCATTGTCCTTCTTGTCAACATATAGACCCTTGGCCTTGAGATCATCTTGGATAGTGTAACGGACGTCGAATCGCTTCTGGCCCTTGTAAGCGCCGGTGTTCTCGTTCATAAGACCATCGTCGGTCAAGATGTTGATAAACTCAAGACCGTGCTTCTGGCCGAGAGTGAAATCGTTAGGATCATGAGCTGGAGTAAGCTTGACAGCACCGGTACCGAATTCCATGTCGACATACTCGTCGGCGATGATGGGTAGCTTGCGGCCCTCGATAAAGGGGTGGATGGCAGTCTTTCCGATGAGGTGCTTGTACCTCTCGTCCTTGGGGTGGACAGCAATGCCGGTATCACCAAGCATAGTCTCAATACGGGTGGTGGCAACCTCGACAAGCTCATCGGAACCTTCAATGGGGTATTTGAAGTGGACAATGACGCCGAACTCGACCTTTTTGTCGTAACCAGGGACTTCGAGCAGGGTACGGCCAGTCAACTCCTTGTTGACGACCTCGAGGTTGGAAAGCGCGGTGTTAAGCTTGGTGCACCAATTAACAAGTCGGTTTGCTCGGTAGATAGTGCCCTCCTCGTGAAGCTTGACCCAGGTCTCAGTAACAGCAGCAGACAAGTTCTTGTCCATGGTGAAAGCTGGTTTCTGTTAGCAGTTATTTCTCCTCAGAATGGGTTTGGGGCTGACGTACCCTCTCTGCTCCAGTCAAAGGATCCTCCCAGGCTGGTCAGGGCCTTGTTGATGCGCTTATGGTATTCGTCCTTCCACTTCCAGACGGTGTTAACAAATTCCTCACGGCCAAGGTCATGTCTTGTCTTTCCCTCCTTTCTCCAAAGCATGTTCTCAACAACGCTCTGCGTAGAGATACCAGCATGATCACATCCGGGCAACCAGAGGGTAGTCTTGCCTTGCATACGGTTCCATCTAATCATCAGATCCTGAAGGGAGTCACCAAGTGCGTGACCCATGTGCAGAGCACCAGTGACATTGGGGGGAGGGTGAACGATGACGAACTTGCCCTCGTCCTTGACGCTTCCATCGGGCTTGAACTCGGGTTTGAAGAAGCCCTCCTTCTCCCACCAGCTATACCATGCAGACTCGACCGCAATGGGGTTGTAGGCTTTAAAATGGGGGTCTTCAAATGACCGGATTCGCTTCTTCTCGCCCTCCGGGGTGTCTTCGACGTATTCGGGGAGAGGCTCCTCCTCGACCTTCTTTTCCTTAGGCTTCTTTTCTTTGGCAGCTTTGGGGGCGGTGGTAGCGGCCTTTTGCTTCTTTGCTTCGAACTTGGCCTGTTTCTCGGCCTTCTTTCGTTCCTTTTCCACTGTGAAATCATGTCAGGGGATGTACCCGAAACTGTCAATGGATTGCGTATTACGTACACTCCTTCTCAGTCTTCACCTTGGGCACACCGGCTGCGGCTGCGGCTGCTGCGCCGGCATCTTGACCTGTAGCGTGCGCACCGGTGGCAGACTCGACAATCTCCTTCTTCTCCGCGGCGGGAACGGCTGGAGGAGTGCTGGTAGCGTCCTGGATGCCCTCGCTGGCGGCGACTATGATGTTATGATTAGTATCAGCGTTGTTATATGCAGAGGACTGTAACGAACTTGGGTTTCCTCGCCCACTGTTGGTCGCCATATTTACTCGCGTGGTTGTTAAGGGTCGGCTTGCTCTTGGGGAAACAGATCGCACCCTCAGTGCTCGAACCGCGAGTCTGAACGTCGTGCCGGAGATGACTGAATGAAGCCCGTAACTTGAGGGCTTCAAGCAATGGCCTGCACCTCAAATTGATATAGGTAGATGTTGTGTGACTCTTAACAGCTCACTCAGCTACAACACTGCAATTTCGAGGATTGAGTCACCCACCCGCTTCTTCTGATGGTGGGGGATAACTTTTAGTTGGTTCATGGAGGGGTACAGAAAGTGTGGCGTAGTATGCATAATGCAGTACCTAGGTACTAATCTATTTGCCATGTCAAATCACATCAAATCATTAGAAATAATGCCCAATGCGGCTCATCTCGTGTGGCTAGTTAACTCATTGATAAGTGTTGATCATCACTTACTTAGATAGTATACTCATGCATTGTTATTCTGATGACTCTTTTCTTTACACCAACGATATCGGACCACCTCCACTGATTCCAGTTGAGCTTGGAAAATGTGGCGCAGCAGTTCACTGGCCACAAAGGCTCAACTCAGCCAAGTGAAGTGCCTGAGCTTGATGTCGTCTTAGACTAGGCGCCTCCCTATGTGTGCAATAAGTTGTGACGAAATTACTACAAAGGCCAATATTCAAAGCATCTACTCCAACCTGACGTATTTGGTGTAACCGATCTTTGGATTCTGTCCCGATGGCCTTACGGCTAGCACTAAGAGCTCCTAGGAGCCGTCTCTACAATTGCCTTTCGACCACAACCAGGAGAGTCTACTCAACAAGTAAACAATCGGATTACTTTACTGTTGAGCTGAGCCCGAAGATCAAGGTAAGTTCTGCAACAAGAGGGGTTGTCGACTTTGCTGACCCTCCCGAAGGATCCCTCAAGGCTATTACAAACCGTCAGATCACAGATAAACATCACCAATCCAAGCCGCCACGATGCAGCAGTTATACTGGCAACTCCACAGTATGCGCAATGGCTAGGCAAAAATGAATTCATGTCTGAGTTTGTAGACATGCTGTCAGGTTCTGACGGGACTGGCGAGTTCCATACTCTGGGCGCCGTTGTTGACCACATCGCCCCGCCAGTGCCAAAGAACAAACCCATTCAGGGCATATCTATCCTCCGTGGCGACCTCGACGGCATCCTACCAGGATTATGGACAGAGGCGCCCCCAAAGGAATGGTCGGACGGTGGGAAGGTGTCAGCTCTAACGATGGATCTTGGCAGCCCGCATATCACCATCCCTCTTACCAACACCACTTTTCAGAACCACAGGACCTCGACACTTATCATCAGCCGCTACGACTTGTCAACCGGCTCTCCGAAACTTATTGAGCAGACTGACAAAAAGCATTTGCAGAAAGTAACCATTCCCGTTCGGAAAAGGCTATCGTCAATCAACGGCCTTGGTATCTGGGCTCCCCTCGTACCTTTGACTCAACCCCGTGTGGTGACTGAGAGCTTTGGTAATATCGTACGGCGAATCGACATTGAAGACGAATCAGTTCCAGCATCAAGTGAGCTCGAGCCTGCAGTGGACGAGCTCCATGCCAGCAAATCGGACTTGGTTCAGTCTCCTTTGGGTATCTGGGCAATGATCACACCTCCGACTTTTGTTCAATCAGGGGTCAGCTCGCCCTATGTCAATCCGGATCCCGAGGCAACGTTTTCTGACGGCCAAAGCATCACGGAGCTAACGGCTGTAACCTCGGACCAATTGGGTAACCTGTATAGGCAAGGGGGTAGATTATATCAAGTTTGTAAGCAAACCTGCCAGTCCCTGTGCCCGATTGCATCTTTTAACAGCTTCCAGTGAGTGGTGGCGGTGGCTGGGGGGCGAAGAAGGGTTTGCTGTCGCTTGACCCCGAGCAAACTCACTTTGTTGTATCTGAAGAAGAAGAGATGCAAAGGTTCATCCAAGCTATGGAAGGGGGCAACTTTGTCCCTGTGAGTTCCAAAATCCAGTTCTTTGCATCAACAGATGCTTCTGCTAAGGAGCCGGTCGGAAACAAACAAACCGGTGTGGTGTTTGGAACATCCAGCAAGGTCGAGGTCGAAACTGATGTGAACCCTTCTCAACCTGAGGCACTATTGTTGGAGAATCATTTCGGCGCTCTCTCCAACATAGGTATCTTTGTGACCTCGTCCGATGCTTCCATGTTTTCAAAACCTGGGTTCAACAACGACTGGAAACTCAACGTGCCTAACTCTCGAATATATGCCGTATAGGTCAGAACGGAGTTGATGGTCCTCACTGGTGGCTGTCGTGTGTATAATAAGAATGTGCAAGTACTCCTGCCAACGACTAGATATGGTCGTACGCGTACGTGAGTATTATTCTACCTGCGTTGGTTTATTGTGGTCTTTTCTTCTTGTGCAATCCTTCTGCTGCCACCTTGGCGACATCATCCAGCGTTGTTCCCCTCTTCCTCTTTCCTACCTTCTCGTTTCCGAGTACTTCGTTCTCCGCAATATCCTGATAGACACTCGCGGCACCCATGAACATCTGTTTATCCCAGCCCGCTTCCTCATCGAAAGTGAGTGCAATCTCCTCCATCTCTCGCACCCAGCGATACGCCTTGGGTGGCATGCCAGGAACGCTCTTTTCAGCGTTGGCAAGCGTGGCTGGATAGAATTTACCAATCTCATCTTTGAGAGCGTCCAAGACGCCAAGATTATGTGCCGTCGTGAACGATTGAGTGGCAATGGCGGTAAATCCCTTTGAAAGGGAAGCAAAACACATTTTGAGACCACTTGCAGCGCCGATATCAGGAGAGATTTGCTTCATGTTGAGAACAGACATCAATTTCTTTCCAAAGGGGAGCGAGCTAAACCCATCCGAGCCTGATATAGGAATGCTAGGACGGTACCAGTCAGAATAATCGTTACTGCTCGATGATTCTGTTGCGGCACCAGGAGACGTCTTCTTGGGGGGAGTCCCAAGAATGCATCCGTCAACGAATCGTATAGGCAGATTTGATCTCCTAACAGATGCCGCAATGACCTTGACTGTCGAAGGTGCAACAGCATTGAGATCCACAAAGTGAAGCTCTCTCGTAGTGCCTAAGCCTGCTAACGCATCTGTAATACGAGTGGCTGTTGCCTCTGCGTCCTTAGGCGGCACAATGGAGAGAATAACGGAACTCTGTCTGACCAGCTCAACATCGGACTCGAGGAGCTCAACTTCTGCATCCCGAGCTCGTTCGATGGTATCTTTGCTGGAGGAGCTGTTAGCAGACATTTCATCGTCCTTGCTTGATCTGTCGGTCAGTTACCTTCTGCCACAGATGTTGGTTGCAACATTGAAACCGTTGGCAACTAGTAGTTTTGCAACACCGACTCCCATATCGCCAATGGACAATAGTCCAATTTTGGGTAGAGATTCGACGGTAGCTGACATCTTATGATTGATAATCAATTCAGATTGGGTGTTATGCGTTGATATGAGGTAAATACGTGATGGAGATAGGTTGACGCGGGGAACTAGTGGAGGGTAAGTGAGCTGCTATAAAACCTAATAAGAGTACAGTTTACCGACTCTTGTTGGAGATATTGGATGTTTTCAATAACGTTCCGAGGACGAAGGGCGAAAGCTATTTGCCTTATGCATAGGTAGGTAGGTAGCGATCAATGAAATATACTGCTGCTATTTGGCGTAGCAGATATTAATCTAGTGCACAGATTGACCACCAACGGACTAGGCGTATTGCCAACTTCACTTGAATGCTACAGGGTATATTGCAGGCACTTGTGTTACGAGATTTGCTTACACTGAATCGAGAATCGAGATCATCTGGTTATTACGTGGATGTAGAAAAGTGTCGAAGTTGGGAGAGCGAGGTGGGTGCGGGGCTTCCAATGAACGATACAGTGCTTTGCTATCCATTTAATACCTGTAAGCCATCGATCGATCAACTGAGGATAAATTATAGTTGAAAGTGGTAGTGATATCCCCTCTATAGGCGTTTATACCATCCGTGCATACCTTAGGCAGTATCATTACCCGAGATTAGGTTCCTAGCGAATGTATAAACTCACGACAGTTTTTAAAACCATTAGCCTTGCCTACGTTACGTGGAAATGGAATGGTTTTGGATGATATGATCAGAATGAACCGAGGCCTAGGGCCTGTCTGCACAGCGATAAGTCGTTTCTTGTGGTCAAGGTCGACGTCACTCTTCAAGGATCCCACCCTGTTTCTGGTGTCGCGGGGAACCATTCATGGCCCGATTCGATTCGCCTCTGAAGACATAAAGCACATGATGACGAACCTTTGAGGATAGCCACCTATAGATTAGACTGTCTAACTGTCACTCAAGATATATGATACATAGAATCGAAACTCGTAATTCATCAAACTATTCATTATCGACCAAAACCCAACGAGTTTATCGATCGTTTCCAAAACGTCGATAACATCAACTGACAGCCCATCATGTCCTCTTCTCCTCAACATCAGCATGATGCTACATCGGCATCCTCATCCAGAACTACCAGATCATCACAAGACAAACGCAACCACAAGAGGACAGAGACTATTCCAGCTTCAACCCCTCGGCAGCCAGACGAAATCGAAGAAGCTGATACGACAGTACCAGTAAAGACGTATCAACCAAAGCAGAAGCAGAAACGAGCTGAATCGCCATCTGACAAAGATATCGACGATGCCGAGAGTGTATATCTATCATCCAACGAAGAAGACACGTCAGATGAAGACTCCTCAGACTATGACTCAGACTCACAAGGTAGTGTGGAAGAGCTGCCTCCCCGTCAACTATCGAGGAGAGCAACAGATCAAGGTGTAAAAACAACTCCTGGGTCACCATTCACAGTCACCCAGACAAGAAGCGAAACTACTCACTGGGTATCAACACAGAACAATGGAGGCATGATGCGAGGAGCCAGAACTGTCAACCAGCAGACATCATTGCATGGACACAACGTCAATGGACCACAGCGAAGACCGAGCAATAGGAACAGTATTAGCTTCAACATGAGCGTCAACGTTGACATGTCCTTCAACGGCCTCGTCACAGGCAGAAACCTGGGCTTCACAGGGGTAGGCAACCGGCCATGAGTTTCTTTTCCTTCTTGTTTGGAACTCAATCGAAACGTTACTAACAATGACAGGGATCACTATCATATGCATGGAGCCGGCGCAACACGCAAGGGGGTTGATGTCCTCTCTTTCCATGTGGACTATTTGACTACAGGAGACCAAATTATTATTGACAACTTCGAATTCGAAGGTGGGATTTTAGGTGTAAGGCGCTAAACATTCTGGTGGTGTACATAGTTGTGAACATGACAGATACCAAAGTCAAGTATCATGGCAACAAAGCTACTCGATCATGTCAATGTCGTCGGCCGCAGCTTGAGCTTGAGTCTGCGTAGGTGCCTGTGTTTGAGCAGTGGGTGCATTTTGCTGGTCAGCAGGTTCTGCGGCCTGCTGGTTGTCACCGCCGCCAAAGTAGTCCGCCATCTCTGCATCCAGCTCCTCCTGTGTCTTCTTTCCACGAGGATTGCCTCGTCCGCCGCGTCCGCCCTCCTGATCTCTGCCACCATCTCTGCCATCGCGTCGAGCACCAGGGCGACGACCACCCTGACCTCGGCCCCGACCACCCTGTCTAGGCATTGGGCTGCGGCGAGGACCCTGGCCGGGAACATATCTATCGATTCCTCTGCGGGCAGCATCATCGTCGTCATACCGGCGATGGGGGGAATGGGATCTTCGTTCCCCGGGACTCGAGATTCGCTCTGCCAGTGGACGGCCGGGCATAACGGCGGTATCAAACGGGTTTCGCGAGGGTAGCAGAGTCAATCGAATGGGCTGACCTGGTTTCTGTTAATCAGGTTGCACAACCCGGCAAGCCGGCTTTTCACTCACCATTGGCATTGGCACCATCAAACTGTTTGACCGCCTCCTGAGCGTCCTCCTTCAGTTCGTACGTCACGTAAGCAGTACCCTCAGATCGCCCAGCGCGGTCATACCGTAGCTGAAGGCGAACAACTGGGCCGATCCTTCGAAATAGCTCCTAAATGCCTGTGAGCTGTTGTGTAGTAATTCCAGCCATGTCATCTACCTACATCCAGGTCTTCCTCAGTGAGATCATAGTGAATGTTGTCAACTCTGAGCTTGGCGCCCTTGGACTCCCTGTTGTACACGAGGTTAGGGGGTTCGTGATTGTCGATAGGTGCGACTCACTGGTCTGGGGATTCGCGGCGGCGGCGAGGAGCAGGCGCTCGGCGATTGTCTGGATACGTGTCAAAGGGGCGTCCTGGGCAGGAAGGGTTTTCAAGTATTACTGTTCTCTTCGAATCGGTCATGGACCCATTCGCTGTGTACGGTTAGCAAGCAAGAGTAGTAGGAAGGCAAGGCTTTGACTGACCTATCAAGGTTTCGTGAATCGTCGCGAACGGACTGCAAGTGGGAGGGACGCTCTGGTCAGCAATGGATTTTCAGAGTGGAAAGCCGTTCAATCGACAAAAGCCCCGAGCACTGAAAGGACGAGTTGCGAGGAGGGTTGTACAGGTCGAGTTGGCATCATTGGAGGGCGAGGGAAGTCAACCTGCACCGCCGACGTCAACAAAGACTCATGAAGAAGGCCAAGCTGCCGCCTGGGGAGAAACCAACCTTTCTAACACCATCGCGAGGGTAGTCATTACGGGGTTCACGTCGGCGACCTTGGCCACGGTGGTTGCGAGATCGATTGGCGCGCTGCGAAAAAAGAAAAGTCAGCCTGGGTTGGTTGATGCGAGATGGGGGCGCGTTCATGTCATGTACTGCGGGAGACGGTATGAAAGAATAGGAGGGAGATGAGAAAGACGTACAGTATCAGCGATGATCTCATCGAGACCGCGATCCATCTTGTCAGCCATGTTTGCTTATATTTGCTGCGAAGCGTGGCAGAATCCGCGACGAATTCGGCAAGTTGAGGTTGAAATTGAAGAGGAGAGGCCGTGTTGCTTGACAAAGTTGGGCCAAGGTTGTCTACGCACATGCGAAGGATGGATTGGGATGTCATGGGTGGGTGCCACAAACCAAGGCTTCAAGCCACAATCTGGGCGTTGAATCGTGGTGGAGCCTCCACCTATTATTAGTGCGACAATACGAGGAAGCATGCTCAAGTTGATAATGATATTGTTGGGTTTCAGACGATCGAACAGGACCGATTTACAATTGAAGCAGTCAAAAGAGACAAAAGCAAGAGTACTGCTACCATTAGGTATTTCTCAAGAAGCATCACATCATACCGTCAGGTTGAGCAAAACAAGGCCATTGCCGAAGGGCCTCGACCAAGCCGGGCTCTTTTTAAACTTCACTTCACTGGAGAGGTCTATGAGAAGAGAAGGCCTTGGATGAAATATGTAAAAACCTCGAATTCTCACTGACCTTGAAATTATCCCAAAGGTGTAAACGAATTACGGCCTCAGCCCTCGGATACGATGATAGGTAGTTATTTTCCAGAGTCAAGGTCTCTCCGAGCCTCCAAATCACAAGTTCCTAGGTGTTATCTGCTGGGATTCACCGATGGGATCCATGCCCGGGTCTCAGCGCTAGACCTGTTCTGGGGACTCAGCCAACTGAACCCTTCAGTCGCTGTGTCTTCAGTTAATTATCCCTTTGGAGGCCAGAGAACCACTTCGTATTCCTGTCATATTACCCCTTCGCTCAGTCTCGTCTGCTACGACCGCTTCTTCTTTTTCTCTTGTCTGTCTTTTGCCTCTTCAAAGGCTATAATTGAGAATTCAACCGTTCATACGAATCTATCTTAACCCCCTATCACTTATTCCTGAGCTGTCCCTCGCGGCGCATCTTGAAACAGCTTCAACATTTAATTTGATGCCCTCGACTTCCTCGCGATAGCTGGTGCTGTCGCACTCTGGTATACCCGAACACCTCGCCGCCTCTCAGGCGCATTAATACACCTCTCATGGCCCGACCCATGGGGGCGGTTCGTCTCAAGAAGACGAATCCCTTGACCCTCGCGCTCGGAGCGATCCTGTGCATCTTCATCATCGTCTTCCTCGTCTCCCCGTCGGGCAAATCCGCAACCGCTCGCCGATTCGAGTCCATAACTGCAGAACATCACCTCTCGCCGCCGACTTCACCGTACCGAAAGTCAAAATCCCGATCTGGCGTACCGCTCAAGCCACCACCCGTTGTGCACTACAACCTTAACAATGTCACCATTACGACTTCGCCCATCGCGAACCGAGAAAATGTCCTCATCCTGACTCCCATGTCTCGGTTCTACCCTGGCTACTGGGACAATCTTTTGCGCTTGACTTATCCTCATGAACTTATCACGTTGGGGTTCATCCTACCCAAAACCAAGGAGGGCAACCAAGCCACCACCGAACTCCAAGAGCACATCCACAAGACGCAAAAGCATGGCCGTGAGGGCGAAAAATTCAAGAGCATCATTATTCTTCGTCAAGATTTTGATCCTGCTATTGTTTCGCAGGATGAAGCCGAACGCCACAAGCTTAAAAACCAGAAGGCCCGTCGCGAGGTTATGTCGAAGGCCCGGAATTCACTACTGTTCACGACTCTCGGACCCGATACCTCCTGGGTTCTGTGGCTAGATGCCGACATCATTGAGACCCCTACAACCCTGATCCAGGATCTCGCCTCGTTCGATAAGCCGCTCATTGTCCCAAACTGCTTCCAGCGATATTATGACGAGGAACATAAGCAAATGGCCGAGCGGCCATACGATTTTAACAGCTGGCAAGACAGCGAAACAGCACTGGCACTCGCTGCCAAGATGGGACCCGACGAAATTCTCCTCGAGGGCTACGCTGAAATGCCAACATATCGAATGCTTATGGCATACCTGGCTGTAGAAGGCGGTGACCGTAATCTGGTCATCCCACTTGATGGAGTTGGAGGCACTGCCCTTCTAGTCAAGGCAGACGTGCATCGCGATGGTGCCATGTTCCCTCCCTTCCCCTTCTACCATCTTATTGAGACTGAGGGATTCGCCAAAATGGCTAAGCGATTAGGCTGGCAGCCATATGGTCTGCCCAATTACAAGGTCAGCCATTTCTCTGTTGCAGCCAACATCTGGCACTAATGACTTTCTACGATAGGTCTATCACTATAACGAATAACGTTGCCACGCCTTCACGAGGGCAACATGATCCATCTCCTTTTACGGCCTCTGTTTTCTAGTTCTTATGCCAAGACAAGCATGCTGCTCTGGGATTAGGACCTGAAGTAGTTGCTTAATAGCTATTGTTGGGCAAATCACGATTCAATTTGGGCGGGTACAGGTCATGGCGTTTAGCAGTGCATCCTCTGGACATTTATTGAAAAACAGAGGGGAATGGAAGCCTCGTTGCCAGAGAAAAGGAAAAGAAAAGAAAAACACCGCAATAGCTTCAGGGAAGATATCGCGCCTTTATAAAGATATGCATATTGTATTGGCTTACAAATTTCTGTAAGAACATTCGGGCATGCAATGCGAAAGTGGAGGAAGAATCATGGAATACCTTTAGATCGGCATCTGCGAGTGCGCGTGTTAAGCTGTTCAGTACAAGTTTTGGGAACATTCTCAAAAAAGTTGTCGTCTCGTGAATTTTAATATTATTAGGTACTGAGAATCATGCGATACCGCTCGAACAATAAACTCAAGAACATCTGTAAGCCCAATCTGACATGCAACTTCTTACCTAGGTGTATCAATAAACCTTCCATGCGAACCAAAACTCCATATTGTGCCACATGAATTCAAGCGTATCCCCCATCTTCAACCGGTGCAAACTCCATATGTAGCCAACATTTCAAGGCCCCTCATATCGCCCATCAGAATCCCGACACCAAAACTCGACTAGCTTCCTCGTACCAAGCACATCGCCGGAGCGTAACAAGGCCGCAACGTCCACGTTAAGTGGACTATCGGTCTCAGGGCAGCCCAGCAACATGCGCACGGCTCGAACACACTCCAAGACACTATATGCAGGTGTCCATGCGTCCTTGAGCAGGTCGAGGCAGATCTCGCCAGTTTGAAGGGCAATATTCGGGTGAACAATGGGCGTGACGAACGTCATCTTCGGTGGTGCGAGGGGGTAAGTCGATGGGATGGAAATATTGATGAGCCAGCGCCCCTCTGCAAGATGTTAGTAGATGAAGATGGCAAAATCAAGAGCTGAGCTGACCATCGTAGCCGTGGCCTATATCTCGCCCGTTGATGACGGCTTCCCACTCCATCAAGTCGCCCTCGTTGACTGGTCCAAGACGTTCGATGCCCTTCTCTATCTTTTGCTCTGTGCTCCATGTATCCAACTCCTTTATCAGTCGCCGACTTGCGCTTCGCGACGCAGCGGCTGAGTTTGATGACGATGGTGGCATTGCTTTGGCTGAATGCGATATCAGGGCCAGGCGGAGTGATGATGCGGTGAGGTATTTTTCAAGTTTAACGAGTTCAAACGGTTTGGGCGAGACTCTTGAAGTTGGAGTCGGAGTCGGAGTTGGGGATGGGACGAAGCTACAGCTGGTTGGGGTCGTGACTTATTTCGTCACGTTTTAGCTGTTGAGCTCCCCTCGGCATGCCCAGCTGGCGACTTCCATATTACAAGGGTACCTACCTAGGTCGGCCAGAGCCGAGGATGCTCGCATGTACTCCTTAGGCTGTGGGTACTTCCATGTCTGATCTGTCCAACCTTGGGTACGTACGTGGGGTTAAGCACTACCTACGCGGGAGGGGGTCTCTGAATATGACCCACAACACGATACAAGGTGCCTAACATGGCCCCCAGGCCAGCACAATATAGATATAGGTTATATATAATTTTAACCCTATTTCTTATATTATAAGGGCAAAGCCCTATTAAAAAATATATTATTTTTAGTCTTTTTATTATTATTTTTAAAAAAAAAAAACACTATATTTAAGGATATTATTATATTAAAATTAATATTACATAATGTTAAAAATATAATATAAAATAGTATTTTTTAAAATAAAATAAAAAGAGAAAATTTCTCTTTTTTAGGGAAAATTAAACCTATAATCTTATAAGTTACTTATAGTTATAAATTATAATTATACTTATTACTATAGTAAATTATATAGTTATATTTATAGTTATATTACATAATTATAATTAAAAAGCTATAATTTATAGTCTATATACTATAACCTTACCTCCCAACCTAATTAAAGGTACTTACTGCAGTTAATTAAAGGTATTTATTGCAGTTAATTAAAAGTACCCTATAGAGATATATTATAAAGTAAAATGCCCTATAATTAATATATAATATAAAGGCTTAAAATAAAAAGAAATCTTAATATAGTATTAATATATTAATATAGTTTTAACCTTTAATATAACTTACAGTATATCTAGTCTTTAGACACTGTAATCTCTAATTAAAATCCACCTGCACCCTATGTTCAAAACCCCCCCTCCTGTATAGATACCTAGGCCTCAGGGAGCAAGAAAACATCCGACCTTGATATAGGGTCTCAGAATGATCTTAGTAAAGAGCCCTTAAGCTTAGGCTAGATTTACCTAAATATTTTCATCGCTTAGGGTCAAGGTCCTGACTTTTCTTTCCTCCCCCATCTAGGTACTAGGCCCCTGGCTCCGTGCTATTAGGTACCTAAGGTACTTTGCAAATGCCAGCTCAACGGGCCAGTGGCTGTGGCAGCGTGGCTCAACCTTCGTTGCTAACGACCCCTTTCATGTGAAAATGCTGTTTGACACGATGTCGTGAACTTGGCCATGTTCAACAACAAAGATTGGGAGATGGACATATTCTGGCAGAACTAATTGATAGTCTACAAATATTGAATAGAGACGTGGATTTTCTGGAACAGAGGGATAATCTTCTCTTTTGGTCTAGCATCATAACTCTTTACTTTTTCCTTCGCCCACCATTTGCCGCAGGCTTTCGCTTGGATGTGGATGATGAAGCAGAAGTACGAGGTGGATTCCTCCTGACTGGCTCGGGCTTAGAAGGCTCAGGAGATGATTCCTCAACGACAATCTGAGCTCCACTGCCAACATCGTCGCTTGATGTCGTCTCTACTGATGCTTCTCTTTCCTCATCAGACTCATCCTCGCTCTCGCTCTCTTCCTCGCTGGACCCGTTGATTTGGCGGGATCCCCGTGATGAACGCTGGGCCCCTGAGAATTGTCTCCATGATCCAGCTGGACTAGAGGCCTGAGCGCCTGGAACCTGGAACTGGAAGGGATCAAGGGGAGCTTGACTCGAGTTCCTACCCCGACGAACAATCACAGAGCTATCAGAAGGCTGACGACTATTAGAAGGGGCCCTCACTCGACTTTGAGGTCTCTGTGACGAGGTCCCTGAGCGTGGTCGGCCGGCTGTTGCTGGTGGTGGGAAATAGCCCATGGAAGGTCGAGACGAACGGTCTTGATCCTCGGTAAGGTTGCTGTTAGAAGAAGATTGCCGGGCTCGTGACTGTGTGCGTGGTTGGCTGGAGACTGGGGGTGCTTTCTTTTTGCGCGATGACGGCTCGAGCTGGGTAAGAGGCACAGCGACTCGCTGATCTTTGCGCTTCTTGCCGCTCTTCTTCTTCTTCGCTGCCTCGTCTCTCTTCCGCCGCCGCTCCAGAGCACCCATTTCTTCCTCATTGAGATCAACATCTGTTCTTCCCTTGGCCTTTGCACGTTCGATTCTGTGCATTGCCGACTGGACCAGGGCTTCCTCCCGATCACGAACAGCCAGTTCGGCAAGATACTGTTCAAATTCCTCATCCTCACTGCTCTCACTGTCATCCTCTGAGTCCTCCGAATCCTGATAATCACCCCTTCGTACCAAGCCCCGTTCTCGATTACCCAAATCTATTCCCGTAAAACGAAGAGAATCGCTAGCAAAGCGGGTACCTGAGCTGGCACCAACACCTCGTGCATCCTCATCTGAATCCAACTCCTCCACACGAACGTCTCTTCCTTGACGTCCGCGAGACGCAGAGTCCCCGTCTGTTCTCCTCCGACTGCGCCTCGATGGTCTTCCCCATTGGGGCGCGAATTCGGGAGATTGCGGCCGACCACCTAGACCGCCTCCCCGGAAAAAGCCTCATCGATGGGCTTGTCCAAAAATGCAGCGTGACCGAGGATGGTCACGCCAGATGCGCCAATAAGCCAGAGCAGGGTAGTGAAAGGTGAAGCTATCAGACCCAGAGGAACGGCGACGCAAACGAGTGCAGTATAAAGCTGCGAACAAGAAGCACGGAAAGTGCCAATCTCGAGATCATGGCCATCGAGCTTCCCAATGAACCACATGCCGACAACTACAAGGATGATGTCGAAGAGCAGCAACCAGTTTGTGAGCAGGGCGTAAATGCTCAGCATAACAAAGATAACAGCATAGTTGCTGGAGTAGTGGCTCAAGTTGTAGTTGACGCGCGACTGCATCTCAACAAAGTTGGCAGGCTTAGAGAGACGCTTGAAGTCAAGAAACTCGCCAACGGGTCGCAAGTTGGAGAAGCGGCCGCTGAGGGGACCGGATCGAAGGCCCTGAAAGCGATCGCCGAAGTTGAGGCGGGACGTGATAACGTCGAGAGGGATCTGAATGCGAGACATGATGGCTGATTCGTGCGATAAACTCTCACAGAAAACGGTTGGTTTTGTTGGCGTGGAAAGAGTATAGACTGCTTAGCGAATCGAGTGGATGCTTTTATGGCCTCAGACTGTAGGCAACAGAATTATCAATCCGGACGAGTGACGAAAGTCAATTGCGTGTTCAGTGTGAAAGAATGGATACTCTGGCGATGAACTGAGTGAAGAAATCAGAAGTTAGCGCAAAGAAAGTGATAATGAATGCGGATTCAGGCAGCAGAGAAAAATTGAGGACAAGCTGGCAGGAAGAAATAACACATGTTAAGGGGATGGGATACGAGGCGCAGGCTAATCAAAGGGGAAGCCACAAGCTGACGAAAAGGATAAGATAACTTTGATATCTGGGTAAGTAAGAAAAAAGGGGCAAGCATACCGAGACGCAGTTTTATCAGCAATTTCGAAAAGGCTTTGAGTCCAAGAAATGAACGGAATGTTGCAAAATTATTTATTTGCACTGCGATATTGGGACAAGGGGTAGTTTGGGTAGGTAATTTGTTGTTCTGTACTACAGAGTACTGCAATGGAAACCTATCCAGGGATAAACTGGTACTGTCCAGATTACCGATAAGATTGGCTGTCCTTTTTTAGGGGCTAACTCTTTTTTTCTCCGAGACGTGATTTGCTAGAGGGACGCGTATCCTGTCAGCTTTGGCTTCCTCGCTTCAGGGCTTCAGGCTTGAGGCGTCAGGGGGTAGTCAGCCTCTCCAGCTCGGCAGGGCCAAGACTGACGGGACTGACTGTTCTCCACAGCTGAAGAGATATCTCAAAAAGGTACGTACCTCGGAACGGGATCTGCCCCAGACGTGCCCGAAGGTGAAGGATGAGGCGGTGATGGAAGGAATTCGATATTTACGAAATCTTCGGTCAGGGAGATGAGCCAGTAAAGGTTGCTGATCTCCAGCCAGTTTCAAACTGGGCTGGCAGCCCGCAACAATGCCTCTCCCCTCCGAAAGAGAGAGGCTCGACGAGTATATTTGAGCTCAATTCTTGTCGCCGTCTCCTCTCCAACCCAAACAGATGAGGTTTTATTGGAGGAGGGCCATATCAATGACTGACCTAGAAGAGAAGAAGAAGGGAAAGGGAGAGGGAAGACGAGGGAAGAAGAAAACTAAATACAAAGGCTCCAATACCTAGTACCTAGTAGTGTAGCTCCGCATTTTTCTTGCTTCACTCTTGATACCTTAGTACCTTGCCTTAAAATACCCAAGAACAAAAATAAATAAACAAAAGAGCCCAATCACGCACGACACGATCAGCATTGGATCGAATTGCACACCGCAATCCTCTCTTCTTTCCTCTTCCGCTGGGATCCGAGGAGGGACTTGGCCAGTCCGGGAGCTTGCTTGTAGCTCGTACAGCTAAAAACCGGGTTGTAACTTTTTTCCTGCTCCTCTCCAAACAACGCAGATGCAGAGCAGAGCAGAGAGGGGCCTCGCGCTTATGCACGCGACACCAGTTGCAGCAAGCCAAGTGGAAGACGAGGCGTCACCGCTACTGATGTGTGCCTCAGCGTCTTTGTCGTTGTTTCTCCGAATGGAAGAACTAACTAACTAGTACCTACGCTGGGTTTTCTGGCAAGTTTGTTGCATTAGTACTCTTTACGTACAGAGGGAGGATTGGAAGACTTGTCTAACTGTGCCATGAGTACCTAAAGTAGGTAACTCAAAGTATTCATCATTCTATCATGGAGCCTGCGAGAGGGGAACTCACAGTTAGTAAAGTAGGTACCTAGGTTTTACAGATACCATATGCAATACAACTCAGCCAATATCAGGCCAGCCCACTTCAGCAGAATTGGATCTCTCTCCATTGTACCGTTACACGATCCAACCATCATGATCCACGATCTCTCTGCAGATCCACCAACGCATGCCACTCTGCCACTCCAACCTCGAAGCTCCATTGAAAACCGTTCCGAGCTGCCCAAGCCAGCTCTACCTTGCCTTTCCATGTACTACTGTCCTAGCTCTCCAATGTTGATCGACTGATTGAAACTGACTTTGAGGCTTTGGCATGCTTTTAAGTCGGTATCTCATAAAGAAAGAGAAGAAGAAGAAGAAGAAGAAGAAGAAACCAAATTACATGGGACAAATAATTCCTGCAAGTTACAATCTAGAGTCCTTTGTACTGATACTTGGCCTCCCAGGCCTTGTCAGATCCTTCATCTTGACTTGCCCCTAGCTACGGAGGAGGACCCATTAATCCATTGCCGACCCCCGTACCCCCGGACCGCTTCCTTGGCTTGCCTCCGAATCGGCCTGAAGCCGAACGTTCTATGCCATTCAATCCCCCCCTCCACTAGAAGTTTAGAACTGATCACCATTGCATGAGTGACCGCTATCTGAGAATGAAGATGAGATCCTTTTCCTTCGGAACTCGAGGCCATCAAGTAGGTAAAAGTTTACGACAAGATCAAAGAGAAGTCTGAGCTTCGAATCAACGTATGCCATTATGAACTTTTCTCATGCCATAAAATAATATGGCGAATTCGTACTTTTACATAGGCCATATGTTAAAATATCATGTTTTAGGATACATGTAAATAAAGTAATGAGCAATGCGAATGCTATACTATCATCATGATAAAGCATAAAATATTCAGCAACATGCCCAATGTTAAATACCTCACTTATATCTGATATGTTCTTCTTCCAGCTGTATTGAGCTTGTCCAAACAACGCTCGCTATGCCTGTCTATATTGGCCTTGCCGTGCAACGATATGGGGTATATTTATGAATCGCCAAACACAATCGAACATGACAAAAGAGAAAACAATATGCTCAGCCACCTTTCGCGCTCACACTTCAAAAAAGTAATCCTCATCAAGACCTTCCCGGCTCGGTATCACTCCAGCCCCGGGCTCCGGGCCTTCAAATGCTGTGTCCATTCGGACGTTCAATAGTCGGATCTTGAGCCCGTACTCGCTCACCAGATTCACAAGCTTGTTGGTCTCCGCGGTTATGGGTGCTTGGTTCAGTAGCATCAAGAGTCCGTCCAGCCATTCCGAGGCCAGGCTGTGGCTCAGTGGCCACAAAGTAAAGATGGGCTGCTCCTTGCTATCCGTTCCCCTTGCCGCTTCCGTTGCGTTTACGAAACTGTAGACGGTGATCTTGGTTGTTGTCTTGGGAGTTGCATCCTTGCCCATCAAATCACTCATGGTGCTCCGGGTGTCTTCGTTGGGCGCCGAAACATTGGACACAACAGAGCTGATAGTACTGAGATCGACCTTTTCACCCAATGAATCCAAGCCGGGCGCCGTTACTGTCCTTTCCTCGAAGTCGGCGTAGTGTAGATACCGTCGGTTATGAGAGAGTTTTGCATATCGCCAAGGGGTAGGTGTGAATAGTCTGTGCTTCACTGCCCCATTGTCTCGCTTAGGTGCCGGCTTTGAGAACCAAGATCCTTGTAGGAGGCATCGAATTCGCTGCTCCTTGACGAATTGCAGAGCCTCTTGTTTCAGCTCTTCCCTCACTTGTTGTAGGTGCTGACCCCATGTGCTCTCAAACGACATTTCCAACAGGCACATTTGCTGCTCTCGCAGTCGCGGTACGTCGTACTCCTGCATCTCTTCTTCCACCTCGGCCACATCCTTGGTCCTTGTAGCTCCTCCGACAACGCAGTCGATCAAAATTCTAACCAGCTCGACCACCTTTTCAAAGTCACCCTGTTCCGCGCCAGTGAGTTTCCAGACACGGAAAAAGGCATACAAGCCGGCAGTGTGTAGCCGAGACCACTGGAGGAGTAGGGGTCTGAATAATCTGTCGTGATCTTTGGCCTCCAATAACTGGTAGCCCCTGACATCATCCAGATCCGTCTTGTCCACGTCGAAGTGGTCGTACAGTATCATTGTCACAGCGAAACTGGCCCTGGCCACGGGGCAGCGCTCAGGTGTAGGCTTCCCTGCCTGTTCGAGCAGCAGCTTCTGAAATCCATCCTCATTCCTGCGGACGTAGTCGCTCAGGTCCATCATACCCAAGAAGCCAGTCATATCGAACTCCTGTGCCGGACTCTCCGTCTCGAATCCCAGTCTCCTCCATTTTTCTGGATTGTGCCGCCGGCTGCCCTTCTTCCCTGGAGCCTCGTGCGACTCTTGTCCCGGGGAATGTCCGTTTACGTGAGCTCGCTCCGGTGCACTCGCCAGATGAAGTCCCTTGAGAGCCCTTCGGTGCTCGGGTCGCTCGAGATCAACATCGACTTCGCGCCACTTCCTCAAAAGAATTTTGGTCAGTGTTTGAAACTCCAGCATGGGATGTGCCAGGTCCTGAAGCGCAGAACTTTGCATGAGCCTGTGAACTGCCTTAATCAGCCCCAAGTCTTGTAACCGCTTGATGAACTTGGCCCAGTCCTCTCCTGAACCCGCGTTGGCCTTTCCACCATTTGTTGTACTCTCGCCCGATACGGCGTCTCGGATCAGGGCGTTGATCAACATCAGTGCATTGGCACATAGGGCATGATCTGCGCTCTGCAGCTGCTGTATAACCAGCTCGAAAAAGTTCGGGTGCACAGCCACGGCGGGTTTCAGGGCGCGGAAGCCAAAGGTTCCTGGTGTTCGGTTCGCGACATCACTTTGGTTGGTAGACTGGGAATGGCCAACGAGTGCGACCAAGATAGACATGGCTCCTCTGAGGATGTTGACAAGAGGGTTTGTAACGATCAATTCGACGACACGCTCGACGAGATCGCTTGCAGTTGGGCCCTCAAAGATATCCCATCCCATATCGACTTCCAGCAATCGGGTAAGACTTTGAAGAGAGTATGCGAGTGTGTTGCCAGCAGATGTCATGATGAGTCGACGGAGGACGACTAGACCGCCCGATGATATGAAAACATCGGCAAATGCTGGATCATTAATCGAGTTTTGCAGTTTAAATACTGCCATCTTGCGCGAAGCATCTTCATCACTCGCCATTCGCGCCAGCAGCGCGGGGATGTCTGCTTGATCCATGGTCGAGGTATTGGTCCTTTAGGTAAACAAACAGAGAGAGAGAGCGGACAACAAAGACCTTATGATGTTGCTGTCATTGCCCGACGATGCATATTAAGAAAACAATTGTGTATGTTTCATATGTGGGTTCGGCGATCAGACTGTAGTTACGTCGTATGGTTGAGAGTATAGGAGCAGGAGATCACCTGGCTGCGATTGTGTTGTGTTTCGTCCCCTTAACCTTAACTAAGAGGTCCTGAACAAAGACCCTGTCGAAATTAAACCAATTGCCACAAACTGTTTGGGGGAGCTCTCCACACTAACTTGGACTTTAGCCTCCCGGAGCTCTTCAGGAGAGGCTTGCGTCTCAGGCTGATGAAAAGGCTAGAAAGGGTATTGAATCAACCCTGTCAGAAGAATAGCGCTAGCCTTTAGTCAGGTGTGGGATCTGTGGCGGCGAGGCTTACCAAGCCACAGACCGGAAGGCTGGAGTCTTCCATTGCACGTGAGAAGGTACGTACCTCGACAAGCATCTTCGACGCCTGCAATTGATTTCCATATTCGATCTCAAATCCTTTCCAAGCCTTCATCAACTTGCTGTCGCCTCGTTTATCTACTGTCCAACAGAACCGCAACAATGGCCAACTTTCTTGCCTCAATCTTCGGTACAGAACTCGACAAGGTCAACTGCTCTTTCTACTTCGTAAGTCCTGAAACGCGTCTCAGTCGCAAGTCCAGATTACTGACTCTGTCCGCGCCCACGTAGAAAATCGGTGCTTGTCGTCATGGCGATCGCTGCTCGCGAAAACACGTCAAGCCTTCGTACAGCCAAACGATCCTGATGCCCAACCTCTACCAGAATCCGGCTTACGATCCTAAAAATCGAATGAATCCTTCTCAACTACAAAACCATTTCGACGCCTTCTACGAGGATATCTGGTGTGAGCTTTGCAAATACGGAGAGCTGGAGGAGCTTGTTGTTTGTGACAACAACAATGATCGTAAGTCGTCATCTTTCCCAAACTCTCTGTAGTCTTCCTATGCTAATTTCGAATAGACTTGATCGGCAACGTCTACGCCCGCTTCAAGTACGAAGAGTCGGCACAAAAAGCTTGCGATGAGCTCAACAGTCGATGGTATGCTGCGCGCCCGATATACTGCGAACTAAGCCCTGTCACCGACTTCCGCGAGGCTTGTTGCCGACTTAACTCTGGAGAAGGGTGTGTTCGAGGAGGGTTCTGCAATTTCATCCACCGGAAGAACCCTAGCGAAGAACTCGATCGCGATCTGACTTTGAGCACAAAGAAGTGGCTAAAGGAGCGTGGTCGTGATGAGAAGAGCGCGTCCCGCTCACCTACACCTGAACCCACAAGACGTCGCTACTAGTGGCTTGTATACTGGTACTGTGTGGTGAAGGGCCTTCGATGGCAAGAAATGCAATTTGGATGGCACGGTCACGGCGTTATAGGGGCTGGGGATTTGTTCTAATAGTTTTAATGTAAGGATTCTTGGGCGATTCAACCATTACGGATACCCCTCCCTTCATCAAATATATCTCAAAAAGAATATTGCAGTAGTCACCTGGCGGAGGCCGGTGTTGAAACCCTTCTGACTCTTTGTAAACCCACGGAGAATGCAAAACCCCGTGTATAACTAATTCCGATGCGCGCCAATGTTGATGTAGCCTGCCTATTCCCTGCTTCTGTCTTAGTCCAATTGTTCCCAGGCAAAGTCAGTCCTCACTGCCTCGTTCCATATCTTGACATAACTGATATTCATTTCTTCATCGCGTTTTATTGTTGTGTGGCAGATGGTAGCTCCTTTTTCAGATCGTTTGTGAAGTCAATCAGTGGTCCGTCGGCTTTCTTTCCTGTGGAGTTGAGCAAGCCTTGGATCTCAGATTGCTTTGTTGCTTGTTCAGCAGCGGGTGTCTGATCCGGCTTAGCAGGCGGAGATATTTCGTCAAAGTTGATGAGGTTATCGTCGATATGATTCTCTACCGGTTGAGCTGATGCTGTTTGCGCAGGCTTGGCAGAAGGACTGTGCGGGGGGATGACGTTTCGTTGGTTCGGCTTTTGTCCTTTGACGACGGGATAGATTGCCATAATTTGCTCAGCTTGCTTCTCAGGTGTCGCCGCATGATCACTGGATACGTGTTAGTGAAATGCCAACTGAGTAAGTTTGCCAGCACTTACATGTTGGCGTTAATGACCCATTCCAGATCTTCTTCGCCTTCTTCCAGTCCACCGGGACCACCTTGGACTCTCCTGAATAGTCGTGGGTGCCATTCGATGTTTTCCTGTGCTCGTTGGGCAGCTTCTTCACGTTGTCGGTCTTCAATCTTGGTCTTCTCGTCTGTGGCAAGTTCATGGTTGCGGTCCTTGACAGCTCTAGCCGTCTTATCCCAGAGTCGCTGAGACTCTCGTTCCTCTTGCTCCTCGATTGGTCGAACAGTTGGTGGTGAGGGCTTTGATCTCAGAGCGTTGAAGAACATCTCTCGGTGACCAGTCTAATCATATTAGCTAAAAATGAGCTTGGGTTGTAAGTAGGTGTACCGACCGTCATGTCTTTGATGTACATCTCCTCACTCCAGAGGCCAGAGAGCTCAAACAAGACCTCGCCAGTGCTCTCACGCTTGATCACTCCGCCAATGGCATTATAAGTACCACCGACCCAGCCTTTTGTTTTGAAGTCGACATCAGCAACCAAGTCGAGTTCAGGGCATCGGACAAAGCTATGATCGCCGAGCTCGTACTTCATTTTGCCAAACAGAATGCCTCGGGCATACATGTTGGGTTGGGTGAGAATACTGCATCCTGTTAGAATACATACGATGAATACGCACTGCAGAGCCACATGGCCATGCAAGAGCTGAGTGCGTAGGGTCAACATACTATTGCTCCCCTTTTGCAGCGTCCTTTCCGCGGTTCAGCAAACTTAGAAATGCAATACCTTCCATCAGACTGGCGGCAGAATTTCCCAGGAAACGACTCCGAGGCTTGAGTGTTCCGTCAATACGAATGTGGTGGTCTGGGGCCATGTAGAAGTAACTCGACTTGGGCGGGTGGTGGGAAGTCTGTTCAGAGATGTAATATGCGCGCTTTCCATCTTCAAAATCCCAGTAACAGGTGAAGATCTCACCCAAGATAGGGTTCAAGGGTTTCTTGACGCCTCTACAGATTGTCAGTAACCGGCGCATCGACATCAACAAGCACAAACTCACGGAGGACGAATATGCCAACCACTGAGGTAGAACTTGACTACGGATACAAAGCGCTCGACGGGGTCGTCTATGGATGGAATTTGAAGGAGCATTTCGGGGTGACACATGAAGCTGCAGCCAACAAGTTAACCTCTGGTTTTCATGACTTAGACAGGAGAATTCACTTCGTGATGCGCTCGAGCATACTGCGGGGTTCGAGAATGAAGGTGGGAAGAACGACACGACTCAGGTCGGCCCCGGGTCGCAGCTGGGAGATAATATGGGAGAGGACTTGAAAACATCACGATAGTCAGTCCAAAGTCGAAAGCCTGAGGAGGTCGGTTTGAGTCGCAATCGCACCGTTACTGCGAAAGTCGACGCAACCTGCAACGAAGGAGGGGCTCACCATTGCCCTGATCGGGCTCCATCACTAGGGTGTCATCCTCAGCGTCGGGACCACGAGGGTCATCAGTAGAGGAGCGAGTGCCTGCAGGTTGCGAGAACCAGTTTGTCAACATAGCGACTCTTCAGCGGCCAAGAAGAGAAATAAAAAGATATTTTTTCCCCAAGAAAAATATAAGGGATTTTGGAGGGGTGCAGATTTGGGAGGGGCAAGAACAGAACTCAATCAATAACTGTAAGGTCAGGGATAGGGACAGGGACGGAGGATTCGGATTTGCTGGGTGGGGATCCAATGTGAAAGGATGTGGGTGAGTGAGCGATTGAACCGAATAGTGACCAGAACAGAACAGAAGGGGGGCCGTCCTTCACTAGAGCTCCAAGCTACCACGACCTATACCGATACTGCAGCCTCTAGGTGACGTCTTGAACAAGGGAGACGGCAACGCAAATTCAGTGTAGCAAGCGGAAGATTCCACGGGGTCGATTGCACATTGAGCCGTCGCAAGAGGCTCCGATTCTTTATAGGACGAGAAAGAGGATAGGCAAACTCACTGGCGGTGCTGCCGGTCCTGCGGCGTCCATGAGAAACAAGACCCATGACCATTGCTTCTTGCTGCTAGAGGCTGCTGCCTGGGTAGGGACGTAGGTTTGCGAACGGTTTTGTTTGCTGAGGCTCTCAAAGAATATCGATAGCTATGGGATACAACCAGATGAACGTAGAGGACCACAGTCCTTTATTAGAGGCGCAATGCGAGCTTTGTTGGGCTGGGTGCGGGGGCCTATATGATGTAGGCAGACAGACAGGCAGTCACAACGTTCAGAGAGCTCAAGCTCAAGTGGAGCTTGAGAAATAGCGATATCGTTTGCGAGCGGTGGTTCAACGGAGGTGACGAAGTGAGAATAATAATTGCTATGGAGTATAAAGCCGAGTTGAGCAGGGTAATGTTGGATTGGATTGGATGGGGGGAGAAAAAGATATTAAGAAACGGCGAGGCAGTCAATCACCAAAGATTAGGTAGGTAGATATCTGGGCAGGTAGGGAGAGAAGAGGGCAATAGCTATGGCAATGACGGAACGGATGGCCCGGTATTGACAAAAACGGCCTTGAAATGACCAGAGTGACGCCAGGGGAGGATGGGCACTGAGAGGATCACGTTTCTGAACACCTTCCAAGGCAGATTAGGATCAGTTAGGTAGTGCAAGTAAGGTAATGATGGCAAGTGGCGGCATCAACCATCTGAGCAGGCATCGAGAAGAAGACTACCCTACCGTAGGTGCCTATGTAATAAAGATCCAATCATTTCCATGAACCAATCCATCAGATCTGCCCCGCGATGGAGAAGGATTATCTTTGCGTTGACCAGGAAGTGGGGGCTGAAGTCTGCCCTGACTGCCAAGGAAAAACCCTGAAGAGTGAATATGTCCCGAATGGAATCTGTCATGAGGTCCTTGTGTTTGTATACTCCCCTGCCTGTGTAGTTAGAGTCAATATGGGCATCTCCCTCTTATTAATTAGTGTCTGTCGTAAAAGATTGTAGCATAGGAGTTGATACTAGGTAAATATTCTCTCGTCGCAAGCTGAACCGCACTGGAGCTAACAGGGAGCTTGGCTTGAACTACGTCAGAGCCATGAGCTCACACACACCGACCATTCCAGCCCAGCGGGAACGTCACGCAGTCGAATCAATGCTGACTGTACTGTACCACAGTGAATGATATCATCCACACTGCACTGGAGGGAGGGAGATCTAACAAGTACCTTACCGTACCGACCCAAACAAGGAGTGGTTGTTTTCAAGACGTTCGTTCATTAAAGGATTCATTACTCGCAAATTATAGATAATCAGCACGCTCACCGTATAAGTGGGTGAGCGATTAAAAAGCCAAATGGCTGCCATCTCACATGTCAAGACTACTAACTAATGTAAACGAGTCCAGTCAACAACCTGATACTCCAAGCTACCTAGTACGTACGTACTAACATCCTCGTATTGTAACGATACGAAACGCCTGGCCCAATCACGACGACAGCTATCAAGCTTCGGTCCCACTCTGCCCGGGTCCCTCTAGACCCTTTCTTCTTAAGGCTGAGGCTCCTCCGGGCTTGGGTGGATGCGGTAACTACTGGTAAAAGCCTCCTAACGGTGCAGCATAATTCGTCAACAGTATTTTAATATTGTTGTCTCTAACGACTGACTGCCTGCATACCCAGTCCATAAGAGTATGACCTGCTCTTGGTTGCTCCATTTCTCCTTACCATCCAAGCCATAATGGATGAAACATCTACTCGTAGAGTGGTCTATCTACCTCTGGTTCTCACCCCCTCTCCTCTTGGTATTCAATGATATGATAGAACATTCCCACATAAAAATATAAATAAAAGAGAACAAAAGCGATGCGGCTTGCTTCAGGTGATGATTCGCCGAGGCCGGCACTTCCGACCAGGTCAAACTGAGGTATTATCGTGTTCGAGCCGACCCATCAATCATTCAAGATTTGCTTGGGGCTTTATTTCAAATATAGCCCATATACAAGTCCAACTCCTTTCGTTCTTGCGATTTCGGCTTCTCGATGTCTCCGTCGTCCGGGAGTACCGATCTAATTCGACCCGTTGCTCTAGCTGTTCCATCAGGTACGGGTTTCGGACTCTTGTGGTATCCCGGACCTCCGATTTGTCTTCCTCACGGCAGTCGAGCTGCCGCGATATCCCTTACTCATTGGCAGTTCCGTTCTGGGTATAAAGAATCTCATCTCGGCCTTTTGTTCGATTTCAGAGACGCATGCGTCTCACGGCCATGCTCTTCAATGACGGTTCATTTCTTTTTTGAACCTTTAATTGGTGCCGGTAAGCACTGCGCCAGCGCGTCTCGGTCTATTCATTGTCAGCATTGCCCAAGTTATTATTCACTATATTCACTAACCTGATTCGTTCTCAAACAAAATGGAAATATCATCATGCTCGCCTGGTAAATCTGGGAGGTCGAGGCAGACAAATGCCATGTCGTCGTAGTCGCCGTCTTTGTCTGCTGGTAGTCGTGGTAGAGGGAACTTGGCGTCAACAAACTTGATACCACATTTGCTACTTCGTTGTACACTTTCGTAAACGTCGGTCCCCTTCAAGAGGAAGTTCATGCAGTGGCCGTGATGGAAGTCCTCGAAGAAGGCCAGCAGCTGTAACTGTTTGTCTTCCTGTCGTATAACCTGGATTCGGGTATATCCTGCTTCCCATTTTTTGTGAATTGGTACAACCATACGACGTCGCTGGATGGCAAATGTGACTGCGAGGGCATCGAAGATCACCTCGAACCCCGTCATTGCATATTGGAAATCGTGCAGGTCCTTCAAATTATTGAACTCGAACGTTCGGATCGTTTGGTTGTGTCGAAGCAGCTGCAATGCATCAGACATGTTCCTGGGGAGCTCTTTCGGCACCTGCGCCTCAGAGACCGAGATAGTCATGTCTTTTTGTGGTTGCCGAAGAACTCGAAAGACTTTAGCGTTGCTCACTTCCAGCCTAACACGTAACTCCCCAGGTGCCACATTGATGCGATCAGCAACATTACCATTCTGGTAGTCTATTACAACTTTGAGGTGATCGGCCAGTACTGTTGGGGGCATCTCTCCGCCATACTCATCATTGACCACCCTCACGGCCTTCCAAGGCATGCGACTGAATGGAGCCATACCCAGGGGTTCACGGAGGCTTTGAGCCACAGAGAAGTTCTTGAGTGGCACGTCTGAGTAAATCTTCTCGTCATGATCCAGAGCGGTTCCGGTAAGAATCGAGTGAAACTTGATTCTTGCCTTATCATCACTAAACACCATCACCATGCGTCCCTTGGATTTGCCATTCTCATACTTGATAGCCAAAGACGGAGCATCGCCATCACCACGAAAGAATCCGAACTGTACAGGCTGAGCTGGGGAATACACATGTTGAACACCACTCAGTGTCCTTGTCTTTGGTCCAGTCACCACCGCGATTCGGAAACCAAGATGCCATGTACGAGTAGCTGCGGGGCCGTTCTCCTTGTAAAGCTTCTCAAAAAGCGAGATCTCACAATACGGTGTCGGCTCTTTGGGGAATTGACGATAGTTGGGGTCTGCATCCATGACCTGGAACGACCGCAATGTTGACCTGAATACCATGCTCTCATCACTTCGTGGATAAAGGGAGTTGTTGACCTTGCTTCCAAAATCGTACATGTTCCACAGTGTTCTAAAGTCTTGCTGAACAAGTTGAATGGTCAACATGAAGCCACGTCGTAATCGAATGTCGACTGTGCATGTTTCCTTTCGCCATCGCACATCGTCCCAGATTGGACCAACATTCTTATTCTCTTGAATGACAAGCTGTACGTGACCGTTCTGACTGGCGAGGATGAAAACAAGCCCGGTAGACTTCTGCGGACGAACCATTGAGAGCAAACACGGAAAGTAAAGTTTTTGGTCTTCATGGCCTTGTTCCATAAGATAGGCATCAGCTGGCACTCTGCCATAGTTAAAGTTGTCGGTAGTATCGCCCACAGGAAGAGAATCAAGAAGCCTCAACTTAGACATCGGGCTTGTCATCGCTGTGAGACCCGAAGCCCAGTTGCCAGAAAGAAGAGCAATCATGTCTTGGCTCAGAGGTGGGTAATCAACCCATATCGACTTGTCTATGCTCTGTGGTAAAAATGCATCTTCAGGAGGCAAGAAGCCGTTACGTTTCATAGACATGGCCAGCTTCTTAAGCGCTGAGACCAGACTCGTGCTCACGTCGTCGACTTCGGGATCAATTTCAATCCCCTGCGCTTGTGCAATTTCTGGAATTACAAGCTCGCAAAGCCAGAATGCTTTGGCCAAATTAGCATATGCCTGCTGGCGATCCCTGTCGTTTTGCATCTGGCCCTGAGGGGAATTGGGCCTTTCCCGGATTGCGACCTCCAAACCCATGCGACCTTTGAGAAACCACCATAGTGCGCCACGGCCGAATTCAATCAATGAACAGGTCGACAGAGGCTTCACGGATTCCGCATGGAGGCGAAAGAGCTCAAAAAGATGGCTTGTCCTGGAGGTGAATGTCTCAAGGGCTTGCTCAGCAGCGGCAGAAGTACCGTCAGCGACTCTTACAGACAACGCTCTAGAAGCCATCATGGGAGGAGCACGCTGCGGCGCGATGCTCGGTTGCCTCGACAATTGGTTGACTTCTGAGGTTGGAGTAGAGGTTGCAGAAACCGCAGTGGGAGCTGGAGCCTGAGCCCCAGAGGCTGACCCAGATAAGCTAGGAGCAGAGGCTGGAACTGCAGCTGGGGGCGCGGGAGGAGAATACGAGGATGAGTTGGAATGGAGAGAAGCTGCAGGACTGTACTCGAGGCTCGGTTTCGAGGCCTGAGCTTCGGGAGATGGGGGCCCTCGTCTTCGAGATTCAACTGGTGAAGACGAAAGAGGCGTGGCGGAATGAGGATCGTCCCAATTGTGTGAGGATGCAGAGGTAGCACTGGCTACCCGAGCAGCTTCAGCAAAGGCCCTGCCTTCTGCCTCTCGCTGCTGTGCAGAATGAATCTCGATATATGACCTCCTATTCTCATCTTGTCTTGCTGCTGGACCCAAAAACCTCGCGCCTATTGGTCTCCCTGGGCTAAGTGAGTGCTGCTGCGCAGATACAGGTGAGGCCAGCTCGTCTGATTTAGAATTACGGTCAAGTCCAGCCTCAGACTCTTCGTCGGAATCGGGAGTGTAAATTGACGAGAAGCCTGTTTGGGTTCGAGACAAAGGCTTTGGTCGGAAATCGTCTACGGGTGAGCCTGAAGCAGCTGAATCAGGAGGAGGGGGTCGTCCTGGTGGCATTGGGGCTCTGCGATGAGCAGGAGGTTGTGGTGGTTGTGATACTTGCGGTTGTTGCGGTTGTTGCTTGGGACGGGCTACTTTGCGCTTCGAGATCTCTTGAGTAGGTATCTCGGACTCATCACCTCCTTCGCCAATTATTTCGGGGGCAGTATCATCAAACCTAACCGTCAGACCTTTCTTGTTGGGCCGTGGGCTTCGTCTCGGTGACTTTGTGGTATCAGGTCGACCTGCGACGAGAGGACGGTTTTGCTGGGCTGCATGATTAAGTCCTAAAGCTTGAGGATAACGAGAGATGGATGTGGTATCGAGCTTGGCCAGCTTTGGAAGCGACGACGGCGGGGGAGGCGGGGGAGGGTTTGTGATTGTTAGATTGTCTGAGGAGCTGTGGAGGAATGATTCGACATTGGCAGCGGACCGCGCTTCTTCACCTTTGCGGTCTTTGGCACCAAACAGCTTGCCCATAAGGCGGTCTCTCCTCGAAGATCGCCCATCAGGGACCTGGATGGTAGGTATGTCGTTCTCCATGGGGGATATAATGCGGAAGGGAAGCGAAAGGTTCAGCACACCGACATTGACCCAAAGAGGAGAAACTGAGAGTTGAGTCGAGGATAGTAAGCACAGAACGCCTATCTATGTCTTTGCAGGAACGGAGAGACGTGGTTCCTGGTCGCTGTCACCTCTACTGGAACGGTTACAGGACGGTACTGGAGCAGTAGAGATAGTGGAGTCGTCCAATGAGGCAGGCTTGTTTCTGGCGACACGAGGAACAACCGTCGGACATGTGGGGATGTAGGCGGGCGGTTCTATCTGGTGGCGCTTGACGGTTGGCCAAAGGTCAAAGCAGGTCGTTGATGAGTTCTTTGTGGCGAGTTTGACAAAGGGGTCGTCGAGAGTTAGGGGATATCTGCGATAAGCAATCGTGGGCGGAGTTGAGGTGCAAGTGAGCTAAGGTAAGGTACCTGGCTGTTGGCAATGGCTGCGGGTGGTGTACCTCGATATGGCGGGGAAGATGGAGGTGAGGCGTTGTGTGCTGCTTCGATGCAGGCCTCCAGATCGAACAAGAACCGAGAATATTAACTGGGTAGGTAGGTAGGTTGGAAAGGAAGGAAAAGGAAGTGCACCAGATTCATAGAGATCAGACATGCAATGGCCAATCCAATCTTTGTACGTGTATGTATGTACAACCACCCTCTGGGCTCGAATGTTACATACAGCAGAACGTTGGGCAGATGGGAGAACACCCTCGGCCGGGGATGAGACCGTGTGTACCTACTGCGTTTGCGCTGCGCGATTCTACTACGCTACGCTACGGCTCAAGTCAAGTGCACAGGCAATTCTCCTTTGTCGCCAGGGCACCAACTCAGGCTCCAGTTGCGGGCAGGGGAGAGCACGAGCAGGGATGGGCTGAGCAAGGATGAATGGTAGAGGGAGAATGTGCCAAGAAAGGGTCTTTTCTTCCCTTCCTACCTTATTTCCTCGTACTTGGTCTGGCCAGCGGCGGCTCCTCTGTCGTATAGAACGAATTGCATATAACGAAGGATGAGAAAGCGATGTGGCTGATTGGATCACCGAATACAGATAGTCGACAAGGGAGTACCTACTAGGCACTAACAATGCCGACTCAACACCAAATATTAAAGACAAAGTGTTACTGTAGAGGATGGAACAGAAAGATGAGGTCAGAAAAGAGAGGGGAGGTGAATTTGTGACAGGCCGGGTATGTGTGCCTGACTTTGCTGAAGTCCCCATGAGCGATGATCCAGGGGAGTTTCAGAGTCACAGGGATCAACATCAAAGGGCAGCAAGTGAGTGGTCCCTGGTTGGTTGGGCGGCCAAGTCAAGACCAAGTTACCTGGCAACAGTTAAATCAAGATCCATACCGAACATTCATCATCAACACGACAATTGCGGTACACGAGTTATTTAACGCGCTTCGCAAACGTAAAATCTGGAAATCGCCAACGTGCGGCTAATAGGTCCTAATAAGGTACTGTACTAATATATATGGACTGTCGAGGTATTCTCTCTCCAACGCTGTCCGTAGGGCAAGATACGTCGATAGTGTCAGCTCCGGTCAATCTTTGCCGTGTACTCCGTACCGCACAATGAACGAGATTTTACAGTGACGAAGTTTGGGCATATCGACATAATTACTAGTAACATACGAATAATGGCTCTCGCCACAAATTACCCTGCCAGACCACCTGACTCCCCCTTCAGAGTCATCATGCTATCATCCTGGATACTGGAGATTGTGAAGGTGCAGAACGAGACCCTTAATTCGATTTCCCCATCCACTCCAGACTCATCAGCCTCCACTCACACTCATTAGGCACTTGGTGTCGGCCGTGTTAGTGGCTGATCGACCTATGGTTGCGCAAGCTGTTCATTGCTGTGCCGAGAGTGATGACGAGACCGTTTCCCTTGTGAAGATTCCAATCAGATCTGCCCTCGCAGCGCTTCCCGATTCGGTAGCCTCCCTCGTGTCTGAAGGACGAATAGGGCTTTGTCCGCGTGTGGTCCGAAAGTTCGAGGATCAAACCCCTAACTAATCCTCTAGGGACAAGTGCGCAATGGTGGCTTGTGAGTGCCGGGCTGAAACACACAGGTCCCCTCAGACTATCGGCTACGGCCGTAGCCCGTTATTCCACCGTCCAGAACATCGGAACGTCCAATGTTTGGTATACAGTAATGTAGTTACATTTACCCACTGAAGCTTGACTGGATATGTCGCAACTCTCACGATGTCTCCCTTCACTTGTCAAAATATCTCACTGTCATTTCGTCTTGGGGAACATTCTGAACTACCCCTTGATGTTTCTCCTCATCAAATCTCTCGAATCGGATCTTGTTTGTACTAGCTTAGCTCAGGTAAGGTCTTGCAGGCGTTGTATCAAATCCTGCCAGTAAGTACATACTCGGAAACTACATAGAGGCTAGTGCTGTACTAACTTTAGCATCTCAGGCGGGTGGTTGGATTGGATGGAACGTGGGGCTGGGCTCTTGGAGGCCCCTCTGTTGTGTATGTATGATTCATATCCTTTCCTTCATCGAGTTCTAGTCTCTTCTCAAGACTTTGTGTACGATATAGGACCTTCGTAGGTAATCTGTAGCCGGCTGAGGGAAACGTATGTATGCGCTGGCGTACTATGTAACTTGATCTAATAGGTAGGAAATTTATAGTTGTGTAGCGATTCAAGGCATGATGAGATCGTGATCGCATTGGTTCATTTCGTGTCCCAGTCGCTCACTTATTTCCTCTCCATACTACCTAGTAGCTTGTTCGCATGCAGTTCTCGTATATCGTTAGCTTCCCAAATTCTCCGCGACGATAAATAGCAGCTCTTCAAGCGTCACTCCGAGCCGAGGCGGTTCTCTTTTTAGACCTCGTATTGCAGACTGTGTCCGCAAAGCTTATGTCCAGCAGGAGCGTGCTACATGCTCCCTGTCACAGTACGTGCATTGATGGCATGGCGCCTGAAGTGATATTGCATTGCCAATACATTTCTCAGCGAAGAAACCGCGATAACACAGTATAATCAAGCAATGGTTGGTATGAATGCAGATATGCAATTCCAACTCGGTGGAGTCTGATCTAAGACCAAGTAAACAATAAATAAAATGAATTTGTCTCCCTGTGGAACTTTCAATCTATCAGCCTTGGCCGTGAGATTTGTGTCCAGGTGTGTAAGAGAGAAATAAATACATTGGTCAAAGTCAAGCTTTCTGACCAGACTCTCCTGAAACGTGTAGAGAGATAAATCTGTATGCGTGACCTTGCATGCGATGGTTCGCCGTCGAGATAGATTTGATAGTCAAACGTTTCAAAGGCCCGTAATGATACATCCTTGCTCGCGATTCACGCTTGAACAGAGCAATAGTCATCTAACATCTGCATGTCTCAATAACATGGTCATCACATATTCCAGTCTGCCAAAGTCTCTTACTACTTAGATCATCGTTCTCATCAGCCCTCGATTTAGGTTAAGCCAGGTTGCGCATGTTCCATGTGATCTTATCGATAAGAAAGTCTGTTGATGACTAACAAAAATCGCCTCCATTCACATTCTGTGAAGAATTTATACAGCTAGTCACTGTCCCAAACGGCAGAAGGATGTAAACGGTTGCCAACCAGGCATGCTCACGCAGATAATCCGACGAACCATGGCTACAGAAGTCAAGCGAGTACCCATTCCCCGACGGGGTGTAGATTACCGTGGCAAGGTTGTTCTTGCGCCTATGGTTCGCTCAGGAGAGCTTCCATCAAGACTTTTGGCTCTCAAGTATGGCGCAGATCTTGTCTGGGGTGAGATGCACAGCAAAAATATGTCAAGATATCATTTTCTAACTCCAGCCGACAGGTCCTGAAACTGTGGATTACTCTATGATTGGAACTTGTCGTCGATTTGATGAAGACTCAAAAACGATAGAGTGGTATCGTCTCTCATCCCATGGCCAGAAGGACCCTCCTTCGGATGCCAAGGAGAGCATAATTTACAGAATGCTGCCAGAGGTTGAAAAAGACAAGCTTATCTTCCAAATCGGCACATCAGATCCCGATCGTGCAGTAGCAGCCGCTAGGCTGGTGGCCGCAGATGTTGCCGGCATTGATGTCAACGCTGGTTGCCCAAAGCCCTTCAGCACTAGCGGAGGAATGGGTGCCGCTCTTCTCAAGACTCCAGATAAACTGTGCGCTATTCTTGAAGCTCTTGTTAAAAACATTACCCCTGAATTTGAGATTGGAATAAGCGTTAAGATCAGACTCCTCGACACCGCGGCGGAAACAGAGACGCTCGTCCGCCGTCTTTGTGCGACAGGCATTACAGGACTAACCATCCATTGCCGGACGACACCTATGAGGCCCAGAGAGCGGGCTATTAGAGGGCAACTCCGTATGATTGCGGAAGTCTGCCATGAGTATGGTGTTGCCTGCTTGATGAACGGCGACGTTGAGGATAGGGACCAAGGTCTCCAGCTCGCCAAAGAGTTCGGTGCGGACGGTGCAATGATTGCAGTTGCGGCTGAGAAGAACCCAAGCTGCTTCAGGAGTGTAGCAGATGGCGGAATGGCACCCTGGGAAGAAGTTGTCGATCATTATGTGAAGACTGCGATTGATGTTGACAACCGGTTCGGTAACACCAAGTTCCTGCTCTCAAACATGGTCCCTGGAAAGTCAAAATCTTACCAGCCAATGAACCAGTCCAAGAATTATAAGAGCATCTGCAAGGCGCTATCACTCGAAAAACACCTCGAGTCCGCTCGTATTATAGATAGCAAGCGAGGGCTGGATCAGCCCCTGCAGGGGAAAGCTGCAGAGAAGGCCGCAAAGAGGGCTGCAAAAAGGGCCAACGCACAGGCCAATTCACTGCCGGTGAAGCCAGAAGAAGAAAATGAACAGAAGCGCAAGCGGAGAATGTCTGATAACAGACCCGTGAAGCAGTTGAAGACATCTGAACCTGCACCAATTGCAACGGCTGTTTAGGAAAAGGGTCAGTTCGACGGTACAAAGGTGAGGAAATGACAAGGGGCGTACGGTTGAATTAGAAACCTTGGGTTCGCATTACATGGAGTTGAGGACAGAGGCTCAGAGGGCAAGGGTTTGGGAACAGAGCACATAGAAAGCTACCGCATCATTAGGTCATGAAGGAATAACGGCGGCAAGGAATGCTTTTCTTTGTCATGCAAAAAAGGAAAGGAAGCCCAGCCTATTCAAAATACATACAGTTATTGGTAGCTGGCACTAAGGACCGGCCATTGATACAAATGAACAGTTTTTGGGAACTCTATTTAATAGTACATCTCATTTCATCTCGCTTTTTGAAATCCTTTATTTGCCCTTCTGGACCCAGCCCTCAACAGCCTCTCGTGCATCTGTCACTTTTTCATCTACATACCGGACACCAACCTGGCTATGCGCCTTGGCAAAGCTGACGCTGTTGACGATACTCTCGCGCAGGCGGATGTGAGACTCGGCAATAACAGGGAACCTCTGCTCGTACTTCCAGGTCAGGTCGGAGATGTTGCGCATGGTGACAGGGAGAACGGTCCAGCCAGCGCCGATACCCAGGGCAAGGGGGAGCGAAGCGCGAAGGATAATGCTGCGATTGCGAGTAATGATACTGCCGGCCATAGCAGCAACCAGAACGTAAATGGCACCGGGCATAAGTTGCTCGCCGCTTTCACGGGAGGGAGCCAGTGAAGCGATGGTACTGGTGAAGGATTGCTCGAGATTGAAGGCTGAATCCATGGTCTCGTTGACCTTGTTCTCAGCAGCTACTGCGTACTTGTACAGAGCCAGGCGACCTCTGCCGATATGGACGGCCAGCCGCTCAGTAGGAGTAGGCGAGTGATGCCTTTCCTCTTCGTCGACCGGCTCAACGGGCGTCGCAGCAACGGGTGGCGGTGTTACAGGTGCGGGATTTGCTGTCGGGATATCGTAATCGTCGTAGATGGGTTTTCGCTATAGGGCTATTAGGGAATATTATTAAAGTCCATTGATGCTCCATGACAAACCTTGAAGTCGCTGGGACCTTCGGCGAAAACAGTAGCCGGAGCCAGTGCCATGCCGCCGAGGGCCATGGCCGCCAGTGGTGCCAGGGAGCGCTATACAGAACAATTAGCAAGAAGGAGCTTATACAGAGCTAGGAAGTATTACTGACCCGCGAGAACACCACTCGTGAAGCCATTGTGCGCTCAATTGACGAGTGAGTGGGTGAGAAAGACGTCACGCGAATTCAAGATGAGCGTCGGATGCTCGTGAGCACAAATCACCACTGTCGGAAAATCTAGGACGGGGCTCCATTGGACCACTCAGAGTTCAGCTTGGGGACGTTGACTGGATGACTAAGATTTCCAATCCCAGTGCAGGAACCTAAAGGCACAAATCAACCTAGGTACCTACGTTACCTTAGGTACCTAGGCTGCTAACTGTCGGCGGAAATGCCCTGCTAAAACAAGGAAGGTGACAAGGGACGGATCCGAAGCCGGAAAGCCCGACAAGGCAGGAAAGTCGCTTCTGAAAGTCTTCCCCGATATCTCTGATTCTCGATTCAAAGTAGGTAAAGAATATTAAGCATACCTGAGATTTAATATCCCAGCCGTGTTTTCATTCCAACTTCTGGTACTCTTCCCCGCCATTGAGAGAGAATACAGGATCACCGTATCACTTCGATTGCTGTTGGATCATTCATGGGTTCGATCCTCTTATCTGCATATTTATAATGCTGAGTTCGAGGGGCAACCGCCTCTGGATCTGTAATAGATGTGTTCGACGCACGAGCAGCCCTCCACAACGGCGATGGAACTCTATTGCCTCCGCGGTAGCCCAGGCTATCTCCCCAAGCACACCGGTCGATCATACCGCGAGCACGAATCACGATGATACTGTTTTACGCAACTTATTCGACGCCCCCACGGGCAGAACTTTCCCCAAGTTCAGCTTGAAGAAGAGCCAAGGTCTCTTCAAGAATCGATACCTCACCAGCCCTGATGGCTTCCAACATTTCGCTCAGAAGAACCTCGAACGGGCAAAAAATATCGTTAATAAAGTCCTCAGTGCATCCTCTGTACATGAATACCGTGCGGTGGTCCGCGACCTTGATCGGCTTAGCGACCTATTATGCCGTGTACTGGACCTCGCAGATTTCGTTCGTATGACGCATCCAGATGACCGGTTCCAGGAAGCGGCTGCCAACGCATGGGGTATGGTATATCAGTACATGAACCAGCTTAATACCATGACTGGCCTCAGTGATCAGTTAAGTCAGGCGCTATCTATCCCCGAAGTTACAAAAGTATGGTCAGAAGAAGAGAGAACTGTGGCTTTACAGCTCAAGTTGGATTTTATGAAATCTGCTGTAAATTTGCCAAAGGCTTCACGAGACAGATTCGTGGATTTGTCCTCGCGTATCAGCGAAATAGGGTCAGCTTTTGCACAGGGAATGCAGCCAGCAAGAAAACAAATTACCCTTCCGGCTTATAAGTTCTATGGCCTCTACCCAGGCATCGCAGCCACGCTCAAAGTACGCCAGAACATCACGCTACCCACTTTGAGCTCAGACGCAATTGGAGCACTTCAAAGTGTGCATGACGAGGAGACTCGCAAAGAAATCTACCTGGCCCAACGAACCGCTTCTCGGGAGACTGTTATGTACCTCGAGGCAATGTTGAAGTTGAGAGGTGAGCTCGCAGAGCTTGCAGGTTTCGAAAGTTATGGTCACATGGCCCTAAAGGACCGCATGATGGCCAAGACTCCTGCGTCTGTAATGGAGTTTCTCCTTGCTCTAAGAAATAACAACACACCGGTAGTCCAGGCCGAACTGCAAGAACTGGTTTTGAAGAAACGAGACAGACTCAACCTTCCAGATGTCCCACTCCAAGCCTGGGACAAAGATTTTTATATGGAGAAAATCAGAGTTGACCTTAGGTCTAGACAGCGGCAAGAAGATCAGCTCAACGCATTTTTTTCTGTTGGGACTGTCATACAAGGCCTATCAAGACTCTTTGATCGGCTTTATGGTATCCGTCTTGTGTTGCGGGAGACTCTTCCTGGTGAGACATGGCACCCTGAGGTGAAACGACTTGATGTTGTCACTGATAAGGGGGAACTAATTGCTGTTCTCTACTGCGATTTGTTTCATCGTCCACAAAAGTCCGGCAATCCCGCACATTTTACAGTCAGATGTTCCCGGGAGATCCTCCCTGAGGAAGTAGCAGAAGTCGCTGCTGATTATGACAACACTGGGCCAAGTTTCGAATCACCCGAGATGGCAGCCAACGATGGCATGGAGACTTCCTCCGCGGACGGTGTACTGAAGCAGCTGCCCACTATTGCACTCGTCTGTGATTTTCAGCAAAGTGAGAACTCTAAGGAGCCCTCTTTGCTATCCTACCAATCTGTCGAGACCCTGTTCCACGAGATGGGCCATGCTATTCACTCTATACTTGCACGAACTAGCTTCCAGAATGTCTCCGGGACTCGTTGTGCGACCGACTTTGCTGAGCTACCATCGACACTTATGGAGCACTTCGCTGCTGATCCTACTGTCCTATCTCTCTTTGCACGTCACTGGAAGTCGGACCGGCCTTTACCTTACGAACTCGTTGCTGAGAGAATCCGGTTGACTAAGCGATTCGAAGGCTTGGAAACAGAGAACCAGATCATTCTTGCAATGGTAGACCAAGCCTACCATGCCTCAACAATGCGGGATGCAGAGTTTGACTCGACCGCTGTTTTCCATGATATCAAGGCTCGCTTTGCCCATGGACCTCGAGATCCGCCAAATACTTGCTGGCAGGGGTTCTTTGGTCACCTGCATAGTTACGGAAGTACCTACTATAGTTATCTCTTTGACCGTGTACTCGCCGAGCGTGTTTGGCGTGTTGTCTTCAAGGCTGGTGAGAATGGGGGTGCCATCAATCGCGAAAACGGAGAGCAGTTGAAGGAGAATCTGCTAAAATGGGGAGGCGGCAGGGACCCTTGGACTTGTCTCGCCGACACGCTTCAGGATGAAAGACTCGCACTTGGTGACGAGAAATCCATGGCCTTGGTTGGGAGCTGGGGGATAAAGGATGACTACCACCCGTAGGAACATAGAAATAATATACGAAGCATCAAAAGTAATCAAGTAGATCAAAGTATGCAGATGCAAATAGGCCTTCATACGCAGTACAGACAAGTAGAGACATGAATTCCTACCAGAATGGCAGTGACAATGGCAATGGCAATGGGTAGCCATGGTTCTCGGTTTATTATTCTCAAAGATGACCTTCAATCGCTAATTCAAAAGTGACGTGCCGTTTGCGCCGTAAAGTTCCTAGTACGCCAACCTGTGACACCCAGAACTGGGTACCTTAGGTATCCAATGCAGAATAAAAGAAAAGGTTTTTTTTTTTTTAAAAAAAAAAAAAAAAAAAAAATAAACAGAAACAGAAACAGAAACAATAGCACGCCACACGTTCCAAAGCGCAGCGCTATGTCTATCAAGACGCCGGTTGTGAAAGAGTAGATATGACAAGTAAATATGGTAAGGTAATGAATGAGTGTGGCGTGATGAGGAAGAAGGCGGTCGTCGTAGAGAGGTCATAAGTCATATGCCACCAAATATCGTGCAACTCAGGTAGGTATTCTTGGATAGGAGAGACATGATGTGTGATCGGGTATGTTAGTTTTTGGAGTGCCTCGATGGTGCAACGTGCTCTGTGAAGAGGCGTCACTGGTTATATCACCCGATGAACCTGCTGTGAAGACTTCTGGGTGCCCCGACCCATGGTGAGTTGTGACAGGGAAAGGGTTCGTGCGGCCTTGGTTTGCGCCAGATCTTCCCTGTCCAGGTCTTCACCGAACGCTCCAAAGCTATGTCCCTCTTCACGAGGGGTTTCAAAAGTGTCAGAGTATTCGCTCTCGTCTCCATGGCCAGTTCCAATACCCGAGTCCTCGGGGTCGATATGTCGATTTTGCGATCTTGTCATGATGGCCAAGGATGCGAGATTATCGTCGTCATCGTCGTGGTCAAACGCAGACCTGTCACCGAAGGATTTGGCTGTTGGAGGCGGATCGAATCCACTATTCGTGTTTACCGAATGAGACAAGATGCTGAGTTGGTGGCCAAGCGTCTTGACCTGAGTCTCTAGAGCTTCTCGTGCTGAGCGTTCGGTATGAATCAGGGCAAGGAGTGTTGTATAGTGGTCCATGGTGAAGATCTCGGGGGTGTTCTTAAGAAGGCTTGGGAGACTAGCTGCACCACGAATTGTTGCGGTCGAGGTGGGACGGTCTTTGTTACTGTCGCTCAGAATAGCCGAAGAATGCGGATCAAGCAACACACTTCCCCTCTGGCCTGTTTTTGAATAATTCGGGTAGCCGCTGGCACGACCGAAGCTCTTCCTATGGTCCCATCTGCTTGGATCAGCCTGATGACCTGGGAAATCCGTTGTGACTTGACCCCCAATCGCAATTGGGGGCGCAGGTCGATCTGGTCCCTGGTGTGACTGCCAGCCTGGAGCAGCATCACACATTCGGTCGAGAGCCTGCTCCAACCGATAGACTCGAGATTCGAGATTGTTTATGCGGGTTTCCAGGTTTGCTGCATGTGTGATTTTCATACCTCCCACCTCCTTCATGTCTGCGAAGGATCCAAAATTGAAAGGCTCCGCCTGTGTTTGTTTTGGAGCGTCTTCTTGTTGCTGGGCCTGTTCGATTTCTTCTATGGCGATGCCTTCTCCTTCAGCGGGGTTTGAAGACACTGGGGACATGAAGGTCGGGTCGTAACTCTCCCTCCAGTATTTGATCTCATCACTGCGTCGACGAGCATGGCCATGGCTTTCATCTGGTAGCCCCGATAAGCTCCGCGATCTTCGGCGGACGCCCGGGAGGTCGCTGGTGATTGCACGGCCAATCTCGTGAGCGTTGTCGTCGCTCTGATCTTGCCGACTCTCGCGGCCATGGCTGCTAGCAGGCCGCGGTGAAAGGCCCGCCAAGTTGTACTCGCGCAATCTGGTTGCACTTAACCGGGCGTGCGATAGACCAAAGTCAGCGCTCAACGAGTTGCGTGCGCTCTCGATGGCGCGAACATCTTCTGGGCGGATAGAGTGGGATCTCAACGCCCGATCAAATTCAGTGATGGGCAGGGAAGCTGATCGCTTGGATTCCGCTCCTGGGAAAGGTCGAGTCCGTGACCTGGGAGCTGACCTGTCTCTATGGCTTAAACTAGGCACCGAGTCTTGGCCATCTTCACCCGTTGATCGACGGTATGGCCCGGGGCGCATTGGCGTGGAACCGGTTTCTGAATCAGTATTGTTGGAACTGTCGTTGCCACTTGATTTCTTTTTTCGATTGAAAAGCTTCCCCAAAGCGCCCCGGAGAGTTGACTGCTTGCGTTGAGGGCGCTCCTTGTCCCTCGTGTCCGCGCTGACGAAAGAATGCCGCACATTGTTAGATGGTTCAGCCTTTTGCAAGCGACTTATTGTGCCGGGCTGTCGAGCATGCAAAGAGGACCTCGGCTCTTCCCTGAAAGAGTGAGGTCCATTCCGACGAGGCTCTGGGAACGTGGGAGATCTGAAATCGTTGCGCGACGGGGTGGGCTCAGTGGTCTGAGATTCTTTGAATTCACCCTGGACAGGTGTAGCCATGTTGGTTCCTGGGTTGCGAATTGGGAACTCGTCATCCAAAGAAGTCGAAATAGGGACAGGGCCAGATATCCTGCCGCGGATATTGGACTGCTGTATATCAACAGGTTGAGCAGTGGGGGCAGTGCTGGCTGCTGATCTCCACGGCTTCTTCATGTTGGAAACGTGAAGGAGGACAGCAAGCTGCGGATCGAAGAGAGAAGTGAAAAGATGACAAAAAGGGTCTTAAGCGAAGGTAACAGAATGGAATGTCCGAGTAAAAGCGGTCAGAGATAGATAGATACTGTAGATGGATGACATGCCCTGGCGCATATTCGTGAAGGAGTGCTCGTAAAACAGGCTCACAACCCGTGCGCTCATCTATACAAGGGCAGCCTGGCCTATCATCCGGTTGATGAGCTTGGTTTGTTTGCGTTCAAGGGTACATTAAGACACGGCGTGAAACAGCCAAACGAGTGTGAGAAGAAATGAGGGAGTTGATCAGTCGACAGCTTATGGCATCGCGGGCCTAGGAAGAAGAAGAGAAGAGGTCGCCCTTGCCGTCTGAAAAGGGCGAGCAGGAATCCAGGGACTGGAGAGCAGGAAGAATGGGAGGGAGGACAAGAGGGTTTTGAAACAAATGCATACATACAGTACCGTACCGTACCATACCATACCATGCCATACAGTACAGTATTACACCTGGGCTTGGGGCGGTCCGAGTGGGTGGGCGGCTGGCACCTATTAATGTCGGCTCAGATACTCCGTACATACCTACATACTAGACACATAGTTAGACATGAGACGCACGCCATGCGAAACTGCGCTTGATGGTGCGGGACAGGGGCCATTTGCGGGTTCTTGAAGCGCGACGAGACGTTCAATGCCACGCTGGATGACAAGGAGCCCGGGACGAAAGGGAGGCCCTTGTCAGCTTGACATGCCTTACAAGGGTCCTGACGGGGGAGGGGACAGTACCTACAGTCCACTGGATCAGTTAGATACCTACTAGGTCAGGTAGGTAGTGTCTGTCTGGAAGACCGAGCGGTGAATTGGATCAGGGTAGTGATGGTGATGAATGGACAAGCCGTTTGGATTCGCAGTGCTCTCAAACGTTGCGTGGAGGGAACCGCCTGCCACGTCTGTCGTGTATGTATGTATAATAACAAGGCAGCCTGAGAGCCAACAGAATCGATCTCGAGAGCTCTTTGGTATTAGACTACCTTACCTTAGTTAGGTAGACAGGGGTTTGTTCACCTGCACCTGTCGTTGCACCCTCTCTCTTGCAGACCCTTGTCGAGCAGACGGACAAAGCAGAATTGAGAACAACGGGCATACATAATTACCACGCATACCTTTTAGTACCTAGGACTCGGGGCGATGCACCGCTCCGCTGAGAACCCTGGACATGACATTTGAGTTGAAGCGATAAGAAAAGAAAAGAAAAGAAAAGACAAGTCAAGACAAGGGTGATGCCTCAAGATCGAAACGCACGAGCGAGCCCATCAAGATGACAAGACTGTCGTTGCCAAGAATGGGTGCTAAATTCCATTGACTGGGGACGGAACACGACAATGGCCTCGATAGAGTGAGTAGAGGCTTGAAGGTCTAGGATCTGGGTACCTAGGTAACTCGCCTCGTGGCTCGAGGCCTGGTACAGGGCTTTCCGGGGCATTTTTGAGACGGGGAGCTCCCTGTATGTTTCTCTCGCCTTAGGTACCTACCTTAGTACTGTACATACGGTACCTACTTGGAGTGCCTCCACTAGGAGGTACCTTTAGTTGCGGAATGTCTGCATACAAAAAGGGCACAGCAGAATTGAGCAGGTTTACAATGTTACCTCAGTAGAGAGCAAGACGACAGATCGGGTAATACTCAACCAACGTCGGTGGTTATTGGTTTTGCCAGACCATCGTGCCACTCACTCACTGCTTGGGGTTGCGTTGCAATTTGAGCGGCACGCGCCGCCTCCTAACTAAAATAACAAGAGACGGGTGCCCTGAGCGGCAAAGGTGGAAATGAAAGCCAATACGTATGTATGTACGATACACGCTGTCGATACTACTGAACTAACGATGACAGTGCATCAAGTATGAGATGAAAATCGAGCTCATGGCGTTACAGATGGACCACTCATGGACAACCGACTGGGTTCTGACGTGGGAGAATGGTAGACACCCTCACAGCTGATACTGCTCATCATTCATGCAAGATGCCTCAGATGTGTCTTGAAACCTTGGTCGATTATACCTTTAGCTTAATCATGTCTCTAGACCATCTCGTCCTCAGCTGTTGATAGCATCGACCGTCTCTGTCTGCACTAGACTCCCGCTATCTGCGGCCCCATGCGATCTAACGAAGCACGACAGAGCCTCCAACCACTTAGCGTCCGAGGCCTTAAGCGGCCCAGCTCAATTGGGCTTGTTTGCATAGCGTTAGGGCCACCGCAAAAAGCAACCATTAGTCTCTTACTCTGAACTCCAACCGCGCAGCGCCACATCCCCCAGCTGTTGGAGATCCAAGGTAGAGGAGGTAAGGTTGGTAGTGAGTGAGTGAGTGAGTGAGTGAATGATCTGGTAGGTCATACAGTACTGTACATACTGGCACTTCATAGTACTCCGTACATGCAGAGTACAGGCGAGACAACAACACTCGAATACAGTTTCACATAGCTCGAACTTCATCACCAGCTATTCATTCCCTGGCATCAGTTGGCATACATCCCAGACCTACCTACATCAAGACATCGACAACGTATGCCACATTATACCCACCTAGGTAGATATCTGTCGATACCCACAGATACCTACTTACCTAGGGATGGATGGTTAAACCTCTTGAGGGGCTTGCTCGCCTTCCTGAAGTGTCCTTCTGAATTATTAGACCTACATTCCCCCTTTGGGCATTCTCTACGTGAGCTTCAACAAATAATATCACTTCCTCGGTGCTCAGCGGCAGCCTGTTCAGGTGTGGGCTAAATAGGAACTCACAAACAACGGTGATCATCCTCCATAAGATCGACCCTGATCAGACGGGTCTACAATCCATCTCATGTCAGCCCGTTTTAAAAATAGGCGATGTCTTAGAGACAGGGAGCGCATCAAATCATTGACCAATCAAGGCATTTCTTCGACTTCTTACAAATGTATTCACCTGGTGCATGTCTGTTTCTATCTGCAAATTCCATCCTTACCTACGGATTATATCATACTGTCTTCTCTGCATCATAGTAGCAGTATTACGGGGAAGTCTGATCATATCTGCTGTGTAACAATCGATACTCTCTTATTAATCCCAGAGTTTGTCAAATCTATGTAGAGACACTTCCTGACAACTGACGCCGTTCGTATGCTGTTGAGCCAGGGTTCCCTGAAACTGACACAACGGCGTTTTTTCTATCGTCAACTATACGCTGCCAAGCCGGAGCGTGTAATGTCTGCCACTGTCTTCAACCAAGGAGATCTTTCCTCAATTCCGAGAAACTCATTGGAATGTTGGGTTTGTCTTGAGGGGGCTTCTTACCGCCCTTGCAAACTCAGGGGCATGCAGAGTGACTCCTGATGGCTAAATCAGCAATTCTGTATCTAAATTTGATCGGGATAGACTGGACTGGACTAGGTTGTCACTCAGAAACAATGTCTTCTGGTGTTTTTGGCAAATTCAACAAGATCCGCTTCCTGGCGCTCTACGCGAGTGGGAGGGAAACGGACAAGGAATAATTGTCCCCCGCGGTTCGGTACAGTCCCACAACGAGTGAGCGACCTGAAACATCGCCGGGATGTCGACAATGACATCCATCGCAACCCCGTTTCTTGAGTAACTATCCCAGCACCTCTTTCACCTTTTCCCGACCATCTCCAACAACACATGGGCTCGCAAGAATCGAATAGGTCCTGGCCCGACTAGGAAAGGACTAGTTGCCAGCTCTTCTATGTATGTATGTGTGTGTATGTATGTATGGGTATGTTCTCTATCTTTGTCACTCGAGCCATCAATCGTTGGAGCTGCAAGCTACTGCAGGTACTGTTTCAGGACAAGCTGAGATCAATCGTTCTGGCCAACCCCTCGTTCATCGTGTCAAGCAGCGTGGCAGTCTTGATCTGACAGCTGCTACGCAGTCAACCGTTTCGGCCGAAAGATTTAGGTCGAGTTCCAGACCCTATTGCCCTACCTACTGGATACATCGACGACAAGCATGTTGACTGGAAGCGAGACGGTGAAAGCTTTCAGTTCCGGTTAGTCGTGCGTCAAGCTAGATGCATCTGGGTATCGCAGGTCGGCGTTGTCTTCGAGATACTGCATCCATTTCTTCAAGAAGCTGCTTCCCCTGTGAAACAGGCACGTTAATAATGTCTCGTCTCAGGTGAATGGTTGGAACAATCTGCGCAGCACTTGTCAAACCAGCGGCTGCAGCTTCGAGGCCCATGTCCCCATCCCAAGTGCACTGCATCATCGCTTACCTCTGAACTGTCTCCGAGTCTCCGATAACCGTCAAAGAACGCTTCGGGCGCGTCATTGCGACTAAGTACACGTGTATTAGCCAACCCAATCTTTTGATGTCCGGATGGCCCGAATCATGACGGTAAGCATCGGGATGTCACCTCACCGTTGAGACGGCGCTTCTCGCCGAGGAATCCAACCTCGCCCTCAGAGTTGCTCCGAACGAGGCTCACGATTACGGCCTCTTTTTCGCGACCTTGAAAGCCATCAACGCTACCGAGCTCGATGCCCGGGAATTTGTCTTTCAGCGGAGCTAGTATGGCGAGCTTATAGTCCGCTCACAGTCAGTATACGTCTCACTCTACATTTTGGCACGTACCTGGGCATTGTAAGGTGTCACGACGGCAATGTCTTCTGGGCGGACCCCAGCACCCACGAGTTGCCTCGCGTGCTGTTGTACAAGAGCAGCCTCCATCTCGTTGCTCTTGCTGTCACCATGTAAACCTGCTCTGCCCTTTCTAGGAGTTTCCTTGTCGTCTTCCTCGTTCTTTTCGGGAAAGTCACCTCCCTGTGTGTCTATGAAGATGACAGGCTCATTGGTGTCCTCATTGTCCTGGACCTCATATTCGAGGTCTTTCAGGAGGCGATGTTTCACCGCATCAGCAGCGATCAACTTAGAGTCGTATAATTCATCAGAAGGGAACCGCATAATACTCTCGTGCATACGATACTGTGTGGTTAGCATGCGTTTGATGGAGGGCCCATGCAATGCCAGCAGTCTGTCAAACAAGGTGATCTCAAGCGTGGTGCCCTTTGTGACCGTTCCGCCATCTTTGACTGGCGCCTTAACCTTTGCATTGCTTGATTTGATGGTTGGCGGGAGCTGCAGATGGTCACCGGCACAGACAACCTTCTTGGCAGATACGAGAGGGACCCAACACTGGGCTTCGAGGGCTTGGCTGGCCTCATCGATAATAACAACATCAAACTCATCATTCCGCAACTGATAGCCTCCTGCCCCGTGCAGTGTTGCAAGAACGACCTTGCTGCCGCCAATCAGTGTACTGACACAGCGACGTTCTCGTTCACGAAACTCTTTTCTCAGTTCTTTGAGGTCAGTGTAGATTGCTTTGCGCTCCTTGCCGCTTTTCGTCTTCTTGATTGAGGCCTGCTTGGTGTCCATTTCTGTCCTGATATCTTTCACAATAGCACCCGCTTCTGATGTTTGTGTGAGTACGTCGAGCGAGTGGTCAACCACAGAGGGCAGCAAACGAGCGGGATGGCCCAGACGAAGGATTGGGATCTTGTGAGGAGCTAGTCTCTCGACGATGTTGTCAACAGAAATGTTGGAAGGCCCGCAGACAAGAATTCTTTGACCCAATTTGATCATCTGGAGAATCAGCTCGATTAGAGTATGAGTTTTGCCAGTCTACGCATAAACATGTGAGCAAGTGTTTTGCACTCTAGCATAAGTAAGTCACTCACTCCCGGAGGCCCATGAATCAATGCGACTTCTCGAGACAGCAAGGCGAACCGAATTGCATTCTTTTGTGAGTCGTTGAGCGTTGGATCAAACCACTCGAGATTGCCCACGGTTTCATTTTTGGATAAGTCTTCGGAAACTGGCGATGGGCTAGATAAGCCGAAGAGTACTCTGATGAAACTGGAATATTCCGACTCTTGCATCTTGTTTAGCTTCTCCATCGCCCAGTTCATTCTTCAACGGGGATGGTTAATTGTGTGATCGCCATCCGTTATCAAGGTGATGGCTCAACATACCTCTTGTATGTCACTTCGTCTGCCAATTTGACAGCCCATACTCTGCCCGGGAAGCCAACTTCTTCCCTCCCCTCATCGATCGCAACAGCAATCCATCCTCTGCTCACTCTGGTAACAACACCTCTCGCCCCCTTCTTCTCCAGGTCTTTTACTTCACGCCTTTTGGCGCTTCCCGCCGGCTGCTCAGCGACAAGAACAATGTCTCCAGTGCGCAAGCCATGCTCAGGTAGTTCATCAGGTGAGCCCGTGGCGGCATCCGGGGAGAGCTCAAGAACTGTTCGGCCCCCAAGACCCGTACGCTGGCCCGAGACAACGAGGTTTATAAGAGCAAGGCCAGCTCGTTGAAGGGCTGTCGGGCTGTGGTTGGAGATGAGTGTGCTTGTCTCGTTGATCTCTGTCTGAAGTTCTTGTTCAAGAAGGGCGAGTTGCGTGGTTGCAAAGGCAGGAATATCGACTGGCTCTCTTTTGACCGCCATTGTTACTGACCTTTGTGTTGTTGCAGATGTAAGTGCAAGAGCAGAATACGAGGTTGGGTGGGATTGGATGTTTGGTGGGGCTTCCATGGTTAGACCCCGCCATAACCCGCTCTGACGTTGTCTGACCTCAACTTCCATAGGTACCTTAGCAGCTACTTCAGGCGAAGTCATGATGCTTCCTACCTATCATGAGAGCTCAGAGGTACCCAATTACCTAGGTACCTAAGGTATTAAATTAAAATGACAGTAATTGGTGTCTCTCACTTCAGATATTTGTATATACGCCAGCCTATAAGATCATACGAACAGAGCTCAACATTCAAATACTCCTAGTGGTATCAAGTCATGATGTAAACCCTCATAAATGCGCCGCGTCAAAAGCAAACCACTTGCGGTAAGCAGAAACATTATCGCTCCAGCGCGAACAATGCAATACTAGAAGTGACCTTGAGTCATGTCAGAGTATACTACGAGTCGAGTAGAAAGATCATAGCTCATGCTCAGACGGGTGGATAGCAATAACGACCACAAGAGAAACAACCATGATGGCCAAAGCGACAAACGCAACAATCATGATTGTACCACGACTAGCGGGAAACTTTCCCTGCATGACCCAGTGCTGAGATTGAAAATAGCGCTTGTAGCCAAGGAAGAGGATCAGTATACTGATCCCGAGGAACGTGGTGCCAAGCGGCTTGCCCATATGTCGTAGCGTCTGGGTGTTGCTCCGAGAGTTATTGCCATGCTCGCTTTCGAGAGACGTGTTGAGACGAAAAAGCTGTGTCACTGCTATCCCTATGGATGCAAAACTGAGAGATGTGCGAAGCCATGCCAAAAATGTTCGTTCTTGGACGTTGTTAGATTGGCAACACGAAGTACCATGGGTGAAGCTTACCAATGGCGAGGTGATCTCGGGCAACGCTGCCTTTGTTCTCCAGCTCTATCGACTGAAACTTCTCTGCCTGTGTTTGCCACCACGACGTATTCCCACTCTCCGAATCGGCTTGTCGAGTCGTCTCCGGGTTCTGGGCAGCGCCATTGTTTTGTTGGGAAGATGGTCGCTGGCGCAAGGATGGTTTACGGATCTGTGGGGCCGAGGTCGCAGTACTTGTAACATTGAGCGAGTTGTAATTGAGAGGCGGCGTATGAGATATGAACCCAGTAGCCTCGTCGGCGCTGCTGTCCTCGTTGACAGGGCTCGGCTTGAGCGACGAGTTGGGCGGGAGGATGGGACTGCCGGCGGTCCGGGGTGAGAGATGGGTAGGAGAAGGACCAGCCATTGATTCGGCGCGTTCACGAGCGTTCTGTTACGAAGAAAAGTCGTTCTTATTAGCGCTCACTCAACATTGGGGTACTGTACTCAGGCGAGGGATACTGAGAAGAAGCGAGAGAAGAAGAACGAGGAGGAGGATGAGAGCCAGAAGAGCACGCGAGATTCGGATGATCTTTCGGAGGCTAAGGTCTGGATGTCGAACAGGGGGCCGGCAGTTTCCCAGACGCCACAAAGACCATGTCCGTACGGACGGCGAGATAGATAGTCGACCACATGCATGTTGATATCTACCAGGACCGGCACCAGCCTGAAGTGCTATCGGGCTTGCAAGGAATAGCTGCTAGCCCCGTATGACATGCAAAGAACAGAACATCATAAGAACATGGCTGTACCGCACACTGTCTCATGAATCACCCGCGCCGTGTCTCACTCACTCGCTCACTTTACAAGAACGGGAGGATACACACCTCAAGTATCTCATTTATGCGCACATTTGAAGATGAATGCCGCCCTAGTTGAAACCCGACACTGGAAGCTCGTGGGGCGGGGCCATTCGCACTTGAATCTGCATTGGCATCTGCATTCTCAGCCATCACGAGATCAGCACGATTGATTGATTGGCGAGAGTCAAGGGCCTGGTGAGAATAGAACGCGGCTATACTGTACTGCGATATAGCGTTAGGAACAGACGGAACAGTTCTAGTACGATATGGCGAGCGAACAGGCGAGCGAGCGTGTTTTCCAACGCTGACAAGGTTATTGTAAAGTCAAAGAACATTTGAGGTCAAGACAAGCTTAGTCCGAGGCCCTAAGTTAGGTCGTACCCAACTACCGTAGCCTCCTACAGTGGGGTTGTCCGCACTCTTCAGCGGCTGAAGCATCTGCATCTCCATTGGATGACACCAAATTAAGCAGAAGCACGTCATGGTGCTAGGGAAGCAGAATGACGATGGTTAGACCACAGCCATCGAGGTCTGAATACCTTCACCTTGGCATGTCTGAGAATCCTCGATAGCCTATGTTCTTTTTATGGTAGTGAAATTATCATGGATCGGAGTCTTTTGCAAATCCTCCAACAGAATTGTTGGTCAGAAGACATAATACATGCTTAGGTTGCAGACCGTCATATGATCATTCTATGGTGGACGCATTGTGACGAGTTGCAAGACTCCCCAAGAAGAGTTCATCTTATATCCGCTGATACTTACTACTGCGATTTATCGTCTTCCTTGTCTTATGTATAAAGATAAACGGGGGCAATTCATCAAAAGGTTATTCTTCTGAATGCTCTATTCTACCTCGTGATATTAAACATGGTGTTGCCTGTGTCACCAACGATCCCTTAGAGTCTTTGAAAATGCCTTACAGCCCCCGTTCATTCGATACCTTCGTCAGTTAACCAAGAAGGTTTCGTGCTTCACTGATCATGCCTGGAACACACTCACATAGCAAGCCAACTCATAGTGGTTCTTATTTCTCCGAGCCTTGTTCTATACATTCTCCCTTCTTCGGGTCTATGAAACCGCAAACTCCGGATTCCCTACTAAACACCGGGCCTGGCTCTCAACTGCCGGCGTTTCGCATCCGAATCGTTTTCCTATTTAGGAAACCAGTCCAATGCTCCACTGGCTGACTCTGCTATCTCGCCGGTTTAATTCCGGAATCTGCTCTTACAACCGTGTAAGAGAACCACGATGGCACCATGGAGAAGCAATAGAGTTGAAAAAAGTGGTGTATTCTAAGAGGAGTAAAACATTTAAATACAGAGGTTAGGTAGCTCGAGAGACATTGTTTCCTCATCCCATTACTTCGCATCACACTGCTCCAAACAACTTCCTCTCCAACATATAGCTATCTTCATCTTCTCTATATACATTACTTCCACTTCCATTAAAATCATCATGGTTCACCAAATTCTCGGCAAGCAGGTTGGCCACATCGGATTTGGTCTCATGGGTACCCATCCCCCTTGATGAACCACAAATTCTCATTGTTACTACGCTAACCCCTCCCAAGGCCTGACTGCGCGTCCTCTACCTGACGAGGACGCTTTCGCCGCCATTCGCACCGCCATCGACTCGGGTTGTAACTGGCTCAACGGCGGAGAGTTCTATGGACCGCCAGATGCAAACTCACTAGCTCTCATGCGCCGATACCTTGAAAAGTATCCAGAAGATGCTGATCGGATTGTTCTCACCATCAAGGGTGGCCTGGGTCCTAACTACGTTCCTCTCGGGACCAAGGAGAATATTCACCGCAGTATCGATGATTGCCTCGAAACTTTGGGTCCTGTTGGTCGGATAGCTTCCTTCGAAATCGGCCGTAAGGACCCCAATGTTGACTACGAAGAAGACACTCTGGCAGCAATCAGCGAGTATGTCAAGGATGGCAAAATCGACGGCATCTCGTGTAGCGAGCTCAACGCCAACACACTCCGAAGTGCCGCAAAGAAGTTCAAAATTACTGCACTCGAAATTGAGCTTTCCCTATTCACCACGGACCCCCTGACCAACGGCCTCCTCGAGGTTTGCGGCGAACTTGGCATCCCAGTTCTTGCTTATTGTAAGTGCTCTGCTCCAACATTCCAGGTGGTGGGTGACATGACGACTGACACAGAATTCTAGCACCGCTCGGACGAGGTTTCCTCGGAGGTCAGATCAAGTCTGTCGAGGATCTTCCAGAGAATGACATGCGTGCCAAGATCCACCCACGCTGGCAAGGCGATAACTTCCGCAAGAATGTCCAGCTGGTTGATGATATTGAAGCCCTTGCAAAGAAGAAGGGATGCACAGTGAGCCAGATCGCCATCAACTGGCTCTTATCACTCTCTCGTCGCCCAGGGATGCCTACGATCGTGCCCATCCCTGGCTCTACCAAGCCCGACCGTATCCGTGAGAACGCGACAATCATCGATCTTACAGAGGAGGACTTGCGCGATATCGACAATTTACTTGCATCTTTTACGCCTGCCGGTGACAGATATCCGCCTCAACACATGAAATACGTCAGTGCTTAGGAACAAATATTGCGGAATAGGATTATGTTGCAGATTGGAGGCGACATCGGGTAGTGTTGGCTGTGTATTCTGTAAACCAGTCAAACGTCCTCGTTTCAGCTTGCTAGGCAAGGAGCTGCCTCTGAGACCTGGCTTGGCCCGATATCTTGGCCTATTGTACAAGTTTGGTTGTGGACAAGAGGGTATTGGGCATAGAAGACGTTTGAAAGTTGTAAATTTTTGTAAATGCATTCATACAATCAGTAATGGAGTCATGGTCCTCGTATGACGGTTGTTTCAAATAAGCCCACAACAGCAACACTTTGTCCATCAGACGACCAGATTGACCGGCACGGGATAAGTGCCATTTCGCATTTATCTCCCAGGTTGTTCCATATGGAAACAATTCGAGACGCATCTGCATACACCAAAGTCAATTTGGTTTGTACCGTTTCTGGCCCATGAGGGTGGAGTTGATGAAGTGATTCCTGCATGATTTTGCACATATCGATCTTCAAGATGTCCAGGGAAGCAGAATGAGGCCTATCAGCATGATAATATACCGCCGTACTGTAGATTACAGTGGCACTGGTGGTTGTGACGACTGAATGCCATGTTTTCCAGCCTGGAAGCGTGAGCTTAGGCAAGCAACACATCGAAAACCTGGACTCTTCGATTTTTGAAAGACCGTTGTGAGCGTGCCACTCCACAGCAGCCTGCCGTGGCAGCTCTTCCACTTCAACAGCAAACATAGGCGGGATACAAGTCTCAGGCTCATTCTGTTGACGTAAAGTCAGTGCCTCCCAGTCCGGAAGGGTCTTTCGGGCTGTCTTGTCATCGTTACCAAGCGACATATAAGCAGGATTGTATTTCAAGTCCCAAAGATCAGGACCGCTATCACCGTCCACCTCCTCATCCGGGGATCCGTGTGCTTGTTTCCAAGCATACCCTGCCAGCTGGGCGCTGCGCTGGATTTCGGACGAGTTGGCACGGGGAAAGTAAGCAACTGAGCTTGTCCACCACTGAATCTTCATCTCCTGACCAACTCGCCACAAATGTTGTAGAGATAGGACAATTTGAAGCTCATGTGACTTCTCAGGCGTGGAAGGGAGGACCATTGTTGCTGGAATCAGGGGTATTTGACCGGCAATGGAGATGCACCGAAGACCTGTAGGCTGGCCTTGAGCTGTCACGGGCACGTCTATTGCCTGACTGTAGGGGCCGATGTTTGCAGGTGCCCAGTATGACCTGGACTGGACATGGAGACCATTGCGGTCCTGTGTCGCTCTAGGTTTAGGAGCAGCTAAGGAGATGGCAATATTCACACCAGCCGGCAGGAGGTCACCACACGAAATGGTCACTCGCGACGGTGGGTTTGGCTTGGTGAATATCTTGCCGTACTCGCCATTAACCTTAGGAAAGTCTGACATACGCCTTAAGATGACGATGGTACTTGTGATCTGAGAGAGTTGAACACCGGCCCCTGCCGCCAAATCTCTGATCTTCTCTACGACCTGGATGGTTTCATTTTGTATCGGCATTTCACACAACCCCAGGTCTGGAAGTACGGACCAACGCAGAACCTCGCCATCAGCAGTGAAGGTTCCTGCATTTTGGGGTAGTGACGTCAAACTCCTTGAAATAGTAGAAACCTTTGCGGCCTTCAACTCATTCATGGGTTGCGGCAGGTCGTCAAATACGGTCTTGAAGTGAGGATCGAGGAGATTAGGGATCCGAGCTGCTGGTTTGGCTGCAGCATCATGCTTGTCTTCTAAACGCGCACCACACAACATAAGCCATGAGCAACCACCTCCTTCACGCACTATCCTACGCCCTTGTTCCGGGACAACAATTCTCTTCTTGAACACGGAAAATGGGCCATCCAGAACTAGTGTCTCGAATTCACCACCTTCTCCTAGGGCTGCCGCACCTTGAGCTGAGCCAAACTTGCGTAATGCATTCTTGACACGACTCGAGCCTGCTTCGCTTGACACACGTTCCCAGAGATGGTTCTCGTCTAGCCCAGCACTGGCAACTTTGATGATCCGCGCCTCTAGCCCAACATTGGCCATATCGATCAATAACTGGGTATCGGCTGAGATGGCTGCGGATGGGGGTGGTAAGACTGGATACTGCCATAAGTAGGCCAGGGGCACGAGACCTAGGCGCAGTGCAATTGACTCAACACGGGTGCGCTGGTAGGTGGAGAGGATGGCACCGGCGCATACAGCATTCGCTTCTGGATGGCGGGCGATGATGGACTGTAACAAGGGAAGCATGGACTCCGTCTCGTCACTGTCCTGGACCTCGTCCTGGGCATTAGCAGCCGCGGCATCGTAGTCCCTCTCATGGCGAACCGCACGTCCAGTGATGGGTAGCCGATATAACGGTAGGCCAGTTGCATCGGCATACAGGGGGAGGACTTCGTGCCCGACGGTTTGGTACATGAAACTATTGAGGTCCGTGTCGGAAGATTCCCCGGAGCCCTGGGCTTCCCGAAGGCTGTTATGATCCCATGTGGCAGGATCAGGCGGCTGGGGTGTCCAGCTACCCGGATCGATGCGCTGGAAGCCCACGGGAGATGGGCGATCCGAGGGTGTCTGGAGATTGGTTTCTGGTTCAGCCTTGGTGGCGTCTCCCTGGCGGGACGGTGATTGCCCGCCTGAAATAGCAGGACTTGAGTCCGGTGCTGGTCCTGGGAACAGGTTTGCAAGAGCAACGATCTGATGGCCGTGCTCGATACAGTGGATCAGGCTGAAGAAGCTATCTTTGCCTCCCGAGATAAGAGCAATGACATTGAGCTTTTCAGAAGACATGGTTGATAGAACAGTGGCCGTTGACCAGGCACTGGTCTACGGGAGTTGCACCCAGTCAGGCAGGCAGGCAGCTAACTTAGAGGCTGAGAAATGAGAACTGAAGGATAGTTCTAACTGTAACTTAGCAGTTATTCTAAAGACGGGGTGAAAGGCTTGAAGAAAGCCTCTGGCGTACTTTTAATTTGGAGCGGACATTTGATGTGGTGTACGGAGTAGTGTAGCGGAGTTTGGTGGTGAATTGGGATGAGGTGTGTGGTGTAAGAGGAGATATTGATAGCGCCAAGCTAATTCATTTGGTGGTAGATGTTTTAGGCTGGTTTCTCTGTGGGCCTCCTGGGCATCACCTAAGCTTGGCTACATCAAGGTACCACCTTAGGAATTTTGCGATACTGAAGCTTTTGTTAGCCTGTGAGCTACTACTCCATGCAAGGCATGAGAAACTCAGTTCACCGTGTTTCATCTTGGGTTTGGCTGAACTAAAACGAAATAAACAAGTGCCCGGCTGTGATCTAGCAGGCCCTCTCGGATGAACCAACAATGCTTTTTAGTCTACCAAGCCAAGAGCTTATCTTTTCCCCGAGACCTTGACTTGACCAGCCGAATCCAATGCCAATATTTGGAGAGGAAAGGCGTCAAATTGTCAATATCAGCCGGGAGAATGGCAACCAGTGACATTCATCTCATGTGCACAGTCATTTCCTCGTCTCTATTTCATCTCCGCCTCAGGCTCAGGGTCCTCTTTGTATTCGATCTAGTGACGGGGAGTCAACCCGGCAATGAAGATCACCCGAAGACGGTACGAGATGGGAATCCAGGGTCTCTGGTTCAGCATCAAGTTTTAGGTAAACGATACGGATCCCATGTACTCCGTACATCACCTACTCACGTCACGTTGCGAGTAAGGTAATCAATCAGTCCCACCTACACACTGCGCTATCCTGAGAATTTCAACACCAACACCGGCGCCAGCACGGACAGCACGGACAGGGTCTTCGTCCCTGAGCGCCCAAGGCGCCACACGAGATCGCCGATCCAAACTGGACTTTTCTATTCCGATCTAGCCTCGACTGAAAGGTCCGTCGACAAATGGGGAACAGACGACATGGAGGCAGGTAGGTCGCCAGCCAGTCAGTCAGAGATATAGTAGTTACACCAAGAAATCCTGCGGGAGGGAATCATGGCCAAGCTGTTGACGCATCTGTGGCTCAGTCAGGCTTCACACAGTTCTCAGTTGAGGGCTCTGAGGATCAAGGTATCAAGTAGCAATCATGAGAAGTTATGTCAAGTTGAACAAGTCTTATGTTCTGTCAAGCTCCTAATCAAGAATGGCATCACAGGCAAGTTGAACCAGATTTATGGCAGCAATGTGGAAATTGTTGATCAATAGACCAAACTTCTAAATTGTACATGAATTGTTGTGAGGATGAGCGTCTGTCATTGACTGTGACCGGCACACTCCTGTACTCGACATCTCTAAATCTCCAGCAACAGGCAAACGACAGACAAAGAATCAGAGTAAACACAAGACTATGGAAGAAGAAAGACAGACGCCTTCACCTTCATCTCCCACTGTTCTCAAGTGATACCGTCGTCCCGGCGAGCTTTCAGTTCCAGCTTCCAGCCGCACAGGATGATTACAACGAGTGTAAAGAACGGCAAGCCGCCGAGTTTTTTTTATGGTGGTCGTTGTCGTTGGCAAACTCATCCATCACCATTCTGATGTGAAGTGAGGAGCCGCTCCCAAATGTTCCTAAAACCAAATAAATAATTTTTCCCCTCTCGCGCCAGTTGTGTCCATTGAATAAAGTCACCAGAAACCCAAGTTTAACCAGCTGTATCGCACGGCTGACCTTGGTGATGCATTGCAATTCTTCAACAAAAACAAGAAACCGATGAAATCAAATGTCCTCCCTATTGTCGTGATACGTAGTGAGGCTGTGGATATTGTTGATACAGGTATAGTGACGATGTGTAAATGCATTCATTATCGCTTGCACTCTTTTGTGTGTGAAGACTCCCGTTTACCCAAGGTTGTAACCTAAATGGAAAAATGTTCCGTGACCCAAATGCCACCGTCAAAATTGAGCGGATGGCCGAAGAAGAAGAAGGTCGTCAGCGTCGTATCGGGCGTATGTCAAGATAATCGACTGGCTTTCTTGAGCATTTTGAATGATGTGTGATTGATGGGCCATTTAGTCAGAGCGCTTGCGCTTCTTCTTGCCCTGATCGCTGCCCTCGTCAGAGGACATTTCACTTGCACTGCCAGGAATCTCAGAGGCAATCTGGAACAGGACTTTGCCGTAGTTGCTGTAATCTTCGGCCGTGGGAGGCATCATGGAACCATCATATGCGTGTGAGTCGTCATCAATGAGGTTCATGACGATGGCACCGCTACCATGGGTCCGAGCATGCTGAGCCAGGTTGTCGCTTCTGGAGAACTTCTTGCCGCACTCGTTACACTCGAAAGGCTTCTCTTGGGTGTGCAAAGAGCGGTAGTGGCGCTTGAGGTGTTCCTGGCGGCGGAAGCGGCGGTTGCACAGATCACAGACAAATGTCTTTGAAGGGTCCTCGGTGAGAGACTGCTTACGACCGCGGCGGTTGGCAGGAGCAGGGAGAGGAGCAGGGGAGCCCTCTGAGCCAGACGAGGCAGCAGAGTCGCTAGCTTCGGCAGCCTGGTTGGAAGACTCCTGGGTGTTACCAGATTGGGTGGCGGAGGCAGCCATGTTCATGACAGGGCCAGCGGTGCTCTCCTTGGCGTGAGTGTTCTTGGTACGCTTGTCCTTGTGGCAGTCCTCGGACGCACAGGAGACAGGGCTGGGATGAGGGGGAAACTGGAAAGCCTCGTTGTCGTCAAAGGAAAGGTCTTCGTCACCGATGAAGCTGCCGTGTCCAAGGGAAACAACTGACGAGCCAGTGCAAGCCCGAGGTCGGGTGATATCAGCAGAAGCAGTAGCAGGCTGCTCAGAAAGATTGACGAGGCTGTTGACGAAATCGTCCTCAGACTCGAAATCAGAAAAGTCTTCAAAGGTGGGTAGGCCGTGGGGAACAGCAGGGTTAAAGTCAAAAGACTGAGTAGCAATCTTGGGCTCAACCTTGATCTCGTCGAGAGCGAATTCTGGGGCGAGGGTGCTGTTGATGGCACCAGTACCGACAGTCAGGTTCCTTGGGTCGCAGAAGTCGACGTCCAAATCCGGTGTAGAGACGGAGCGGGCATAAGGCGCGGGTGAGGGAGACAGAGACGGGGTGGACACGAGGTCGCTGGCAGTGTTGCTAAGAGAGGGAACTTTGCCGAGTTGAGATTGAAGGTACACTATCATGCAAAGTTAGTCTCCATCAGGTCATTCCCGTGTTTGCTCCACTGTTCAGGTACTGGGACAGCGCACTGCAGGTCTGCGCCTCAGAAGGTGATTGGGCTGAGATAGCGACAGCCAACGTCAGCACCACCATCTTACCCGCTACCAGGCCCAAAAATAGGCTCCAGCCCGAGCTTGCGGCACAATACCATTGTACGATCCGGTAATTGGAGGCTTTCAGATAAAAGTAAACTTACCAGGTGTCATTGGGGGGGATCCGCAGTTGGACCAGTCGAGCACTGCAGTCTCAACAGGCTCGAGAGCCTCCTTGAAGCCATCGATGCCATCCAGCCCGGAAAACATAGGGTTCATCGGGGTCTGGAGCACCTCGCAGGCGCTGGGGCTGCCAATGGTACTGCCAGAGGTCGACAGAGGCGGTGTCGAAGGGAAATACGAGTTCTCGTACAGCTCATTCTCCAACAAAATGGCGGGCTTATGCGACATGGGCTGTGGCGAGGCAGTAGGAGTCATGACTGCCGGACCATTGCTGTACAGAGTGGGGGGCTGAGAGTTGCTGGCTGAGCTGGGCCGCGAATAAACAGGAGTTGAAGGCAGTGTAGGAACCATGGGATACATATGCATTTGTTGCTGGGCAAAGTGTTGTCGCATATCATGCTTGGACTCAGGGTTGTAGAAATAGAAGGGAGCTTGGCCGACGGCCTGGGGCATCATTGTGGAATCCATTTCTATACAAGACCATAGTGTTAGCCACATATCCATTGTCTGGTATTTGCAGGATTCCACAAACCTTTAGAGTTGCTTGTGGTGTTAGCGGGTTGGAGAGTTTAGATATTAAGTTGGTATTGGTGTATTGTATAGTTTGCTTGACTGGCAATCGGCCTAATGAAGGTGTGGTGTTCGGTTCTTTTGTGGTGTTCCAAAGAGTGGACGACGAGTTGAGACTCGGTATTAGGTGCGTAGGTTGGGGACGTTCTTGTTGTACATGTAAGGTCTCAAGTCTAGTCCAGGGAAGTTGAAGCAAGAACAAGAGATTTATCAAGTATATCGAGAGTGCCGCAAGAGGTGGTTATAATGAATGTGAGGGACTCTCGAGGAACGAGGATATCCAGCAAATAAGAACGATTCACAAAAGAAGGAAGAACCTGGTATAAAAGAGAAGAGAGTATTACAGAGATCCGACGCGGTTGTCGATCATACCTTTCGATGAGGAGGGAAACGAAGGATGGACAAGCACGGGGACGTGGAGTGATAAGTACTGACGACGAGACCTGGCGTATTCACACCAGATGTGCTCGATAGGCAGTCAGTTAGAAAACCCTCCATGTCGTGTCTCAATCACCAAGCCAGGGTCAGAGAGCTGTGGATCGTGATCCACCACCACCACCACATCCCATTCTCTGGATCCACCACCCTCACTCTTTGGTTCACAGGCCTGTCACTCGCAATCTGTCCCACGCCCACACACGCCCTCAAGGGCCCAGCGGCGGACCAGACGGCAGAGTGCCCCCAGGCCCCTGTCAAAGCACCCAAGTCATGTCTGGGGCAAGGGAAACATGAGGTGCGGGCCTGGGCGTCCCTGGTCTTCTTCAACTCAAGTCCATGGGCATACTAGGCATGGCAGTCGTCCGCCTGTCTTGCCAGTAACGGGCCATGGGGCCACGGCTCCCCATCCACACCACTATGGCGCAGCCACTGGCTTTTCTAATTCTGGACGGTATCGGCTGGGAACCTCGAGTCTATCCGTCGCCGGATGGCCCGCCGCGGTATGAGAGTAGCCCCCGAAGCCTATCCAGTCCCAACTTTGTACACCAATGCAACAACCCATGCGCCGACTGAATAACGAGCTCGGCCATAAAGTAGTGGATAAGGTATGGATGTTCATGTGGATGCTTGTACATATCGAAGGATGGGATGGCACGAAAAGCCAAAAGCTTGCAATAGAGGGTCCTCGGTCGCTTGTGCAAGACCTGTGCAAGTGTGCACAAGTCCCATGTCTCTTGTCTGGTGTCTCGTTCTTCTGTACCTAGTCTGTCATATATTTCCCTTCTTGACTTTTTGTTGGTTGGCTTGCGTACGCGCTTGGTGTGTGATGTGTGTGTTCATCACCCACAAACCCGAGTCCAGCACAGCATAACCCAGCCCTCCGACGAACGGAATGAATACCACAGCCGCCATTAATGATGAGCACATCTCAATGCACATTTCTCCCATCCCTCGTCTTATCCCTTCCATCTGTTTGGGCTCCCATCAACCAGTGGGGTCTCGAGGATGGCAGACGCGCCGCGAGTTATGCGATGACCCTAGACAAGGTGCGCACCATGGTGCAATACCACTCGCTTTGAGCGGCCTCCCTACCCCCAGGTGGCACGCAAACCGCAAACCGCGTCACAGAAGCTGCATAATCCCGTCCACTGATAGGATAGTGCCTTGGCGAGTCGCCATGCATCAAGGTGCATTAGACTCACCGCGCCTCGTTGTAACAGAATAATAAATAACTTGTATGCTAAGTTCATAATGAGGATTGGGCACGTCCCTAATGGGTCCTGGCCGTGCACAACTCCAAAACTGGCCACTCGGAACAACGTTGTGCACCTCCTCATATCCATTTTTGCCATTGCACAGTCGACGGCGCCGATATGCACGCTTCCATTCGTCGGGCTATGTTGTATCACCTCCACCCGGTGCATCTCTGGATGTGCTATGCAAGGTACAGACGACGCTTGCTTCATCTCCAGACCTGTTAGGTTGGCTGATCACCTCGACGCGGGCTCTGGCAGACTACATACATACTCGACTCTGTGGAGCGTTCGACGTCACCCATCCCATCAAAACAGCCGCCGCTGTTTCGTACTGGTAGAATGGTCCAAGGTTAGAAGGAACCTGTGGTGACGACTGGCCCGCTTCGGTCTCTGGTTGGACACAATCTCGTGAGTATAGATGACGATATGGTACGGCGTGCCTCGTTGGTGGACAGCTTTATCGGTCATGGTTGAATGTAGCTGGAAGTTGAAACAACGAGTGAAAGCCAAACCTTTGATGACACAATAGGTAGGTAGACCTTGAGAGAAACGGACGCGTGATTGGTGTTTGGCCAAACTGACCCATTGCCGTTTTACAGTTTTTGTCCGAGATCCAAGTCTCTGTCTGATAGGATTGCTTATTGCTAGACATCTTTGGGTTCCTGGTTGGTTCTTGGCTCTATAGTGATAACTTCCTCTTGCCTGTCACTTCGCATGCCTTGCTTGACTCACATCATGCACTGTGATGCTATCACAGTTCGTTGTCAGCATGTAAAGATACCCTTCTCGGACAAAGTCCATCCTCGAGTCAAGGGCTTGAGGAACGAGCCACGATACCAGCTCAATATAGAAGTGATGCCACTAAATTCGACAAGTTGGGGTTGAGAAGACCAGCAATCATCGTGTGGAGTCGCTAAACTGGCCCGCGCTGTACCCAAAACTGTTATCGGTGCCCATAATAGTCAATACCTGGCTTGGGAAGGCCACACAGCCCCGTTCAGATGAGAATTAATTTTATGCGGCAAGCCCGGTTGCGCTCTTAGACGTCTTATCACCCAATGTCTTTCTGCATAAAAACTGGACGGGACGGAGCGCCAGCGGCACCTACCCAGTTAGGTCAAGCTGCTACATACCTACTGTAGTACCAAGGGGCCCAAGCAATACCTATCAGGTAGGTACATACATGCGACTGACTCACTAATGCAACTTAGCATCTCGTACCTGAACTCAGCTGAACTTACATTATCTGCAACACCAGCAAACATATGACCCAGGATGTTGGCGCTGCGCGCGCCAGTGCGATCTATTGCGTATAGCGTATGACGATGGGCAACAGCCAAGGTATCTAGTAGGTAAGCTGAAGGTGCATTGCGTAAGTGCTATGCCGTTCAGGTACCAGGAACGTCGCCTGCTGCACTGGTGTAACTCAGTCGAAGGTACTAATCGTTGGCCACTGTTCTACGAAGCTTCTCCCCATTATGCTGTCGGGGCTATCAAGTATATGGAAGGGCTCAATATCATTGCTTCAGTCATGCGATCGTCAACTAGGTAGGAACCTACCCTTACCCAACGAAAGTAGTAATTGGTATCTGCCTTCCCCGAGGATAAAGTAATTTGACATGTTCAAACAAGGATAAGCATGACCCAGCCAACCGTCCTTTGTAGTGATAGGCTGTCAATTGGCCAAAGGGTCCAATGGAAGCAGCGACGGCTTCTAAATGTAACGTCAGAGAAGCATCCCAGCCTCGGGGAGCAAGAAAACACCAGACTTTAATATAAGGTGTCAAAATAAGCTCAGCAAAAGGTATCCTAAACTTAGGCTATATTACCCTGGGTCTTTTTGTCATTTAGGATCAAGGTCTTGAGTTTTCTTTCCTCCCCGAGCCCAGCTACCACGGCCCAGGATAAGGGCCAGTCAGTGCCTAGACTGTCAGAATCCATCTCATCCCGTCACTGCGTGCACACGTACAATCCATGACCCTGGAGGCCGACGTCCGGCCCCCAACCCGACCAATTGTCAGCAACTTCCCGTCCCTTCTTGGGTAGGTTCTATGCGATCGAGTCTTGAATTCTTGCTTGGTCCCGCCTGGCCTGGGCGTTCAAATGCGCCTGTTCGCCGTCTGGGCCTTGCCCAGGCTAGGGGAGGAAAGAAAACACAGGACCTCGATCCTGGATGACAAAAAGACTTAGGGTAATATAGCCTAAGTTTAGGATGACTTTTGCCAAGTTCATTTTGGCACCCTACAGTAAGGTTCGCTGTTTTCTTGCCCCGCTAGGCCAGGCTGCCTCCATCGCTCCAGTTAGTTGTCTCTTCAACCTCTATCCGAATGTATGTATGTACGGTCCACCTCAATGCCCCAATCACCTACGGTTCAAGAGCACCATGGTCCTCTAAATACGCCACAGATTCAGCTCCCCAGCTCTCCCAACCGCCATGAGCGCACGAACAAAGCCAGTGCACGCTGGGTAGTGCAGCTCGGTCATCTGTGCCATACTGCAATAGGCTGTTGGCAACGACATCGAGTCAAGCAACTTCACATCAGTAACAACAGTCACAATGGCACCACATTCATGCTTGTTGCAACCGTGATGGTCAAAGAGCCAGAATTGACTCGCCTAGAACGGTGCCTTCCTGTTCCAGCTTGCTGGATATCGTTCGTCTCACCACTGCGCCCAAAGCGAGTCAGAATACACAGGTATGGTATCAGATCAGGCAGGCCACATGGCGAAAACCGGTCAGATCGAGATCTGCACTAGCACGGGCTTCTAATATGGTGTTCGGGAACTACATAGTATGGTTTCGATTCCCTGCTGCGCCCGACAGTCTCTCTCATGCCAAAGCGTCTGTCATCCCAACTTTGACCTCATCTCGAGGGGTGTCACCCTCGTTGTTGATGGCATCTACATGAAACGATGAATGGTCGCCTCTTCCCGCAAGACGAGCATCGGCACAGCAGCGAAAGCTCCATTTAGATCATATGAATCTTCAACGGGAAGCCGGGACCAGGGTCCCTTTTCCCTTCGGTATCCAAATTGAATGAGAGAAATCTCGCCTGATGTCTTACATACCTACTTCACCTCGAATGTGAAAAGGGCAGTAGTTTGAGCTCCCCAGCAAACCAAGCACCAAGCAAATGCTATAGCAGAAAGCATCATGTTGGTAATATCCGTCCATACGTATGTACATGGCTTCCAATACTCTGGGGCACCTGGCCCCGGACGGAAATGTCCCCGAATTGTTGCAGCCTCCAAACGGAGCAATTGCCATGTTGCTTATGAGGCTCCATGACCGCAGGTCAATGTACAGAACCATGCGATGAACCGCCCCAGAATCCGGCTTCTATCTAGCCTCGGTCGGAAGCTTGACGTTCCAGAAGGTCCCAAAACCTTCGGTGCGGAACCCTTCAGTCGTCAAACTTCTATTGGAAAGGTGAAACACTTTGGTGGTGAATATACTGCACGCGATTCATGAGTGAAATCCAGCACACGTTCGTTCTTGGCATTGACAATACGGAGTAGCTCGTGAGATCTCCTCCAAGCTTGTCTCGCCTTCTTACGGCTTCCGTTGGGTATCTCTGATACGAATGTTTCTGCCCGTGCAGCCCGTGTTTCCGCCTCACTGTCAAAAACCCAACCGTGGTTTGACCCACTAGACTCGATCACCTCCTCTCCTTTGAGGACGCGACGTTATGGACCAACGTACGAACTAGATGGAGTAGTGAATAACTAATAAATACTAACCTTGCCTATTATGAACGTCATGACCGAATTGTGACCGCCTGCCGGTGCCAGGCTAGAGCCTCGGGTTGTGTCCCATTGGCCAGCATAAGGGTATCCTCAAACCTGAAACCCTAGCTGATGCACAAAGTCGCTGTGCCTGACTGTGGTGCTATGCTTTGGGGTTGCATTAGCCAGGAACAGTTCATACGAGGATGCCATTATGTGGAATAGTGCATGGGTCACTTGCTCAAATAAGCACATTGGATGCATCCCCATGCACAATCAAGGCACAAATCGACTTCTCATTTCGTGATGCAAGCCACATATGCACGAGCACCTGAGCTCGCACATGCACAGGAGGATCCATATTTACTCAATCCAAAGTTTTAACCCAAAGATGGACTCGGTCTTGTGTCCCTAGGTCAGTACTTGTGCGTGCTTATGCATACGAGCGCCCGCTCGATGTTCGTCCGTCTGTACAAGTCTCGGTCCTCCAATTGCAGAGCCATACAAACCTCCTCACACGTTTCAATGAACTATTCTCTGCGAAGACGCTTACGCATGCCAGATTCCTGAAGATCTTCACCCGTCATTATCTTTCTGCCGACTCGGAGCCGCCACAGACTTTAGGCTATGATCAAATACATTTGTTTCGTTTGATCAAATTCCTTCAGGTGCCTCGCACAGTACCTGAGGCTCACATCATCCCCCAATGCTCCTGATAAAAGCCGAGCATCTCATCTTTCGTCTCAGGTAATTAGTATGTCATTCATCAAAATGGCCTCCAACAGCCGGACAACTAACGATTCTGGGGTGCCTGCTAGGTCCTCAAGGATCTGTTGACAGCTCGGGTCAGCTCTTGTGGGTGAGTTCGTGTCGTAACTGTCGTTAGTAGGGCGACCCCCTCGTTGGCCCATGTCAACTTATTGGTGGCAACTCTTGGTACCTTGCATGACAACGTTCCTATCTGATGCAGAAACATAACAGGCAGGGCTTTTTCCCAAGCGACCGCTACCGTTATGCAGGAACAAGAACAAGAGAGGCCAATTGCGGCTGTCACACAAACAGTTTCCTTACAAGCCGTTTTGATAGAGTGTGTTGCTTTGTGCCACAGACAAACATATTCAGACCTCTCAGATTGCCAAAGAACAAGGCCCTGCCTTTGCCTAAAAGGCGGGCGGCGCATCGCATATTCCTACGGATAGATCACATTGAATTATAGCTCATCAGAGAGAGATCACCAACTGCGTCGACCAGCTATGTACAAGACAACGTCGCTGTTCATGGTTTCTGGCCAGTCGAAAGGATTTTCCAGCGCATCATTGTGGCCTATCTTAAGCGAGGACCCCAGAAATGCAACCAGTAATCACCATAGGCCACTTGCAAGCATGATATCAGTGGCAAGCGACTACTCGATTGCGTTAACTACGTTGAAGAGTTTTGGGCTATTGGGCCGCCCGTCAGTCTACTACCTACAGTACCTATGCATATATGTACATATGTATGCTCGCTCGGGTTATCAGCTCCACTGATCCTCTTTGTGGGCCTTTTGCAGACTCTCTTCACCTCACAGGCTTCTATAAGAGCGTGCTCTGAAGCTATCGACACCGCCGTCGTGCAGAGACCACAAGATGGCACAAGCCCTGAACATTGAGGGCATCGACAGCTCCGTCGTCTTGCTAGTGGCAGGCTCTGGTCTCGCGGAGCCGGGTGTCGACATCCTGGTACAGCAACGGGTGTGCAAGCTTGGCCAAGTTGGATATCAGTGGGAGCTAACCAGTTTGAGAGCGAGGCAAAAGAGAGGATCCGGCGTGTTGGATTCGTTTTGTTCCGCGAGCTACCAATTGTGTACGCCTAACCACCCCAGACTGTAGGCAATCTGAATCCGTGTCCGCGGCTGCCAGGGCTTGCGAGAGAAGTTCTCGCATTGGGAATCCCAAATGCCTTTCCGCCATGGCGCAATACTCTTGAAAATGTATTCATTCAATTGACAAAACTAGCCACCGATGTTCGTCTAGAGGAGCGGGCATTTCAAAAATTCTCACAATGAAACCTCTCAGCACATCTGTCGATACCATCGTGACGTCCCGGCACAGCGTCTCTGGGAGGCGAGTTGCTTGGCTTCACCTGGGTCTGGGTCAACCGTACCGTCTAGGATGGGATGGGACCCTGATGGGCGGTCGAACAAGGGGTATCCCGGTGGTTCCACACTGTCAAGGGGTCCCCTGTTTCGAGATGGACTGGCGGGACTCGTTGGAGATTTGGCAACGGCCCGGATAGGTAGCCGTGTGGCCAGCCAGTCTGGTTGATAAGGTCCCCGGAGACTTAGGCTGTAATGATCCCTGTCCTCCGGCCTTTGGGACGCTCCCCGGATTTCAGCCCCGCCAAATACAGTCTCGAACGAATCAATATGCTGGTTGTTCAGCCCGGACCCTTCTTACTGGCATGATTCTCGAAGATCGCCTCTCAGGACTCAGATTGTTCACATACAGACAGTGCCTGACTTGGTTTGGTGCTAGCCAGTCCCAAAGAGTGTCGTCGTCCCGTGTTAATTGACCGGAGTCAAATCTATAGTTCAGCTTGATGAAAATCATGAGTTGATGCTAGTGGCTACGTATGAGCGACCCGTCCAGGCCATCTCATGGTTCTCGTCTTTGCTAAAAGGTGGTGTCGCCGTGGCAAACCTTGTGGACTGGCAGATGTTCGGTGTGAGACGATGCCTGAATTATCAGAGGGTAGTAAGAGAATGCCAGATACTGATCAACAGCATTTGTCTTACGTCCCCAGCCAGGCCAGGCCCAGGACACCCGGCAGTCCAATGCGTTCATGCACCCAGCATGAGAATTAGTGGGGTTGCCTTGTCACTCCCGCAGCTCCTCAAAATCAAAGTCGCAGACTGACCTTTGATTAGAGAGAGGGCTGGCTAGACCCGTGATGCAGGATCGGACGTGCCTGGCTGGTGGTGATGGTTGCACATGGACGATTCGATTTGACTGTTCCGTCTATGTATAAAAGTCGATATGAATGGATGGCCCACTCAACCGCGAGTCATCTCAAGTGCGTGATAGCACAGAGATAAAATGAGACTGCTCGTCTGTGTGGAGGACTGGAGAAATTTCAAAATCAGCTGGTGGCCGGGGTACCCCTGACTGGATAGTAACCGGAGCCAACGCTAATAATACCTACCTTGTCCAAGACGACTGGCCATTCCGCCGACCATGTCCTTGGGACTTCTCGAAGGTTTCACATTGCACCCCAGCATCGCGCAGGATCACACCTCGACGCTCGAGAAGATGAACTGGTTCGGATTGAGTTCCCATCAATCCATGTTGACGATCTACGAAGGTATGGAGCGGGAGGTCAAGAGCCTCGGTCCATCCGAGTCAAGCAAGTTTCTTTTACGGTTTGTTTGATGCAAGACAATGTACATTGCTGTTGATGAAGCACTTTAAGCTTCAACATCAGGCACAATCCACCTCGTGGCAATAGATCCTTCCGGTGTGCGTGTGATGCGAGCGAGATACGGATGCAGAGGCCACAACAGAACAGCGATTCTGCCTCAATCGTATCCAGCAAGCCTTTGCTTTTGGTCTTTGGTCTTTGGTCTTTGGTACAACAGTCAACAATGCTAGCACGGCCTGTCAATGTGAGTAGTCTGGTGGCCTTTCCGCCAACCTTATCAACCGACACCGCACGGTCTTGGGCATGCCCTCGATGAAAGCTGCCAACCTACCAACCCACGTGGAACAAGCTTGAGATGCCGTCGGGGTCAAGGCTCCGTGCGTGAATTGAATCTATCAGTATGTGCAGTGATGGATTGAATGTAATTGGGATGCCTGCTTCATGAGACGCTCGGTATGGATCGAGAGAGGTTGGATTACCTACATAGCTACGGTGTACATACAAGTCAAACAGCCTCACTTTGTTGGACAATAATTTGATGTTGCACCTGTAGAGGGTCCGCAATTTCTCAGCATCATTATAGTTGATGAACCGAACGAACGCGACGCTCGACTAATACATACTAATGCATTAGTGTGCAGCAATCACTGAGTAACATGCATACATACATACGTACATACATACATACATGCCTTGATACCTTGCGCAAGAGGCGATGGTTTAGCTTGCGATGTACTGTGTTGCAATGATCAGCAACAGTAAAGAAGAAGCAAAATTTTCAAGGATGTGAGAAGACGGGAACAGAACCCGGTGGCATCTCTTTTCATGTGACAACTACCGACAATCGGAAGGGAAAAAAGAAAGGAAAAAGGGCTCAACGTCTGGTGGTATCACGCCCAAGGATTGATACTTTGCTACACACCGTACCGCCATAGCCTAGCCTGCAAGCATCCATTGCATGGGCGGGGGGAGCAAAGAAAAGAGAAACGGCTCGTCACCTCATTACAAGCCTTTTCTGTTTGCCTCTATCTATCTCTATCTGTACGGAGTGCATGCCATAGTACGTCCCTCTTCTCTCATTCTCATTCTCATTCTGATTCTCACTTCTCACACCGCATGGAAGGGCAGTGTCTGTCTCAGGTATGGGTGTACCTGGAGTAGGTGGGTGGAAGATTGATTGCCTTACCTCTGAGTCTGAGTCTGAGCCCGAGCCTGAGCCTGCCCGCCCGTCCGTCCGTCCCACCCCTGGCGAGCAAGCATATGAATCTAGGATTCTCTCTTTCTTATTATGCGTCTATGCGTTGATGGCTCGCCTCTGTCAGAGTCAGACGTGCCTGTGCGTAGTTCATGGGTCTTTACGAACGTTCTTTATGCCTTTGCCTGGGTCTCTGAGACGAAGCGGAGGCTCGATACGACGGTGCAATTCAAATCAAATGTGGCGAAACCCGAATATTTCAAAATAGCATGATGACTTGGGTCTTGGGGATATTCGCGGACGAACCATAACTACCAGTCTCGGGATAAGATGGCAAACTCTTTAGTTATCGTTTGTCACTGATGGACGTACTCTAGATCCCGTACATACAAATCTATCCACCCATTTTGATGCGCACGGCAGCTCCGGGCCAACCCGTCGGTATGAGGTGGACGGACGAGGTGCGGTCCGGAAGAGTCTGAGTCTGATTGATCAGGTCTGAGGGCAACGGCTCAATGCCCAGACTAAGTTTAATGATGCCGATAGCTGAGATGGTGTGTCATTTCGGCATAACAGTCTATCATTATGACCTATATGTAATGATTACGAGCGAGCGACGGCAAAAATACAGATACAGATACAGATACAGATACAGACATAGATACAGAGTAATTACCAATTCATCGACTTTGAACCCCCACTCCACAGGTTGATTCAGTTATGGCTTCACCATGTTTACTTACCGAGGACTGATCGGCTAATTATTTGCTTTGTCTTGTCTTGTGCTATCCTATCCTGTCCTATCCTGTCCTGCCCTGTTCTGTTTGCGCTGCTCTCTGTCGTGTCCTGGTTCGCTGTCTCTTTTGCCTCAAGTTTTTTTTGCTTTTTACTCTCTCATTTCTGTGCCCTCTTTTCCCTCATCTAACCATTTTCAGTATTCTTTTCTTTTTCTTTTTCTTTTTCTCTTTGTCTATATCACGTTTTCTTATCGCTATTTCGCAACATGTCATCATATGATGTGATACATTACATATGACTGACTTATGCGAGGGCCATTTGCAATTCTCATGGTTATGCATCTTGGACCTCTGATGGACCATGAGGGTCCTATCATGTCCCGACCAGCAAGTCTTGCCTGGATGAAGCGGTCACGGATCACGGACTGTGTCTAATAATGCATGTCGCGTGCCCGGAGAATGTCAGTTTTGGCCTCGCCCTCAACAGTATACTGGTAGGCTGAGGGGCAAGAAACGGAACATGACACGAGGCCGAGACAAAGGTTTGGATTTGCTCAGCTGAAGATGAAACGATCGAACCAATGACGAGGGGACGAAAAAAAGCGTTGGATATATCCGAGTGGATGTCTGAAACATGTCGAACAAGTGAGCGTTTGACGTCAAATGCTCGAGTTCAGTACATAACACAGATGTGTCAATGATGTAAATTAGGTTTTCAACATCAACTATTGCATGCCTCCACAGCTTGCACGACATGTCGAGCTTTGTCGACTGTTCAGCCGATGTGCACACTGACTTGAATCTACCGAGCCAAGCAGCTTCGTCTTGATACATGTTTGGTTCTATAGCCTGCAGTGCAGGCAAGGCAACTTGGGAGTGCTCTCTCTCTCTCTCTCTCTGTGGGTTTATTAGGGCATGCAGTACTCGAGAAGTAGTGAGGCCGGTATGCGAGGGTGGGGAATCGACTGTCTCTCACTGCGGGATATGTAAGCAGTAAGAGAGAGGAATATCCCCGAATGGCCTCATGTGGCGGCGAGGCACGGAAAGAGAAGCAAGGGATCACGGTCAATCAATCGGGGTCCGACGAGTGCAAGGAGCACGGGGGAAGGATTCTGTACCGTCGGGAATGTTTATATATGCCCACCAGACGCGACGTACTGTACGTAGAATGGCGATCACTTGTGATATATGCGAGGGATAACATAAAAGATCTTTTGAAAAAGGTTTTCACAGAGGACCTGGAGATGTTGATTGGGCGCTTGCCTTTCTTTGCTGACAGGTCGTGGATCAGATTTTGGACCTGCATAGCCTGCATATGCGAGGGCAGCGTTTGTGTGGTGAAATGCTGTCATGAATGCTCCGCACCTAGTCTACATAGCAGACGCATAATGGAGTTGGCATATAGGGTATGTATCTATCACGGACTGGAATTGATCATCTATCTACGGATACAGTACTGTATGTATCCTGTCGTTGGGTCAGGTGAGTGTTGTTCAGCCCTTTGCTCTTTTGATTTTCTGTTTCTCTATGTCTCTTCTGGCTCACTCGCATTCAGAATGCTTTGCTTATTTGTCTCACCCGGGAGCTTAGACTCGGCCCAGTTTAGCACATGTAGCAGCTACGTACTTTGTATTTAATTTTTCGAGGGAAGCAAAGTTTTTGTCGATACGGGAGTTTTACTAATTTCGTCTTTCTCCTCGTCAACTTTCTTCTTTTACTCCGCCCCCCCCCTCCCCCCCCAACTTGCTGGGTGGTCAAAATGTCGGTGACTCGATAGTCTGCTGTCGGTGTAGGTGGTGCAGTGCACTTCTGTCTATGTCATCCCAGTCGCGATGATTTCATAAATGGAGGGTGTAGGGTACTTGACTTGGGCAGACAAGCAATCTGTACCATTCCAGCAAATTCCGTGGCAGAGGGAGGGATGGTATGGAGGCTTATATGCGAGTGATGATGGTGCCAGAGATGATGCAAGGGCTGATCTGATCTGCGACATGGCTTACACGTGTAGGTCTTGGATCTGGTCTGGATAGAGTGGTTGTGGCTGTACGCTTTATGCGAGGGCGCGCATTTTAGAGTGTTCCGTGAGACAAAACATCTAGCCCTAACATGCCAGTAGTTTGACGATTGATTCTGATTGAGTGATGTCGATTTAGACTTCAGCAAGGGATGTTTCGTTGCATGCCGTTACAACGATCGAGATCAGTGAGAGACCAGCCTAGCCTAGATGACCCTCAGTCGTGTTGCGCAGCTTGTATTTTAGGATTCGCGTAGTTGATATGTGCGGGAGATATTGTCCTGCTTATCTGAAACAAACCACCTTTTCCTCTTCTTGATGCCGTACAAGCTGAGGTTGAGGCCGACACTGAGAAGGCGCGTAACGAACGTTAACATCACGATTTTGAATTAGTGTAGGGTCGTATACTGTGAACAGATCATGGCGAGATTTTAGGTGTAAAACTTGACGGCCACTAAATTACTTCTTTTAGTGAGGACCTGGACACGTATACCATGCCGATGCATTACAAGGCTATTGAGAAGATTGACGAGGTTAATACATGAACCTAGCAACGCTGGACTCGTCCGTATATCATCTATGAATGTCAAGTGGTGGGTGGGTGATACCAGTTATCAGCTCATGGGACCAGACACAGCTGCGGTACAGGGTAATCAAACTTTCAACAACGGTGCCGGGATCCCGTAGCGCCACACGGGCCGGCCCAGCCCAGCCACCCGATTTCCCAGCCACCCGGCAGCACGGAATTGGGTACGGCACTAATATCCCAATATCTACATACAAGAAACGCTCCCAACCTCCCAATTCATCATCCTTGGGCGCCAAAACAACCAAGTACGGGGCCAATTGCTATTACGCGGCAGCCCAAGAAGAAACCGGAAAACGGTGAGCGTTGAGATTTCCAATGCCAAGCGTGTGACGTGACGTGTCTTGTCTTTGCTCGTAATATTTCGCTTTTTAGCCTTGAGCGGGAACCTGCATCTTCACCACTTCTTCCTCCCCTTACACTAACAATCACCATAAGCCTCGAGTCTGTTTCCTTGTGCTACTACTACTACTACGCATTATCGAGTACTGATACAACGATAAAACGATACGAGACGAGTTGAAGAACAGAATAATACTCATATCGACGACGTTGACTTTTCGAAACTACTTGTTCACCTCCGTACAACCTACCCACCACAGCACATACAGCCCAACATGAGATGGATATCCAGAGTCTCGACCGCAGCCACAGTGCTGCTTGCCACCACAGTCTCAGCCCAGACATGGAGCAAATGTAATCCTCTCCAGAACAGTACGCACACTTTATCCACCAGTCAACCCCATCATCCCACTAACCAGACACTTGTAGGCAACTGTCCCAGCGACGATGCCCTCGGCATGAGCATCGACATCGACTTCTCCAAAGGCGAGGTGAACTCCTTCGCAGCCTCCGGATCGCCTAAATACGACAGCGAGGGCGTCTCTTTCACCGTCGCCCGCGCCAATGACGCGCCGCAGCTGGCATCCCTCTTCTACATCATGTTCGGCCGCGTCGAGATCACGATGAAGGCTGCTCCTGGAGCCGGTATCGTATCGTCGCTCGTTCTCCAGTCCGACGTGCTCGACGAGATCGACATTGAATGGCTCGGCTCCGATAATGACGAGATCCAGTCAAACTATTTTGGAAAGGGCCAGACGACCTCTTACAACCGCGGCGAGTTTCACGACGTGACAAACACGCAGGGCGAGTGGATTACATACACCATCGACTGGACCAAGGATCGCATCGTCTGGATGGCTGGCGGCACTGTCGTCCGAACCCTCAACGCTGGCGACGCCGAGGATAATCAATACCCTCAAACTCCGATGCAAGTCAAGTTTGGCGCCTGGGCTGGTGGTGACCCCAATACAAACTCCGCAGGCACCGTCAAATGGGCCCGTGGACCGACAGACTACTCCAAAGGTCCCTTCACCATGAAGGTCAAGAGTGTCGTTGTCACGGACTACTCAACTGGTGACGAGTACAAATACAAGGACACATCTGGCTCCTGGCAGTCAATCGAATCTGTCGGCGGTGAGATCAACGGCAACGAAAACGGCGATGCAATGACCGTCACTGCTACCGCCCAAGGAACTGTCGCTACAGCAGATGGAAACGTTCCTGTCGGAGGTATCGCCGAGGACGGAAGTCCCGCTACAGCTACACAGACGGGATGGCCCTGGACTGGCTCCCGACCCTCTGGTGGAGCTATCCCCGAAGGCTGGAGGCTCAACGCCAAGGGGAAAATCATCCCCGCCGAGAATGGCGCCTTCGTTCTTCAGCCTTTACACAGCGTTATTGCTGTTATACCCTTCTTGGCTGGCATCATGACATTTGCTGGTCGTTTCTTCTAGAGAAGAAACACCTTGACTTCACTTCACGGTACATGACCTATGTATTACGATTCGACAGCATGTTTTGTCCTGGGTTTGGGCTCATGTACATTGACCGACATATCATGACTTCTAGACAACACCCCGAGTATGTATGGATGTGATGCTTTATTTACATGGCACGGTTGGTTGGCGTTTCTGGAACTGGGGGCACTGAGTTGCGATTGGTTGATATATGGGTTTGACATATTGCTCTTAGCGATGGCGCAATACATTTGGTTGTAAAGAATAGACACATGGCAAACATGAGATAGACAGGCGGTGTATAATGAAAGAACCAACATACAATACATATTCTACGAGGACCGATACACTCCAAAATGGTAAACACACTCTTCTGGTCATACAAATGTTTGAAAAAGATAGCACTAGTATCAGAATCGTGCCCCTCTCGTCCATGCTTGAGCCTCAGCAGAGCCATGGATGGAGTCAACCCCTTCCCAGAGGCCACCAAACTCCAATAGCATGCAAAGTGCTTGTTCTATAGGTATGATTTCTATGATACTAAAATCTCTGCCGCCAACAACCCCCTTATATGCTCCGAGAAACCCATCTCAGCGCCTGCGAGTTTCGTTGTCTGCCTTCTGCCTTCTACAGCCGTTCACCCTGCACCCAAAAAGAACATCGCGAGCTCGCGCTTCGCTCGGTGTCCTTTCTCCTCTTGTCTCCTTATCCTCGCCCTGGCTCATGCCGAAAGCAATATCCGAGTATTCTTACAAAACTTCCAAGAAATAAAAAAGCAAGCAAATTAGTATAAAAGCAATAGAACCAAGAACCTCCTGCACTTTTCTTTTTATACGCCAACACCCTCACGGAGAACTTAGAAGGTCCAGTCATCCTCATCCTCAACAGACTTGATGGCCCATCGGAACTTGTCACGAAGAGTCTTGGAAAAGAACTTTTCGATAGGAACGTCGAACTTCTTGGAGAAGACCACTGTAAGGCGAGGATCAATGTAGTTCTACGAATAATAAGTCAGCCAACGAATTTCAACATGTTTTCGGTGGTACTCACGATCTTTGAGGTGCCGAGGGCTACCTCCTTGTTGCCATCACGATCCTGGGCCTGAAGCTCCAGCGTCTTGATGCGTTCATCAAACTTGTCCACAGCCTTTAGAAGCTTGTCGACAGTAACGCCTCTGCCTTCAGCCTCAACCTTCTTGGTCTTGTTCTCCTTCTTGAACTTGGCCTCCATCTCCTTAACAGCCTGAAGACGTTCTTTCAGCTCCTTCTCGGGAAGAGGCTTCTCCTTGTCCGCCTTGCGCTTTTCGTTGTCCTTCTCAAATTTCTTGGTGATCTTTGTACGCTGCTCCTCAAGTAAGAATTGCTGGTGTTCCTTGACCCACTCGTCATTTAATTCTTCATCCCTCTCGAACCAGGCGGCACCCTTCTTCTTCTTGTAACTAGATTCAATATCGAGAATCATCATCTTTGTACGCCATTGCTGGTAGCGGAGGCCTTTAATCTAGAAAAGAATCAGTATCTGGCGTGGTCGACCTATACACAAGTCAGACTTACTCTGTCACCAAGCTTGGCCATTTGCTGCTCGTGCCCAGCACCAACGGTTCGCTTATGGTTGCACAGAACGGCAACCTCGCGGTTGCAGTCGTTGTACAGCTTTACTTTTTCAGCAACTGTGCCGCGGGAGCGAGGATCCGAAGCGAGCTTCCTGAGCAGTTCTGACATTGTCCAGGAAGCGTTGTAGGTACGGAAAACCTTGGCGGTCAGACCTTTCATGTAGCCGGTCAAATGCCTATTCAGCTGAGCCGTCTGTAATTCTGTCAGCATCTAAGTTCTTATACAACGAAAAGGGAAAAAAGGAAAGAAAAGGAACTGACGTTGAGGCGGTCGAAGAGATCATCTCCTGTAGTCTTGGGCGCCTTCTTGAAAAGCTTCAGGTTCTTGAAGACCTGAGGCTCAACAATGGCAGTTTCCCTGTACGGAATACTGTCCTTTCCGAGGAAATCGAATGTAACCTTGTTTGGAGGTTCAAGTGTGATATGCTCGTACTTGAGAGAGCAGCAACCCACAGTGTCGGCCTCGTTTTCTGTGTCTTTCTCGTTACCAGCTCGAAGTGCCATTTTGTCGATCAGATACATGGCAGTGGCTCGTTGACGATCTGCCATTATTTCACTCTTAAGCTCCTTGGTGTAGTCCTTGCGAATCCTGTCGATGTGCTTTTTGAGTTCCCGTGCCTTCTCAAACTTCTTGAAGTCACTCTGGCCTTTGATATCGCTATCAGCTCCAAGCATGACGTACTTGTAGTTTTGGTTGATATTTTCCTGCCACATGGCTAACCAGGTTGCCTTTTGGTCGTGCTGCACGGCCTTCCACTTGTGTCCCTTGGGAGGTTCGGGGACCTTGGCACCCTTGCCGATGTTGATGGTGATTTGTTCGGGTTGGACACGCTGCTTGACTTTGCCGGTTTTGGGATGTTCACCACGTCCACGGAACAAGCTGGGAGGCTCGACTCTGAAGTTGCCAACCTTCTGCTTTCTACCATCCCATAAACAGTGAGTGAAGGGGGCTTCAAGGGCATCCTTCTTCGCCTTCGCAGCCTCCCTCTCCTCCTTGGTCATGTTTTTGGACTTGTTTTGCTCCACCTTCTCGCTCCAATATGCGTAAATCTTATCGAAGTTACATTTTTCGAGCGATTTGACGGCGACCTTCTTTCCCTGTGCATCTCTAACACCGTACTTGTCGCAGTATTCTTTAAAATCTTCGAAGAAGTTTTTGCGGAAAACAGGGTTCTCTAGGTGATGGGAGGATGCAGGAGTCATCATGGCAACCCAAAAGGTGGCAACCTCTTCAACCTCGGGAGCAAGAGTAACTGGTTGTCCATCGTAGAGCATCTTGACGTGCTTGGGCAAAGGCTCGTAGTCAGGCGGGAAAAGAACGCCATTGTGCTCAAGAGTTGTCCACTTGATATCATCATTTTCCTTCTTTGGTGCGTTCCACCAAGCATACTCATCTTCGTCCTCACTCTCACTGGCCTTCTTGGATTCTGCCTTGACGGCCTTCTTGGCAGATGAGGTCGGTTTAGCCTTGGCCTTCTTGGAGATGGGCGCATCCGAATCTGACTCCTCTTTCTTGACACCATTCGACTTTCGCTTCGCAGCAGTTCCGTTAGATCGACGCTTACTCGCTGAGGATTTTGCAAGTGGGACATCGTCGTCGGACTCATCCTTGACAGCGTTCTTTGCCGCAGGCTTCTTGGCTCTTTCTTTGGCTCGTATGACTTTGGCTTGCTTCTCAGCTTCCTTCTCCATGTCGCGCTTCTTTTGCGCGAGCTTCACACTAAGGGGCTCGTCGTCGTCTCCAGAGGACTCGGGCAAGGCAGTCTCGTCGTAGGAAGGGGGGAGTTTCTTTCCTCGGGCTCTTGCAATGGGTTCATCGTCGGAGTCGGAGTCGGATTCGGGAACTCTGTTGGCTTGCTTCTTTTGCCGCTTGGCCTGCAATTCTATCGTCAGCATACCTGGCCCCACAGGAAGGGTTTTCCTGTGTCATGAATACGAACCAGAGGGGCAGCATCATCACTCGACTCATCGTCCTTGTAGTTGACCTTGCTGATAGAGGTACGCGATTTACGTTTGCTAGCTCCGTTGGTAGCCGGTTCATCGATGTCCATTGCGTCTTCAAGAGGACCATTGCGAACGGACAGACCAGCCATCTTAGCAGCCTGCTTGGACACTGGCTGATCCAGAGCATCATCTTCGGCACGAGAAATCTTGGACGAGGAGACTATAGGAAACGCTTGTGTTAGAATAGGGACCAGCAAGAGCATGCGCGAGATAGGCGGTGTTGTAGCTAAACTTTGTTTTGAAAACGCCAACGTGATGAGGACCCATGAGCGCGGGAACAAAATCCAGCAAAGCAGCATGATAATTGACGAAAAAACACAACTCACGTCTATGGCCGTTGGCCCTCGCAAGAGGGCGATCGTCGTCAGAGCTGTAACTCATGGTTGTGAAGTTCAAGGCAAGTTTCCGTTCTGTGGCTGGTCGCCTACCAAAGTACAATGAGGTCAGGGACTGGGATTGAAGATGCGAAAGCGTGGCAGAACGAAGAACAGGCCTCTGCAAACGGAGGAAAAACGTAATATCGAAGGAAAAAGCGCGAGGAAATGATCCCCTCAACGCCTTGTGTAGGAGAAGAGGGTGCGTTTGACGATATTCACGAAAGCTGAAGAGGAGGGAATCAGCAACAATGGGATTGGGGAGAATAAGTCGAGAGGCGGCGTTCCTGCTTTCTTTAAGGCCAAGACCAAGACAGGCCCGGACCCGGCGACGGAAAGGCGAGGCGAGAAAGGACTGGGCCTACAAGGCACCTGAGTGAAAAGACAGGCAGAGTAAGTGTGGGCACTGCAGCGTTGGCTCTCAGTGGTTCAGCCAAGTGTTGCGCAGCAGTTGCAGAGACTCAGTAATGGGGCTAAATGCAGAACTCTGCTATATGATTGGATAAGAAAGAGTCGACACAGAGGATGAAAACGGGGGGCCTAAAGAGCTTTTTGCCTTAGTCATGCATGCAGTAAGAAAAAAAGGTTGCGGCGATTGCGGCTTAAGTGGAGCTTTGGAGACCGTCTCACGTGACTACACCAAATCATTGCTGGAGCTGTGTATACCTTATTACTGGTAGTACTAAGTAAGGGTGGACAAGCACAACGCCTAGAAGTTCCGGTCGGCTACCTAATTTACCCGGGAAAATAGCGAGAGCAAACCTGAATGCTTTAGTCCGCAGCGACCAATACACCTCATATTCCGACCTTACACGACCCCATCTCTATCAATTGATCTGTATATCGCGATCAATTGGGCCACCGTTGGCAGAGGCTCTTTCTCTACGTCCTAACCCTCAGTCACGATGTTGTCACGAGCCGCTAGACCAGCTCTCCGAGCTGCTGCCGCAGCTAATGCTCGGTAAGTTTCTCTCCTCCTTCACTTCCGTCTCCCCTTCAGTATCCAGTGGCTCTTTCTCGGCTGCCGGGAAGTCCAAGGATTTGTTTGCCGGTTGAGCACTTCAACCCTCGACCATCGTCCACATCATCGCAAGTACATACGCCCGCCCAATACCGACCGAATTGCAATAAAATTATGAGAGGCAATTGAATGCTCTGAGGGGAATATCTCAACACTGTCATCACCACTAATCGCCAGAGAGAAAAAAGCAACAAAAGAGAAGGAAAATGCTGATGATGTCCTTTTTTGCGCTTCCAGGGCCGCCGCCGTCCCCAGCTCCGCTGCCACCTATGCGACTCTCCGTGAGATCGAGGACCGTCTCAAGTCCATCCGAAACATCGAGAAGATCACAAACACCATGAAGATCGTCGCCTCCACCAAGCTCACTCGAGCCCAGCGCGCCATGAACGACTCTCGCAAGTACGGTCAGACCTCTAATGAGGTCTACGAGTCCGCTGAGACCAAGGCCCTCGAGACTGAGGACAAGAAGACCCTCATCATCGTCTGCTCTTCCGACAAGGGTCTCTGCGGTGGTATTCATTCTGGTCTGTCCCGATATGTCCGCCGACTTCACGCCGAGCAGCCTGGCTTCGACCTCGTCCTCATTGGTGAGAAGGCCAAGGCTCAGCTCTCACGAACCAACGCCTCAGCTATCCAGCTGAGCTTCGCTGGTATTGGAAAGGATGTTCCCACCTTTGCCGACGCCCAGGCCATCGCCGACCAGGTTATTCAGCTTCCTACTGAGTACACCGATATCAAGATTCTGTACAACAGCTTCGTCAACGCTCAGACCTACGAGGCTTCCATGATTGAGGCATTTTCTGAGGAGGCTATCCAGCAGTCCCGTGAGTTTCTCTGGATGTGAAATTGATCGCTAATATGTCTAACTCTTAATCATAGCCAACTTCTCTGCCTTTGAGGTTGACGAGGAGGTTCTTGGCAACCTTCGCGAGTACAGTCTCGCCAACTCCCTCTACTGGGCTCTTGCTGAGGGCCACGCCTGCGAGCAGTCTGCCCGACGAAACGCTATGGATGTAAGTATCACTAGGTTGTAACTCTCGTGGCTAGTACTGACAATTTCCCGCAGAACGCCTCTAAGAACGCTGGTGAGATGATCAACAAGTACCAGATTCTCTTCAACCGTACTCGACAGGCCGTCATCACCGGAGAACTGGTTGAGATTATCACTGGTGCTACTGCCTCTGCGGACATGTAAGGAGTGGGAGTACAAGATGGGGTGTAATGCTTCCCTTTGTAACAAATGTCATCGGGCCACCATCCATATATGGTTTCCCCCATTGTATCAAAGCCTTCAATAAATTCCTTAGTAGCCCATGCAGTCAATGCACGGCAGTCCAAAAAAAAAAAAAAGAACCACAGAACAGACACTATCTCTCGATGGTTGTTAGCGGAAGTAGGAATTTCATTGTAAAAACTTGGATGAATTTAAGTACAACTTATAAGTCGACCATCCTCGTCTGAAAACGCCGAATACCGATACTATTATATTTTGAGAATAATCAACAACCAAAACGGAGTGGCCTCTAAAGTGTAAGTCACAGAAACCAGAAACGCCATCAACACCTAATCGAGAGGGCATGGAGTGTGTCGAAGCAAATCTCAGAGCCCAATGTCACTGTCCTCCGCATAACTTATGTGTCTCGTCCTGCGATATTTGCTGGAACTCTCGTGAGGAATCTCTGCTATCTTGGCGGTACCAAAGGGATTCTCTTTCTCGTAAGCTGTTCGCAGCGCAGCGGCCTCCTGATCCCATCGTTCAGTAGCTCGGGTCCATGCCTGAACAGCTTCAGCGTACCCGCGCTTCTGCTCGGTTGCCTGGTCTTCATATGGCTTGCGTTGCTCGGGCGAAGCGTCCCTCCACATCTTACTAGTCATGATCCGAACTTCGTTGGGGACAGCACGCCCGCCTTTCCCTGGTTTCCGATTCTCCTCACACTTCTTCCTCGCAACGTCGAATAGATCCTTGCTATAAAGTATATACGCATTCCCCGCAACTTTAGCCGGACGAGATGGTCGGCCCCCAAGCTTCGATTGTATATAGATCTGAATCTCGTTTTCATAGGCCTGGAGTCGCGCTGGTTGCTGATCTTGGGCAGGCTCCTTACGCTTGCGCAGCAGCACAGAGTCTCGAGGCAGTATCAGTGGTGTCGGAACCTCAATGGGGCCGATCAAGGTCTCCAACACTTCAGAAGCTGCCCTTAGGCCGGAAAGATACGCCCCATGAACCGTGGCTGGGTGCGTGCCAATGGTGTGTTCACCAGCAAAGAAGAGGTTTCCGACCGGTCTGGCCATGACATCGTAGTCTTCTGGCTGCATCCCGGGAGCAGCAGAAGAATAACTACCTCGTGCGAATCGATCTGAACCCCAGCGAGTGACCATGGCCTCTACAGGATAGGGAACATCCTGGCCAAAGACGCTGCGTAGGACTTCCGTGGCTTCAGCCACAAGGCTGTCGTTACTTGAATGTTCTGTCTCAAAACCAGCCTCACCTGCCATCAGAGCAATTAGACAAGGAAGACCTGTCGTGTTAGATACGTTGAACCATTGAAAAAAGCGACCACGATTCGCGGCATAGTCTTTTTGTGAGGTGCTAAGTCGGTTTGAAGACTCCCTCAAGACGCCGAAGATATGCCTGTCATGGTCCCAGAAAATTTTATCGTACACTAGAACGACCTTGTTCAGAATGCCGAATCCAAGTCGCTCAACGACATCAGTCTTCCACGACGGAAGAGGTGGATTGAAGACGATATTATTCTGTTTTAGAACACCGAGCGGAATAGTGCAAACCACGGCATCAGCATCCACTACTGAGCCGTCTTCGCATTCAATCGCAGCTGACGCCATGCCCTCTCCAGTATGGTAGGATATGCTCTTGACCGGGAATTTAGTCTTGAGGTCAAGTGAGTTTGGGCAGTGAACCAAGCCACGAGCCACACTTTGGTAACCGCCCACGACCATGGTATGGCTTCCCTCCCATTCGTTACCTGCATCAATGTCCCACAATGGGAGGCTCAGGTTGTGCAAGCTTGTAGCGTTACTGTACTCCAAATTGGCAATGTGCCAGTTGATCAGTCGGTGATCCTGGGCATTCAGCCCTATGATTTGTTTGTACTGGGAAATGGCATTATCAAGAACAGACCCCAAGGTTGCCCCCTCTTCATTCACTGCCGATGTTAAATCAATGTTCTCTCCGTCGGCTGAGTCTCGTATTGTCCAGCCCATCAATTTTGCTTTGTCGGAGGCTTTAGTAGTCGCGGGAGTGCCAGGCTCCATATGAACCCGACCCGTGAGCTTGTCTGACGATACTGGTATCAGGTTGACCTTTGCTGGGATGTTCTGTAGTGCTACTGGTGGTGCATCTTGCTGTGCAGCAGCAGCCTCTTCTTCCTGAAACATTGTCTTGCTACCGTCTCCAGGACTATCACGCCCCTCTTCGATGAGGTCCCGTCTACCTTCAACAAGTTTTGCAAGTTGATTTTTATGTTTGTATTCGCTGACCCGGTCTAAACAGTCATTGTAAAGTTTTTCAACGAGTTGATCGCGTACAGGGTCAACTGCTCTTCCACTGCTGTCGTAGATTGTAGTGTCGGCCGTCAGTGCATGATAAGGAAGTCCCAATTGTCCACGAAGCAGGATGTTGATAGGGTTTCCCCGGTCGAACCCAGTGATGATCATGCCGCCCATTTCCGCAGTGTGTCGCTTGCCTACAAAACCTGGTGATTTTTCCTTCGGTTTGGTCTGGAACTCACGAGAGTATACTCTTCCTCCCACGCGGGCTCGTCCTTCGAGCACAACCACTCGAGGCGCAGGCTCGCCTCGTTCATGGAAGCGATCAGCAAATTGCCTGAACAATCCCTCAAGTTGTCTAGCGCAACCCAGTCCGGAGATACCAGCACCTATAACAGCGATTGTCTTTTGTCTCTTGACAATCGGCGCAACAGTATCGTCTGTCTCAGCTTCGGGGAGTCGCACACAACCGTAGTTGATATAGCCTCGACGAACCAGCCAATCATAGCAAACACTCGCAGCATCGAACCAGCGAGCGTTGGCACACCCAACCGCTTCCAGCCGGGTCACACCGACCCAAGGGTGTTTGAACCATAACCGTATGATGCCATTTCTAATATTGAGATATGTTGTTACTTGCGTATAAGATATGTGATGACGGAGGAGGTGATATTCCTCCGGATGTAAAGCATATGGGTTGAGCCGGCTTGACTCAGCGGCCAAGACACATTCTGACGCATATTGGTATGCTGACATATCAGTTGGTATCGAAGCCTTCGGTCTGATGTTGAAGTTGTAGCGTTCGGCATCATGAGAAGGTGATTGTTGATGAGACTGCGGCTGGTCGTCGATTGAAAGGTCTTGGTCTTGGTCTTCTTCTTGTGCACCATCAGTATCTACTGGTGTAGGGGTAGTAGCCTTACTCGACACCGTCGAAGGTATCGATGAGAGGTCTGATAGTTCTGTGAGGTTCGAGGGAAGAGAGCCTATGGCGTCCTCTACAGTTGGCGTTGGGTCATTGTCGTTCTGAGGAGGCGCCTCCCTGCGCACAGTTAGAGTTGGGTCTGAAAGACTCTGTCGAGTCATCGAGTACGTTAAGTCGAGGCATTAGACTACTCACTCGGCATAACTTTTGATGCTTGACAATTCATCGGACTCAACGTGACTAGCGTTGTCGATATCCATATCTTCAGTCCACACAACAATCTCTGGCGCAATTTCAGATGCTATTTCTGTCGAAGTCTGTCGCGACTGAGGCACCGAAACTACATCAGGAGTGATTGGAGGTGATATACGACCTGCAGGGTTCGACATGACAATAGTGTCGGACGGAGTCAGCGAATCAATGGCGTCCTTATCGTCCAAGTCTCTCTTCCTAATGCCAATCCCCTTGCGGAAGCTCTGCCCATAGTCTGACCCCATAGCGGCGTTGGTTTCGAAGGGTTTCCTCGGGTATTGGTCTGTCTGAATCTGCGGCCGCTACTGTCTGGCGGAAGGAAGAGTATTGTTAAGAGCCGAATGAAATGAGGAAAGTTGCATTATGCGAAAGAACTAAAGAAAACTTGGGACCCTACTAAATAGTCAGCTTGTTTGTATGTGGAGTTTAGAGGACATGCATGAAATAACCAACCTTCTAAACTCGTTCGACGTCGTGGTTTAATGAGAATGGTACTAAGGTAGGTAAGGTAGGCAGTGAGAAGATTAGAGTGAACAGACTCGTTACAGCGACATGCTTTTTCTCGATATCGATTCTTTGGACGATTTCTAGTCCATGGCTGACTTCAGCATAAGTTATTTTAGAAGACAGCTCAGTTGTCAAAGGCTGTCTCCTTTGCCTCAGAGGAACTTGCCATCCATCGTCAGCCATTCAGCCCCTCAGAATAAGGAAAGCAACCTTCAAGTTCAATCACGTGCGGCGCTACGGTCAAATCAGACGCCTCCAACAGGTGGGTCTACAGTCGATTCAGACGACATTCAAGTTCTGAACTTGTATAGATGAGCTTCATCTTCAAGGTATTCACCATCATGTTATTGGGGTCTGGGACAATCCATCAAAGAATTAGCTCTGTGCTTGCACGCCGCAACTTATTAGTGCACTTGGTATTTTGCTCCAATCATTCAAACGCCATCGAAATGCGCCCAACCAGGTAACCAGTACTTGACAATATTCTAGGTATCATAAATAAGTATAGTATGGACTTTGGATGTCAGGTCGTTGAAACGGGCACGCTCTCCTTCGCAAACGATTCTTTCTCGATCGCCGACTCCATCATTTTGTTTCCATTGATGATTGACGTTGTGCAAATTACAATATTTCTCCGTCCTGTCGAGACAATGTCAGATTCCGTTTCAGAGCAACCCTGGCGGCTGTATGAGTGCTTACCTTCCTCTTGCTTTGCAATAAACCTTAGAGCAGCAATCTCGGTGAAAGTGATACCGCCGACGAACACAATAAAGACAGTCTGCTTGTTGCCACTTCCAGAGAGCAATGCCCGCGCTTTGACAGCTTTATCCTCGCCCTTCTGGTGCTCATAAAACGTCTGCCCACGAACGTGTTTGACAGCTTCATCGAACCCTTGCCATCCCTGCGTGCCGACGCCTGGGGGCGCTCCCGCTGCGTTGGCGCTGTTTCCCTTAGTCACCGAAAGCAGATATTGCTTCTGCAGAATGCATTGAACGAGGCGAATTGAAAGAGGAGCATAGCCACTATACACATAGGAAATGTCGTTTGGATCGTCCTCTTGAACCTCATCAACGATGAGCCGAAGCTGCTTCCGAAGATACGTATAATTCGTCTTGCTTCCAGTTGGGCCGGCATTGTTGCCTGGGATAGGGATCATGCCAGCCAGAGGTGACGACTTGGACAGAAAGAGTTGTAGTTTCTCTAGGTTGCTAAGCGTGAGGAGATGCTGGTAGCCGTAGCCTTCCAGAATCAGTCGCCTGAATTGATCGAATTCCTTAGGTCTTATGCCCCCAGATATGCACGAGTAGATACACAGTAATCTTAGGGTTTGCGCAATAGGAGCGTCTCGCGCTATCAATTCTTCGATGCCATCGAACTGGCTTGACGGATCAGCCCCAGCAGCGAGATTTTGCTGAACCTCCAAAAGACCCTTGAACTGGTCTGTCCGGGTATGTTTAATGATCTCCTCCGCGAGGCCTGTGTGTATTCTCGCACTCTGCTGTTCTTGTTGGTATCCTGGCAATTGACTGACAAAGTCTTTGAGTTCCGCAATAGTCTTTGTTTTGTGTTTACTCTCGTAATCACTTTGCACCTTCTGCAGCCGCCTCGCAACTTTGTTGAGGAGACTTCCAACGATCGCAAAGTTGGCGTCACGTAATTGTTCGTAAAGCTTGTCGCTCGAATCCAACTGGATCGTTCGTTTTCTGCTTTGTGAAGTTGCTGCCGAGGCCTGTGCCGGTGCACCGACAACTGTTGTGTCGACTTTAGTCTGATTGTTGTGGATCTCGAAGACTTCATCAATGAGCCCCTCGTATGTCAGTTGAGTGAGTAAGGGTGTGACAAAATCAACTTCGCGATCGATGATAATTACGCTCTCACTGGTTGTGCTAGGTGTCAACCCAATCTTGTTGGCTTCTGACGTATTTTCCCCAGCAAGAAGCTCCTGGCGCATGCGAGAAAGCAAGTCAGCAACACGCTTTGCGTTATCACCTTTCCCTATCACTCGCGGGAATAGGCCATGGTTTCTTTGAACCTCCATAAGGGCTTTGGCCATAAGGAAGTTGGGTGTAACGTCTTTGGATAGGTACAGGTCGCGGAATGAGTCGTCGAGCTCGAGTGACAGAACATCCTTCTCCAGAGGGAAGAACGATAGCGGCAATTCCGTAATGTTGACGTCGCCTAATACACCGGCCTCTTCTAGAAGCTTGTCGGAGACGATGGTTCTGCGAGGGACCCAGAATATGTGAAAGTCGTGCCCGGTTTGGCTTTCGCGCTGAATACGCTTGATTTGAGCTAGGAGGGGGTCAGAGTGCAACTTCCATATCGCATAATGGCAACTGACCAGCGATAGCTTCAGCATGGCGCCCGCATTCGCCACGAGAAATAAAGACAACATTGCGCTGGCTGGTATCGGCATTGTCATTCTCTAGAATGAAGAACTTATCTACTCCATATTCTTGAAGGACAGCAACCTTGACTATAGTCCCGATTGGCCCGACGAGGCTTTGATCTAGAACGACATTCTTCTTCCCGCGAACCTACACAGAAGTAAGGTGTGAGTTGAGTTCGCCGGATGCATGAATCACATAGCTAATGGCTTGAGTAAAGCTTGTGGGGCAAGGCGATGGGAACGTACGCCTTCCAGGAGATACAACAGATCCTTTCTCGCCTTGTTGCGAATCTGCTCGACGTTGAATTCTATCCGGGGAGCCATGGGATCGGCTGAACGCGATGGCGCAGGGTTGGCGAGAGAAACTCAAGAGGGAGCGAGGTGAGCGAGCCCAGTGATTTAAGATAGCTTCGGGTCAAGTGGATGGATCAGGGTGCGGAATGATGGAGCTCTACAGTATAGGTAGGTAAGGTTGCGTGTGGATGACGGCAGTAAAGTGGGGGAGGGGGCTCTGGAGCTGCTGCACCAGCCACTGCGGCAACACTTCATTGGTGGGGCCGGCGTATAATTGAAGTCCCGTCAGGTCAAGTCAGGTCAAATCAGGTCTAAATTACCTGGTTCAGGTCAATCTTGCTGATTTGAAAAGTATCAGGAGACCCAGGTGATGGATAATTACAGGATGTAAAGTATAGTGTAGGTAGTACACAAGAGCAAATACATGTGACAGTAAGCGGCCGTCTTCCTCTCTGTCGCGGGATGTATATGACGATGCTAATTAACCTCTCACTTCAGTTGATCGAGTCATCAGCGACAAGCATGAAAGATGCATGGCTTCCCAGTGAAACAAATGTCTAGCAGATTCTCAATATTATCACGAGCAGCTAGAAATATCATACACCTGGCCATTGTGTTCTGCGGAGACCATCGTCCGCCCCCTTCATGATATTCATCATTGAGCAGCCCATGTTGACTGTACTAGATATGCTTATGCCCAGCCTCAGCCCGAGGCATGCAAATGCGCATCTCAACAACTGTGCTCCGTCGGTAAATGCAAATGCTATATCCCATACGCTGATCTCCTGTCACGACCAGATGGTGTGTCCTGAACGCCAAATGAATGCTATTTATATCCCGAGTTCCCATGCATTCGTCTGCATATGACGAGTCCGCATCGTTTCGTTCACACGGTGTTATCGTGGTAGAGGAACTCGATGTCTCGGGGCCGTTGCTTATTGCCTCGCACAAAGTCCTCATCGCCGGGAGGCCGCTCATTTTTGTCATTGCTCGTCAACATGCTTTGGATGCTCATGCATACGCTCGAAACGCTCTGGACGGGACTCCAACCCTGTTGACCCAGAAGATCGAGACAGATGATGCCGTTGGAGTATATGTGAGGATGCATAGGAATGGACCGATCGGTTTGCTTGTCAAAAGTGACCTCAGGGGGCTCTATACAGTATTGTTAGTATTTGATCCATGTACGAGCAGTGCAAGAATATGGCGAAATTCATCCACGGACCTATGGGATACATCTTGGGGAAATGAAACTTGAGGCGGTAGATTTGGTTCTTGTAAAGCGGGTTGTCGTCGAGAACCTGGATATCAACAAACCAATCGCCAGCAACACTGTCGTTGCGTTCTATCAATGAGATACCAGGGGGCATTCCATCCTTATGAATCTGCGGGGCACAAGAGCGTCAGTCGAGTCCACGATGTGTTGACGAAGGGATGCGAAGAACCAACCTTGCCCAGCTCCTTGACCAAACGCCTATCCCGCGTGGCTCCAGCCATCGTCGATGAACTTGATTTTTTCCCCTGGTGTTTGGATTAATTAACGTGCGACGTAAAAGAAGCGTTGGCGGAGGATCAGATGTAGGTGAAAGGTTTCGAACAAGTGTTGGGCGTGGTTTGGTGGAACAGTCAAGCACTGGGCAATGAGGGGCCGTTTGCGATGCTGCGCCCACAATCGAGAACCCCCCTCCTTCACCATGGTAGTTGAAAGAAGGGCCTGGGCAGCCAATGGATCTGAGGACAGCCGGACTCGGGAATGCCCACCTGGGTATGATTGGTTCAAAACATGCTGAAACATTTCCTTTACAGCAAGGCATTGCAGAGTCTGTTGTTTGCAGACTTCTATAATAGAACCCAAGGTGTTTGTCAGTATCGGAATGTCGGCGTTTCCCATCACTGTGGGCTATCTAGGCACCTATTTAATACATTAATACATTATATTCTTTTCTGATGTAGCGCCTAGGGTCAATCATATCCTAGTCTTGGAGATCGGCAATAATTGTCAAGATATGGACCAGAGTTAGCTGAGCTAGGTCCATAAATTGATTCGTGTTGTGCTATTGGGTGAACTTATACGGCTATGCCATAATTTCCTTTACTCGATCGACTTGTCTGATTAGTATCTGAGTAAGACATGAAGCTATTAGAGTGCAGATAGAGGGTTTATTGTTTAGCTATGCTTAGCCTTTACCTGTCATATTAACTCTGATTTCGGTTATTTAACCTTGGCCTGGTCTCTGTTACAGTAGACCTTTGTACCACGTAAGTCGATGGGAGTTACACAGGTTTTCACTATGACTTCGAGCCCAGGTTAAATAAAATTCAACTGAGAGATTTCCATATGTATTATGTATGTGTCATGGATGGTCCCAACAACGCTGCGTCTTTTTGTTAATACCACATGTTTTGTTAGTCACAAAAGACATCCATTATGTGTTCAGCTCACAGTGAGCAGCTAATCGCTGATGCCTTTAGCTTACGGACGATCACCCAGATAAGATATGACCATATCCAGTCGCTTTCTTTCGCTGCCCAAATGGATGGCCAGCCAGCAGGTTGCGCATGAGAATTGAAGATCTCCAGCTTCAAGGCGAGACGATCAAGTTGACGGTTCTGAATACCATCCACTAACTTAACTCACTGAGGCCTCCATATTCCAGGGCCTGGGTACGCTAATAGCACGCAAGGCAGAGTGATTACCTGGGTAGGTAGCCTGTGAAATACCTTAACACCCTGCCTTATGGAACAACACTCGTAAGCAGCCTCATAGGGCTGGGTGCATTGAGAGGCAACCTGCCCGCCGGGTTTGGAAAGGATGGAAGCAATCAATTACGATGATACTCCCGTCCTTTACTGCAGGTAGGTAGTTTTGTTCTGCTCAGCCACGAACCTAAGCGAAAACCCGACGATTGCTTCCAGGAATGGATATATCATGATCCACAAAGACTCAGCCTCACCTGCAATTACCGGTATTGCAGGTGCGGTTTCTTCCCTGTCAGCATCCATCAGATGGATCCGGAGATGCCTTCAGCCCGCCCAAGGATCATAAATGCCTGAGCCACACTCCTTCACACCTGCAACCAACCATAGCCATTCATGGTGGCACCCCGCTAGTGGAGTGCCTACCTTAGTACCTAAGTGCTAAAGTCCCCCAGAGGTGGCATACGGCGCTCTCTGCTCGGGCAGCTTCTGGGTGGGCTGGGCTGGGCTGCTGACAGCCCCAGGTCTGCCCCGTCAGTCGTCAGTCGTCAGTGGAGGGTCCCATAGCTAAGGTACTAAAGTTAGTAGGTAGGTGTCGCAAGCTAATTAACAAGGACCTCCTCCTCCTCCTCATCCTGTCCGTCGCCGTCGCCTACTTTCTCTTCTTACATAACTCTCGTTATCCCAGAGGCTTCATCCTCTCGGACTTACTGTAACACTCTTTGCGTGAGACCGAATTGCCGTGCGGGTGCAGATCATCTCGTCTTATCAGCAGAGGATAGACTCGATCTTGTCTTCCTTTCCCCTCCAGCTTGCCATCTCCAAAACCCAAACGGGTCGTTTTCTACCCCGCCAAAACTGCCGCCATGAGTTGTAAGTTGCGACTATTCACAGCCTTGTTCCCCTCCCCGCTCTGGCGGTTTGGCCTCTGCGTCTGGTGTTGTACTTTCAAGAGCCCGTCTTGCTGCTTGATCCTCCTCCTGCAGCCCTTTGCACTACCCCGAATTATACGCTGACCACGGTCGTCATGCGCAGTCGCCGGCATGTTGAACAGGCTTCATGGCCAACCCGAGAGCTACGATAAGAAGTGCGCCCGAAATCCCCTGACCTCGATCACAAACCCGATGATTCCTAACAAATACTTTCTTCTGTAGAGCTAAGTACAGGTTTGGTCGAACACTCGGAGCTGGAACATATGGAGTCGTCCGGGAGGCTGATGGCCCAACTGGCAAGGTTGCCGTCAAGATAATTCTCAAGCGAAATGTAAAGGGAAACGAACAGATGGTCTATGACGAGCTCGAGATGCTTCAGAAACTCAAGCATCCTCACATTGTCAAGTTTGTTGACTGGTTCGAGTCGAGAGTAAGCTCATCCCACCCCAACTCTCTATCCCGATCCCCGCTCAGGTCAGGTTCTTGAAATACTGGCCCAGATCACTGCTCTCCCTCTCTGTTTCCCACGTTCCATGTGGCTCACCTTTTCCGTGCCTTCAGGACAAGTTTTATATCGTGACACAGCTTGCTACCGGCGGTGAGCTCTTTGACCGCATTTGCGAGCAGGGCAAGTTCACCGAGAAGGATGCCGCTGAGACTATTAAGCAAATTCTACTTGCTGTCGATTTCCTTCACAAGAACAACATTGTTCACAGAGGTACAGTGCTTCAAACTGCACATCTCATGACACCAACTAACCCGGTTTTCAGATCTTAAACCCGAGAACCTCCTTTACCTCAGCAAAGATCCCGATTCTGACCTTGTCTTGGCCGACTTCGGTATTGCCAAGATGCTCGACGGAAAGGGCGAGTCTCTGAAGACCATGGCTGGCTCTTTCGGTTACGCTGCCCCCGAGGTGATGCGGAAGGAAGGCCATGGAAAGCCTGTGGATATGTGGTCCATGGGTGTCATCACTTACACTTTGCTCTGTGGTTACTCGCCTTTCCGCAGTGAGAACCTCCAGGACCTTATCCGGGAGTGCACTGAGAACTCGGTGGTCTTCCACGAGCGATACTGGAAGGACGTCAGCAACGATGCAAAAGACTTCATCTTGCATCTAATCAACCCAGATGCTGATCAGCGTTGGACCAGCGAAGTAGAACATCACCGTCGTCACGAGGGGAAATGCTTGGGCTAACTTCGCGATACAGGAAGCTTTGGGTCATATCTGGCTCACCGGAAAGAACGCTACCGACTACAACTTGTTGCCCGAGATCAAGTCTTTCCGCGCCAGAAGCCGATTCAGGCGCATCATCGAGAAGATCAAGCTCCAAGCACGTATCGAGAAGCTCAAGGCTATGGAGGAGGACCCGGAGAACTCGGATCTTTCAGCTATCTTCTCCGAGGTTGCCAGAGCAAAGCTCGCCGACGACAAGGAGGAGAAAGAAGTTCTCCGTGTCACTCAAGAGGTCGAAAAGGATGCCAAGCGTCGAAGTTTCCAGGCTTAATAAATGTACTGAGGATCCCAATCAATTGCAGACATGTTCACATATATTGGATAGCATCACGGTGGGCGACCTTAGCACGACGCTGAGATGGATAGCAGCGTAAGTCCTCGCAAGATGCACGAAGGAAGGGCAATAACACGGATGGAAAAGACGAGTCGGAATTGGTCGCAAAGAGTGTTGCGACTCCTTAGGTTGAAAGCGTTGTTGTTTGTTTCGGGAATATTCTTTGGGTCTAAAAAAGGGTGGAAATTGAATCCTTCTGATATGTTATAACCCAAATGAATTCCATGTTCTTCTCGCAGATGATTATGCTGAGTAGATAAATGCTCTATATTGGTAGCCTCCGAGTTGACCAACAATCTTGTGTGATCTTCCCTTGACTTTTCTGCAGTAACAAGTTAAAGATCCAGTCTTTGGTGTGCTAATACAAATGACCGTCATTATTCCATCCCGAGCCACGCGTCAAGCGTATCCTTGGAACCTGCTGCATGCTCCTCGTTATATCATTGAATCTCATAAGCATACATACGATGAAAGGCACCCTCCACTTTCATTCTCATAAACCTTGTGTCGACAAAGATAACCGATTAATGACTGAAATGGGTAGAGTTTAGTCGTTCATGTCTGCCGAAGCACTCTCACGAAGTTCGGCATACCGACGCGCGTCGAATCGCTTGCGTTCCCAGCCTTTTGCGCGGAGTCGCTCTATCCGTATCTGTAGCTCAGTTGAACGCGTCTTGTCAGCGTTCAGCGTAGCGGACGCAGAAGTGGCCGTGTTCACAGTAACAGGCGACGGAGGTGTGTCTTCATACGGAGGGGTGATGTGCTGCTGGCCGAGCTCTGTCTCAATGAAGCTGAGATGTCGAAAGACTTGGCGCTGCAGGCTCGTTAGGAGGGCACTGTAGCGGTGAACAGAGCGAGCATGGCGGAAGGGATCGAGCTCTGAGTCTGTAGAAGGGGAGACGTCGTTTTGTGCTGATCGTGGAGTGAGGATTGACCGAGGCGCCTGAGTCAATGACCGCAGAGGCGCTGGTACAGCAGATGAATCTCCCCCGGAAATTTCTGGAGATGTTGAACGAGCAGGTCCTAAAAAGCTGCCTAGGCCAAGCGTTGGTGAGTCCGGACGTTCGAGAAGCTCCATGGGCACGTCGCTGAAAGTCACTCGCTTCTTCTTAGGCTTAGAAGCGGGCACGCTTTGGATCGACGAGATAGATGATGCCGGAGATACACTGTGAGACGAGGTCCATGTTGACGATATATAGGAGCTCACAGAGCTATCGGCAGAGTGGAGGCTTGGCAGTGTTGTAGTAGTGCCAGACGGTCTTCTCAACAAAGCTGGACCAACGGTGGAGTCTGCAGCATTGATGAGTGTTGAGGCACGTTGATAATGGTCACGAGCCTGGTTAAGGAGTGTGGTTCGTGCTGGGGCGGCTTGATGAAGTGCACGAGCAAGCATCTCTTGTGAGTTGGCTGCGTAAAAGTGAAGATATATAAGGTAAGCTGGCTCAACAATGCTCTGATCTCATTAGAATTGTTTTACCATTGTTAATGAAGAATAACTTACGAAATCTTTGAGATTGTCCAAGATTTCACTGCAGCGAGTTGCACAGGGGCGATAACGGCGGTTCAGATATTCTCTCTTGACATCCGAGATCACCTTCGCCCACTCCGCGGAAGTGTAAGGCAGAACGTGCAGAGTCTCTGACAGAGCCTGAGGAAGCCATTCTGGCGAGTTAGTCTCTGTGACTGAAGCACGACATGTCTCCATCCGTGGCGACGTGGATAATGATGATGTTCGTGAAGGCCAAGACGACGAAGTGGCTGTATGAATTGGTTGAGACAGCAAAGCAGCCATGATGACAGGTGATATTCTTCAGTCAAGGTAGCCCGAAGGCTCGTGTCTGGGGTTATGGTCGTGGTCTAGAGGCGAATGGATGGGGGGCTGTTCTGGGGGCGTTACAATATAAGAGTCCGGACTCAGAGCGGCGGCGCGCGTGGCGTGGCCAAGGTTTGTGTGGCCAATATGCCAATCTTTTGTTACCAAAATGGTGCCTTGTCAGCTCAGCTCCTCGTGGTCAGTCTCATGAGTGTATGCGAACTGGGGCCCAAGTATGACACAGCACTAAAGGTTTTGTGACGTGAAAGTGTCTTTGATTGTCTCCCCTGGCAGGTAGGGGCAAAGAGAGACAATTTTGAGTTGTCCCATAAATTGATTGGTAAGACAACGAAGGTATCGAGAAAATAGTTTCGTGAAACGAGGTGTAAGTGGGAGCCCCAGTGTTGTAAGAGCTGTACAGCGAAATCTTGACGACTCGTCGAGATAGTAAAGACAAATACCAAAGCCTCTGAAGCAGATTAAAGAGTGACTTCACATTAGAAGACGAAAACAAGTCGAAATACTGAAAGCTGTGCGATGATGGTGGTTGCGGGTAGTTAAGAGATGGACTGGAATTCAAGATATCCGAAAGCGGTTGCTGTTGAGCATATAAACGCCACATCGATGAACCATCTAGCCAGTGCCAAAGTCGTCCAGGTGACAAGCATAAATCAAATATTATAGCGTCGATACTACTCTGTCGTCGGGAATACCGATCTCTGGGCAATGAAGATCATTGCTAGGCTGGGTCTCGTCCTTTGTGTCAGCGGCGCCGAGCTCTTCGCTGGTTGCCAGGCGGTTTCGAAATAGTCCTGAGAACGATGATGCCGTTGAGTCATTTTTGGTCAGACACTACGAAAGATCGAGGTCCCTGCGGAGGGCAAATAGCATGGCATAAAAGAACAAAGGGTAGCAAAATCGGCTCAAAGTGGACAGTGTGTGAGTTGGAAGTTGAGACGTGACGGCCAAGAGTGTCTGTCATACGTCGGTCCTCGGGCCAACAGACACTAACACAGATAGATATAAGCACAACTCGACATGGGCTCACATAGCGCACACGATCCGGGTATGACAGGTTCAACCTCAATATCAGCCCTTGCCCTTGTTCTTGAGACCCTGTTCAGCTACTCAACTTCATGGTTCGTATCCAGCTGACATTGCACCTCTCCAAGGGTCTTTCCATACTCTTATTTCCTATCCCTACTACTGAGTAATGAGGAAAACTCAGCGAGAAGAGCAGAGCGGCCCCACGATCTTATGGGAACCAATCAAGCCAAAATGGGGATAGAGGTGCCGCGCCGGCCTCGCGAGCCTCAGACACTTCCGTGGTCCGGCCCAGGGGACCCACCGGGCCGTCACTTGTCGCGCCGTTCTCACTCTTACTTCGCTCTTTTCTCCCTCACTCCCTAGTAGCCCTACTTGGGCTGATAGGCTGGCCAAGAAAAGAAACCTATCTTCAAGGAAGCACCATACTCCTCCACAGACGGGACAGGAGGAAAAGAGGATGCAAAGAGGGGGATATGAATAAGACATTATTATACAACACAGAGCAAAAATGCACACAATCGAACTGCACTTACAGTCACTCGATTCGGCTTTGTCGGCCTTGTGGCGTGAACGACATACGCCAGTGTCTCGGTTCCAGAAGGTCGGGATCCTGAGGCCGTCTAAATAGACACTTGAACCAAACTTCAGAGTTCCCCTTCTGATGCAGGGTGGTCAGGTAGCAGCAGAAACTTAGAGCCCCCTCTCGACTTGATTGACGATGGTTGCGACTGCGGGCTCGCTTGATGCAATGGTCTCTTGCGGATGCGGCTATTGATCCGCCACATCCTGGGTGCGTGCGACTCGGTACCTGCGTCTCTGGTAGAATAAGGCTCCCTAGGATTGTGCCGCTATGGTAGTCTCTCCAGTCCTGTGTTCGTCTTTGTTTCAACTTCGGGGTCGCCATCCAAGCCTCTCTGCTCGAGAACGTCGGCTGGAGCCGTAAGCGGGGAGGGATTGGTCGCGGCCTGGCTTCCAGTTCATTCCGTAAATGGAGGATTACCTCTTTGCTCACAAGACATACGCAGTCTCCATTGTTGCCCGTTCGTGGTAACGTTCTCAAAAGCCCCAGCGTTGGAGGCTGGATGCTTTTCAACAGACAGGAGGAACCTAGAGCACCACTGTGTCGATCGGAAGCACATGGTTGTCATAGTGTTTGTTGTTGAGGGGAACAAACGTGGCTGCGCTAGGCAAAGGGGAACCAGAAAAACAGGCGACTACGATTGGCTTCACGGAACAACGTGTTTCCTCAATTTTGATGCCCATGATTAGCAATAAGTAGAATCATCCATTCATGTGAACAGTGGCTTCGTGAGATGATCGTCCTTTCTATTAAGACTTAACACCACGGCCATCTTTTGAACTGTTTTTATTGATGTTCGTCACGAAGATCTCAAGGCGTCGGATTGCTGTGAGGTGGCTCTTCCGTTCCTGGAGTCGCTTCAACTGCTGTTGGTGTGGTTTCAGGGCTGGCATCCTCAACTTCTTTCTCCGCATCCTTTACCTCATCGCCCTTGATACCATGGACAACCCTTAGACCCTCGGCTTGCCTGGTCATCTCGTCAAGCTCACGCTTGCGTTGAAGTCGAACCTTGATCTCCTTGGCCATGTCGGACATACTGACAAGAATACCCTCCTTCTCAGGATGGCCTTCTTGAAGTCCCATCTCCTTAATCTTGACCTTGCCTGACTTGACTTCATCTTCGCCCAGAAAGATGGCAAATGGTACACCATTGGCCTCAGCGGCCTTGAATTGTGCGGGCAGCTTAGGCTTAACTTTGTAAAGGAACTCTGCCTGTGATAGCACAGTTAGTCCTCTGTTCCGTGCAATAGTAAGGTTCGTGAGAAAAGTCAACTAACCTTGATTCCAGACTCCCATAGCTTGGCGCACACTGACATGCGTTCCTTTAGATATCCCTGACCAAAGGCCATGACATAAACATCGACATCATTGCTACGCACAGCAGCATTCTTCTCAGCGGCCATCTTGGCCTTGGTGATAGAGAAAATCCTGTCAACGCCAAAGGAGATACCGACGCACGGGATTTGACTCTTGCCAGAGAACATGCCAACAAGGTTGTCGTACCGGCCACCGGCAGCCACACTTCCTACGCCAACTGTGGGGTCATCGGAACGGTCGTCATCCTCGGAGCCCTTCTTACCCTTCTTCTTGGAAGGCTTAGACTCAGCATTCTCCTGCCCAGGGGTGACCTCAGGAGCAGAGCCCTGTGTAACGACCTCGTAAATAAGTCCGGTGTAATAGTCGAGGCCTCGAGCCAAGCTGAGGTCAAAAGAAACTCGATCCAGGCAGTCGAAGGCCTCTAGGTACTCAAACAGCAGAGCAAGATCCTCCATTCCCTTCTTCATGGATTCATTTGCGGCCAAGCTCTCTGTGCTCTGAAGCTTCTGCAGTAGATCCTGCTTACCCTTGAGAACAACCCACTCTCCGATTCGGTCAGCGACATCACCGTCAAGTCCCTTTTCCTCGGTCATCTCCTTTCGCACATCAGCCCAAGGCAGCTTGTCAAGCTTGTCAACGGCCGAGGAAATGGTGCGTATCTTGTCCTCAGGGACTCCACAGACTTGGAAAATACCGTCAAGAATCTTTCGGTGATTTAGCTTGATCGTGTATCCACCGTTCCAACCAAGTCCCTCAAATACTTCTGTAATAATGCGGATGACTTCGGCGTCGGGCAGCATGGGGTCGTAGGTGCCGGCAATGTCGAAATCGCACTGATAGAATTCTCGCATGCGACCCTTGGTCATGGCAGGTTGGTCTCGGCGGTAGACCTTGGCGATGTGATATCTCTTGATGTTTTGAATCTGCTTGTTCATGGCTAGGAAGCGTGCAAAGGGGACAGTCAAGTCATATCGCAGAGAGCAGATCTCACCACCTTGATCGGCAAGGTCATAGATGAGCTTGCTGTCCTCTCCATATTTTCCAGCGAGGATCTCTCGGAGCTCAAAGACGGGGGTATCGATCGTGACTCCTCCGTGGCGCTTGAAGACTTGGGTGATGGTGTTGAAGATGTGGTCACGGATAACCATATCCTTCCCCTCCCCTTGGATGGTGTTAAGGAATGACCTCTGTAGTACGATTGATTGGATCACTTACAGTCCTTTGTACCCTTGGGGGTCTTGAGCTCGAATTTATTCTTGGGTGCCATTTCGAGTGATGTGGGAGACTCTAGAGTGGTGGTGGGGTTTGAAGGGGAAGAGGAAGAAGAAGCGTAGCGGGGCAGGGAAAAGACTGTGATGGAGGGGTCGAGGCTGAGGAACCTTGAATGACGATACCTCCGAGTAAGAGCAAGGCAGGAAGGCGGACACCGACAGGCAGGTGTGGACGACAGTGATCTTGCTGTAATGCGGCTCAGGGAAAGGGATTTGATTGGGGCTTGTTTTGGCCTCATCTCCCTATCATTCGATGCGAGGACGCGACGCCCTCAGAGGAAATTGAAGCTTTAGAATTCACCACAAAAATGGCGGCCGATGCTCATCATGCGAGCGGCGGGACGAGATACCTATGCGTCACACTTTTGGGTACAGCCAGCAAGTCAGTCCCGCATAAAACCTTTCCAGTAGGAGAAGCAATTGAATACCTTAATGTAGCCTAGGCTGCCTGGCCCGAGAGAGTTGGTGGGGCATACCTTACTGATTATGGCCCGAAATGCTACCTACCTAGGGAGCCAACGCTGCAATAATTGGCTTTGATTTACGGGTATCTTGGTATTATTAGATGCAATAACTTAGTACTGCAAATTAAAAGAAATATGACTACAACGTGTAAGAAAGCTTGGAGAGAAGGGGTCTTGTGTATATGAGGAAGAGACCATATCTATTGTATTAATATAAGTTCAAGGTTTGTTATATAGAGCACTGAATTTAATCAAGCGACGCCGTTTGAGGCTTCACTCAAAAAGCGACATGATATTATCAGCATACCTGGTTAGTTACTCATTACAGTAAGGACTTAGTACTCCATAATAGATATTTACATAAGAAAGAATCACAAAAGCTTGATAGGTACCTAACGTTAGTATATATATCCAATTGCTACTGTCGTTCTATCAGATGCTTGCATTATAGGGTAGCAATCTATCGTTCCCCTTCATCATCGCGAAGGTAAATTTTAGGTATTTAATACCTGGGTATATTTTTGGGGAAGTTAATTTAATGCATTTTCTCTGAGACTTGTCATGCTGTAGGAAGTGATCCTATCATTCAGACTTGTCCAATGCGACAATCTGGCACACACGATAATTAAGAAACGGGGCATCAGCCTCATCCCAAGCTCCTCGAGATTACGGGACCCTCACTGAGGTACGCGTCAGATTTAAAGTCATCCTTCCATGTACCCCGTACTCTAGAAATGGTGCTCGAGTGCTGTGACTGGCATGTACACCACCAACTCACATTGGATCGGAATCTTGATTCGATCCGAACCCGAAGAGCTTACCCGAAGCGAAAATGGAAATTAGAGACTGGTATCATATCAAGCTGGCGCTATTGGCTGGGCCAACCTACGGAGTACCAGTACGTAGTAGGGTAGGTTAGTTCACCAAGTCCATGATGGGCATCCAGGTAGACAGACGACTTGTACAGGCTCGTGGTTATTGCCGACTCTCATGAATATGAGAGTTGATAGGCGAGGTAGTTCATTGTAAGCGTTTAAATAAGCTTATTTGGCAAGGTTTCTTGCATACCTACCTATTAAATAGTTGCATCTAATATCACACAACTCCATATATGTACGCGTACTCGGTCCCTCTTCACAGGCCCCGAGTTAAAACATGGTCTGTGGTGACCAAGCCATTAGCATGCTGACAGACAGGGATTGGTTGATGAAAAGTGTTCAAAAGATCGAGTCCAGTCTCAAATATAGATCTGACAGAATACACTTGTTTTTCCTGCGTCGTTGATCACCATAGGCACCCTTCATCGACCACCGTCAGTTAAAGCCCTTGTCACGTCAAGAATCACCAGTTTTTACCTTAATGCTTGCTGGTCTCGTATCTCGTACCAACGACTTCCCAATACGGTAATATACTAACTAGGTACCTTAAACAAGTCTGGACTGTAACTACCTAGTACTTACAGTCTTGTATGAAGTGTATCAGTTGATGTCTGCCTATATCAACCAACCATCCATCCCTCTTCTTCCTTTACTCAGATTACTCTTTTAGCAAATGCGCGACTTTGAGAGCCCCCGACTTCCATGATTGCCCTCATTTTGAAAGATTGAATCTGCTGTCGAAGACCCCATACGTGAAGGTGTCTAAGTTTCGACGCTATCATGACCGTTGATCATCATGACAAAATCGAGAAGTCTGCCAGCTCTCCTTCTTCGGAGCCTCAAGGCCCATTAACAAATGATGCAAAAGAAGACGAGTTGCAAGCCAAGGCAAAGGCCCGACCTGAGCGGACAGCAAATTTCAAAGATTACCTGGTGAGTACCCCTCTGACGGCGCCATGTATCAATGACACTCTTATAACATCCATAACTTGTAGCGGATATTCTCCTACGCAACAAAATGGGATTTCTTTGCGTATGCTGCCGGCTTTTTTGCAAGCATTGGAGCAGGGATTGTAAGTTGCCCCAGACCTCGGTATCAAGACAAGATCATTAGCTAACGCGTCTTTTAGACGCTGCCATTAATGAACGTAGTTTTTGGTAAACGTATTCACAACTCCTAGCTCTGAATCTGTCCCTGATGACATTACTAGGACAATTCGTTGGCAACTTTACAGAATACTTTATGCCAGGCAGCACAACATCGCAAAGTGAATTCAACAAAAGCATCGATAAGTTGGCGTTGTATATGTTCGCTCTGTTTCTGGGTCGTTTCGTGCTCAACTCTATCAACAAGGTATGGTCGATCAACTAACTCTTCATCCAAGCACTGGGTCTGATCTGACCACCTCTAGTTCGTCTTCCGCATGATAGGCATCAGGCTATCATCCGCCATCAGACTTCACTACCTACAAAGACTATTCGGTCAATCTATCCATGTCCTCGACTCAATGCCTCCAGGCTATGCCACAGGCACCATCACCTCTACGGCCAATGTCCTACAGCTAGGCATATCAGAAAAACTAGGCACCTTTGTTGAATACAACTCAACCATTGTAGCTGCGATTATTGTGGCATTCGTCAAGAACTGGTCCCTGACTCTTGTCACATCTTCAATCATCCTATACCTTTTCCTTGTCTTGGGAACATTTCTGCCCATGATACTCAAGGTTAATGCGCTCATCACAAAGGTTGCGGTGCCCTTGCCCTTCAAAAACCTCGACTGCTGACCAAGAATTAGGCAGAGGGCAGAGCTGGTGCAGTTGCCAGCGAAGCTTTGGCGAGCGTCAGAATGGTGGCCGCGTGTGGTGCAGAATCACGCATTTCCAGGCGATACGGCCAGTTCGTTGAGGAAACCCGCCAACATGGTAAACTTCTCTCTCCGCTTGTCGCTGGACAACTCGGTTTGATAGTGAGTAACCTGGATGGTGACTGAACTTCAAGCTGCTGACATACGTAGTTTTTCGGGCTATATGCTGGCTTCGCCCTTTGTTTTTGGTTTGGTGCCAAGTCCTACTCCGAGGGAAGATTGGACAACGTGGGAGATGTCCTTGTGTGAGTCCGTCCATATGACAAATGATACTATGCTGATAGCTCCAGCGTATTGCTCTCTGTTATGATTGTCGTACTTTCCCTCGAACGAACATCTACGCCGCTGCTAGCTGTTGGGAAAGCCACCGTGGCAGCCTGCGAATTTTTCGTTGTTATCGACGCTCCGCAGCCTGCCAAGGGTACTCTGAAGGATCCCGAAGTCTCTTCGACACAGGATATCATTTTCGAGGATGTTACCTTTGCTTACCCTAGCCGGCCTCATGTCAAGGTGCTAGATGGCCTGGACTTGCGTATAGAGGCTGGAAAAATCAATGCGATTGTCGGGCCGTCCGGGGGAGGCAAATCGACCATTGTTGGGCTCATTCAGAGATGGTATACCTTACAGGATCAACACGTCCTTGCCAAGGTTATTGAGAAAGAGAAAAAAGGGGGCCGCAAGAACAAGAAAGATGAGAGTGATGAAGATGCCGACGCAGAAAACATGGTTGATAACGAGCCTGAAGAATCAGGACCTCCTATTGAAGTCCACGGGCGAATCTTGACAGCAGGCCAATTGTTGGACGACATCGATTTGAAATGGTGGAGGTCCCAGATAGGTCTCGTCTCGCAGGAGCCATTTCTGTTTAACGATACGATCTATAAGAATGTTGCCTATGGTCTGATCGGAAGTCCATGGGAAAATGAGACCGAGGAGAGGAAGAGAGAACTGGTTAGGGAGGCTTGTCGAGAATCATTCGCCGACGAGTTCATTGATCGACTGCCAGATGTAAGTTGTGGCCAAACCTTGGCGGAAACCCATCAAGGCTAACACATGCAAAGGGGTTGGATACACTCGTTGGTGATAGTGGTGCCAAACTCTCTGGTGGACAGAGGCAGAGGTTGGCTATTGCACGATCTATCGTGCGAAAGCCAAGTATACTTATACTGGATGAGGCCACTAGTGCTATTGATGTCCGTGGTGAGAGGATTGTCCAGGCGGCCCTTGACAGAGCTGCGAGAGACCGGACCACTATCACAATAGCCCATCGATTGTCGACTATTAAGAAAGCAGATCGTATCATCGTCTTGAAGAAGGGCAAAGTCGCCGAATCAGGTACACATGACAGTCTCATGACGATCGAGGGCGGAGTCTACTCAGGGCTTGTACACGCACAATCCCTATCGCTTGGAGAACCCACAGATGCAGGGGATGAGTCGGTTGAAACTGAGGACAAGCCAGTCCTGGCTAACGCGACGAGTGTTGCAGCTTCCGAGGTTGATACGTCGACGGAGGCCTCTAAAGACAAGGCGCGGAACTTCTTTGCAAGCTTTGGTCGACTGTTCTATGAGTCAAAGAATGTCTGGCCAGCGTTTTTTCTGACTCTATTTGCCGGTGCCTGTGTGGGAGCTGGAGTACCACTACAGGCATGGATCTTTGGGAAGATTATTGTTTCTTTCAACGACATAGGGACTGACTCGAACCTATCCGGGAGCAACTTCTGGTCGCTCATGTTCGTCGTCTTGGCTTCAGGAATTGGAATCAGCTACTTTGTAGTTGTCTTCGTGGCCACTCGGATGTCATCCACGATACGAGTGAAATACCAGAAGCAGTATTTTGATGCGGTAATGTTTCAGAAAACATCGTTTTTTGACCATGAAGACCACTCTCATGGAACAATAACGTCCCGGCTTGGCCAGGACCCCAAGCAACTTGAGGAGTTGATGGGACTGAACATGGCTAGTGTCTTTGTCGCTCTCTTCAACGTGGTTGGAGCAATATCCATTGCGTTCGCTTTCGCGTGGAAACTAGCTCTCGTCTCATGCTGTGTCGTGTTGCCCATAATGATCGTTTCAGCGTACTGGCGCTTCAAATACGAGCTGGCATTCGAGAAGATGAACAATGATGTCTTTGCCGAGAGCTCAAAGTTTGCATCCGAGTCAATAGGAGCATTTAGAACTGTCACTTCGCTGACATTGGAGGATTCGATTTGCCTCCGATATCAGAACTTACTCAACGAACACGTTGCATCAGCATACAGAAAAGCCAGATGGGTGAGCATACTCTTTGGCTTCTCTGATAGTGCCAGTATGGCATGTCAAGCTCTGAACTTCTGGTGGGGAGGTCGTCTTTTGTCAAGACATGAAATTGGTCTAGTCGCTTTTTTCGTTTGTTTCAGTGAGTGAACTTTACGACGTTCTGTATTCGAGTAGTGCAGACTGAGACCCAAACGCTTCTGACCCTTACTTACATCTCACAGTGGCGATTACAAATGGAAGCGAGGCAGCTGGGCAAGCCCTTGGCTTTGGACCAAACAGTGCGATGGCTTCTGCAGCTGCGAACCGTATTCTAAACATGAGAGAGAGCAGACCGCGAGACAAGGTCTCTACCTCGCAGGAGATCCCAGATACAGATGGTGGAATGTCGATTGAGCTGGAAAACATCGCCTTCAAGTACCCGACTAGGAGCACACCCGTATTCAAAGGATTGAGCCTGAAGATTGAGAAGGGACAGTTTGCTGGCCTCGTAGGCGCCTCAGGCTCAGGAAAGTCATCGATCATTTCGTTACTGGAAAGGTAGGCTTTGACATCCATTGCAATTACATACATCGTACCGTGGCTGAAGAAACAGATTTTACGACTTGGACAAGGGCCGGATCCTCCTGAATGGCAAGGATGCTACCGATATCAACTTGTACGAATACCGAAAATACTTTTCTCTCGTGGCCCAAGAAGCCACCCTCTTCCAGGGCACCATCAGGGAGAATATCTTACTTGGAGTCGACCCCTTAGCAATCACCGATGAGCAACTACACCAAGCATGCCGTGATGCCTCGATCCACGATTTTGTCGTCTCATTGCCGGAGGGCTACAATACAAATATTGGATCACGTGGTGTATCACTTTCAGGTGGTCAGAAGCAGCGCGTGGCGATTGCTCGCGCTCTGATTCGCGACCCAAAAGTCCTCCTTCTCGACGAGGCTACGAGCTCCCTTGATTCGGAAAGCGAAAAGCTAGTCCAGTCGGCGTTCGAAAGAGCTAGTGAAGGACGCACGATGCTCGTGGTAGCACATCGACTGGCCACAGTGCAGAATGCTGATGTGATCTTTGTCCTGGGAGATGGCCAATTATTGGAGCAAGGATGCCATGCAGAGTTACTCAAGAGGCGGGGCGTCTACTGGAACATGGTGAGTATTCTTGCTCGCCGACTGAAATGGCGGGAGTGTGCTAATTGAATACAGTGTCAAAGTCAAGCCTTAGATCGTTAATAACGAAAGCGAGTGCAAAATTAAGCATGTACTCCGTAGATCGCTCTCTACTCTATATTCTATCCCGGAAAACCAAAGGGCATGAATATAGCAAACTCCTGAACCCAACTCCCTGCTCTCGCTTGTTGTAAATGTCTAGAGCCCTGTTGTAGAAGACATCAAACAGAGATACAATAAAACACGATCATCATCACACCTTTTTAGTATTGAACATATCGTCAATCTCGCTAAGGATGTCTCCTGCATGCGTCATAACGAAATCATGGCTCCCTGGAAGAATTCGCCAGCGGACATGGTGCTCACCGCCAATGAGAGATAGTGCATCCCGGCGATAGGAATCGTGGTCAATAATCTCGTCAGATCTAGCTAGTAAAATAGCTGTGGTGCCAGGAGCACGCTTGGACAACTTGGCCCAGGCGTCATGCTGATCGGTCAGGGGTGCAAAGCGAATGCTCGACATGAACGCGGGGACGAAACCACTGTGATGGGTGACCATCCAGCGTACATACTCCATGACACGTTGCTCCAACGGCGTAACGGCCTCGCCGGACGCTGGAATCACTTCTGCCTCGGCAACATTGAGTGGTGGCGTAGTGACAGCCTCGATGGGCGTCTTGGGAGGTGGCTTGGCTGAAGCGGCGATAGGCTTTTGAAGACGACTGCGTGTAGCAACGGCGAGAATGCGCTCCGGGACGAGGCCAGAGACGAAGAGGAATCGAGAGACGCGACCAAAGGAGGCGGCGCGGATTAGACCAGCAGGCGCGAGGAGCACGAGGTCGCGCACGAGGTTAGGAAACGCATTGGCAAAGTGAACTGCGATGCCACCGCCGAGAGAATAGCCAACAAGGCGGAAGGCGTCTGTACCGGTCCATGCAAGAGGGCTAGAAGCCAAGACGAGAAGCATTTGGGAGACGTAGAGACGGGCATCGTGTGGAATATCAGCGACACCATCGGAGAAACCACGCCCAAAGAGATCCTCGAGAGATATTAGTCAAGCTGGAGACGCCGAGTAGGTAGTAAGAAGCTTACAAAGAGCATCACACGATAGCCGCGTTTGGCGAGCCCAAGAGCTATAGGCCCGAGAGTGATGCAGGGAGTACTGATGCCGTGCACAAAGAAGACCTTTTCACCATCCTCAGGGCCAAACTCGTAAACACGTATGCTTCCGTACTAAGTCTGTGGTCAACATAGTTCTGGGTATCAGGCCGTGAGATAGTGGCTTGCTTACTGGGGTTTCGACATCTCGAGCGCCAGGAAACTGATCAGGTTGATAAACAAGATTCTTCAACTTATCAGCATTGGTCTTGTCGTACACGCCCGCCTTGAGCGGATTGCGAATGGTTTTCGGGCGCACGGGGTAGAGAAGTGCGCGGGCGATGGCGAGAAACGCAACAGTTGAGAGAACAGTCGTTGTGACCACGAGGGCCGTTGGCGTATCTTGAGGAGACATATTTGTAGAATACTGGATGGCGAGAAGAGCTAAGACTAAGGTAGAAAACAAGAGTACAAGTTGATGGGCTGGCTGGTGAAGAGAGAGGGTGAACACTTGTTCAGCCACTTTGTGAGATTGGTTGATTAGGTAGGTACTTAGGTAAGGTATGTAGCACGTCTGAGTCAACGATGCAGTCACAGTGATAAAGCGGAAATGCTCAGCATGTGGTAGCTCCTTTCGCCTTTTTGGGAAAATACGTGATCGACAGGGACAAGAAATAAACTAAGGGATACTGTTCTCCGTACGAAAAGGGTTTCAGCTTTGCAGGTCTGAGGGATACCAAAGGTAACGTCACCATACCGGCTTTTCCACTGACTGAGCTGAGAGATAGCCCCGCCGGCTGAGCCGGAGGTTAAAAATATCCACCTACAATACCGATATACTACCCCCCGGAGCTTGTCATACCCTCTATTATCATATTTACTATGTAATGAATCTGTCTCTTTTTTATTGGCTGATAATAATGCCTGGTATTTTTGTCTATAAAAGTTAACGCGAGCTAGAGTGTCCAATAAGGTAGTTTTGGATACCTGTATGGTTGCTCTATATTGTACTTTACAGTTACTAAAGCGTGAGTGTTTCAGATTACCTAGTGAATACTGTTTCTGATATACCACGATTCTAGACATTTCATCAACTGTGGCAACTGTCTCTAGATGGACGTCACCCAACAAGGTATGCAGTATTTCATGGTTGTTTGTTTATGGTAGAGTAGAAAGTTATGCCTTTATTTGGGTGTTTAGGCTCCGGTTTATCACTGTTAGACAGCTGGCTGGACTCTATAAAGTCGCTTATATTTATAAATCCATGCTCAGCATCTGTTCGTGGCTATGGCGTAGGCTGACTATGTTGAGGAAGGTCGAATGAAGCTCTCTGAATGCTGAGAGGATGTACCTTGACCCGTTGCAAGGGCATGACTGACATTCTCTATTTGCTTTAGATCCTTTCTTTGCTGCTCCTGCTGCTGAGGAGGAGTTTTACCTACCTATTTTTGGTCTATCTTCTTGATGAGCTTATGTACTTTAGGTACCTTAGGTATGCGGTATTATCAACTTCAATTTTGGCCCCAGGCCGAGTAAACATAACAACTTTTCATCCTACTATACACATCGCATCATGACAATCCCAGACTCCCTAACCTAGCCCTACTGCCCAAGCAACATTTCCCAGTTGCCGTATCAAAATGCTTAGGTTTTCCACAATCGCTGGAGCCATTCTGTTTGCACCACCGAAGTTGGCTAGGAGTATATCGTGAACAGCCTCCATGGTCGTCTTTGGATTCTCAACTGATGCCTCAGCTGCTCCATTGCGTTGGTTCGGTCCTCGAATGACTGGCACGCCTTGTCCCGTAGCAATGTACTGCTGCACGCTCATCGCTTCCGGGCCATCGATGTAGACTTTGTCATGCTGAGAAGACATATCCTGCTGGCTCCCGGCTTTTGTTATCACCCCGTACGTCCACAAGGCCAGCGCCGCATGATGTACACCGACGGCGTAGAAGTTTTTCAATTGAGCTGAAGGGAAGAGCTTGGCAAATCGAAGAACTTGGCCGGCGTGCCATATAGCTGCCCGAGAGTCTACACTTTCGACCCATTGCTGGAGCACGGGGAATGTCCGATGTGCCTGTTCATCCCCCTCTTTTCCTGCGAAGAGCTGCAAGTCGTCCATAGATATATGCAAGGCCATCATGAGCTGATTGAGCAACAGGCGTTCTTGGGCTGTGACCTCGGCCCAGTTCGTGGTTGTGGTTTTGAATGCCTGCAGGTCCTGGAGCAGTTGGTGGCGTCGTGCAGCTAGCAATGAACTGGAGCCTTCATACGTGTCTTGGATATATGATCGTGTTCTGCAAGACGAGCAAAGATTTCTATACTCTAGGATCAGGAGCCAAAAGGCCTGAAGATAGATTGCTGCTGAAAATTGTACATCCAAACGATGTCGATTCTCTGAAAGGAGGTTCAGATCGCGGAATAGATCGCCAACTGACGGCGCCCGTTTCATGTGTCCAGCCTCTCGTCTCAAGTACGCATCCTTCCAATCCTTTGCTGTCTTTGCGCACCACAATTCCTTAGATGCAGGTAAGGGGAGGGTGAGTTCAGCGTATGACATAACGGGGTTAGTCAGAGCTGTCATGGACTGTTGGCTATCTCGAAGGAAAAGATGGAACACAAAACTGGCATGGTCAGCATTGATAATAAATAGACAGAAAGGAGAAGAAGAGAAAAGGAAAGGAAAGACAAGAGCGTCGCAAATACTTACCGTTTCCACTTCTCCATCTCGACCCATGTCCGCCACTTTTGCTCGAGGTTCGCACCCTCATCCGCAGGTGTTACTGAAAGCATCGGATACGAAGACCTCTGGAACTTGCCACGATATCGCATCATCGTCACGGGGATGTTGACGTGGCACTCTGCAATTTCCATCTTCCGTCGATTGCCGCTCCAAAGACCCGTGTCTTGACCCAGAACAATAGCCTGAATGAGGCCTATGTTGAGGATTTCTTCATTGTTTTCTTCAAAACGCCTGGGCATAACAATTCCTATTTCAAGGTTAGAGACAAGAAGAACTTCCGAACTGGTTATACATACGGATGGACTCCTGCAGAGCATACCCAAATTTTCGCAGAGTCGGTACGGGGATCAACACGGCACCAGCAGCGGCCGCTCCCGCAATCCATTCTGGCTCTTGCTCATTGAGCTTGAAGGTCGGGAAATGTATGTAATCCGAGACCTGGTTGGTATGCGAGTTGAGAAATACATGCAACATTGTGTCTAAAAGATCTGCTGAAGGAAAGGACCCTGAGATGCGGCTCGACATCGTATCAGGTTGACAGGCCCCCAAGACCAGTGCTAATACGCCATCACGAGCGGCGAAATCGAGTTTTTGGTCAACGACCCTTCTGAACCCCTCCTTTGAAGCCTGAGCCTGTATACTAGCCACATCTCTTTTCGAAACTGGCAGATTTCCCTGCTCGCCAAAGGCGTTGTCATTTGCTACTGGGTCCCATCGCCATGGAGACACATCCCAGGCTGTGACAAGATTCTGCCGCATATGGTCCATGTCGATGGGACTTTTTGGGGTCTCTTGCTGTACTGGGGCTGAGCTGGCCATCCCGTCCGTATTCCAATGATCCAGCAACCCAAAGTCCATGTCTGATAGTTCCATGTTACTATCATTACAAAAGTTGAGTACTGCGAGACCTTGATTTTCTGGGATCCTGGCTGACTGGTCGTACTGGTGTTCGTATAAGACATCCCGAAGAAAATCACAAAAGGGAAGTTGATCTGTCCCGGCTTGGCTGGAAGATCCAGCCTCTGAGCTAGGTGGTAGATCCCCAGTGTTTGGGGTTGCTGACCGAGAATGTCCATGGAAGTGAGTATTCTGACAATACAGCGATGGTTGATCAGCGGGGTAAGAAGTCGGGTTAGGAAAGCTGGTGGGAGCGTATTCCGCGGAAGCATTGCTACTATCGTGTTCATCATCGACAGGTGTTTTGGAACGAGCACTGGTAGACAAGTGAACTAAGTTCATGGCTGCAGACGAGCTTGCCTCTGACGAGACGCAGGTCAAGCCACGACGAACGCATCGTTGACAAGGCTTTTCTTCCTGACACTTGACCCTTGCGGTGGCACAAGCCTTGCAGGCATGGGTAACCCTGCCGGTGTTGAGAGAAGTCGTACGCCTGCGTTTCTTGGTGTCGTCGTTCTCATGGTTGGTCTCATGGCGCTTCTTGAGATCAGCACGCGCAAATGTCTTTCCACAAATCGAACAGGCAAATCTACGGCCCAAAGTATGGGTCTGAACATGGCGTTGAAGGTGCTCCGGCCTCGAGTAACGTCGTCCACAGTGACCACAGGCGTAAAGTGCAAGCCCTTTCTCTGGCTTCGCTAGTGAGGAAGCGCCGCCAGCTGAATCTCCTGAGGACGGCACCGGCACAGGAGGGGGGGGATATGATTGAGATGAAGGGTAAACTGAGGCTGAATCTGAACGTGAAGGATCAATGTTCTGAGAAAGATTCGAGGACGAGGGCGAAGGGCCAGCCATTGCGCGCAACTCGTTTGGATGGATATGTAGGTAGGTAGGTAGGTAGGTAGGTAGGTAGGTAGCGTAGCAAGCAGGCTTTACTAAGCCCGCAACGGTGCTTAATTTGACATTGAAGAAGAAGTATATATTGGAGGAGAGCGAACCCCCAAGAAGAAGGAGAAGTAGAAAAAGAGAGAAAGAAAACAGGGTACAACAATGTGAGGAGTTGAGATATGCGAGTGGTAGGTAGCAATCAATGCTGTAGGGCTGGAAGCGGAATTAATGTGGCGGATTTAGTGACGGATAATAAATTAGCAGGAACTTGAAGCAGGAAACAAATGATTGGCCGTGGGATTTAAAGAGTGTAAAAAGCTTTAAAGAAAGGTGCAGAGTGCAAGGATCAGTGACATGGAGCCTAGTCAGGAAATAATTGACAAGAGACCAGGAAGCGACTTTTTTCCCTCTCTCTTTAAGTTGTCATGGATCCATCCAATGCTAATAAAAGTCAAAGGTAAAAATGTAAATCCTGAACGGTCTCATTTGATGGGGAATGCTCTCATGATATGATTGGGCCCGCAGGATCTAAGCTGAGAGGTCTAGTCCCTTTTCTGGCCAAACTCCGGGCGGCATCAGTATCGGAGTCAATCAGCCTACAGTACCACGTCAGATAAGTCAAAGCTCTAAAACGCTATCATGGCCTGCTAGTTATATCGAAACTTGGGACTACGTCCGATGTCGTCGTCAGCATATGTCGACTGGCCAGGGTCTAGTATGGGGATGCGATATTCCGCAACTGGCCAAGAAATTGAGAGCATACGTACTCTGCTCCATATTCAAGGGAGCCATCGTGAAACTATTACGTCTTGTTCTAGCTGCGTACGTCTTCCTCTCTGTCTAATCCTGCACTAGACAGCCAGACACAGACCCTTATCTGATCGCGAGGTTGAAAAAAGATTCGCCATGATCCATCCATCGTCTGAAACACCAACGCTAACAATTCACCTGAAGCCGACTCAGCCGTGCCAAGACCTCTCCTAATATCATGAGTCTTCTCATCCTGTCCTGGACCTGCATACACACAAGCCCGTCAACGTGTGATGGCGTCAACTGCCCGAGTTCTATTGGTGTAAAATAGATCGACCCCAATGAGACGCGAATGCCTCATTTATCAGTCCACGTAATGCACACAGTAGCGGCGTTTGCCGCTCTCCTGCTTGAGAATGAGGTCTCATGATGCTTGCATTCGACTATTTCAGAGGTGAAAAAAATATCCATATCGAGTCGTTGTTTGGCCTTGCTTTCATTGGCCTGTTTGCTCAACACCAGCCCCTTTTGTTCGACCACCAGCTAGTTGTTTGTTCTGTTGCAAGTTTGACATCACACCAAAGCACCAGTTGAGACACACGTCGTCAAAGTTCTGCACTGATAGCAATAACATTGCAGATTTACTGAGAGAGCTCCGATCACGGCGCTAGTATTGAGCATACCGCATAGCCGACGCTTCTGTGGTGAGCTTTCGATTCGTCAAAGGGGGTTATTCGTAACAAATTTGCCTCAATCAACCGAGCATGGAATTGCTCAATGGACGATCCTGCAACTTTTGAGGAGCTCATGCATGAGAATAAGTCTAACCAGGTTAAGTTTGCGGGCTTGCTTAACTATGTTCAAAAGGGTTTGATGAGCAAGGGAGCAAAAGACTAACTTTATCTTTCACTTCTACTTATAAACAAGGCAGGAATCTCGAAATTTACCGCCCAATTTCTATCATGGCCACTGACTCAGTACAGCAAGCTACAGGACGCGACGTCTATCAGCATCTCTCATCCGTAATAGTCAATGCCCCAGATATTAGCAGCCTGTAGAAAGCTGTCGAGATTCCTTGGAAGGCCTCAAGGATGAAGTACATCTTTGATTAAATTCCATTGCGTTAGCCTGAGTTGATGATCAACTGAGTACTCGAAAATTCTTGATGTTGGGCCGCAATCACCCCAGTGGGCTTCATTCTCACCGACTTACCGACAACCGGGTCTCAGTGTTACACGGCATAGCTGACGGTTAATCGTCTGCTTAACTTGCCAAGATAATACAGTCGGATAGGTCTTTTCTCCGTTGACATGATTTTCAGATGAGTGCTCAAAAGGGGCTGAAAACAACTCCCCCATGATAACGCATCAATCTGGGACGCAATTATGGCTTTTATTTCTTACATATCTGATCCGAACTCGCTCCTCTTGTGAAGTGTCTCGTGAAAGAGGGTATTTACGCCGTATCAAGCTTAAATAGACAGATCGTTTGGGTTGATTATCCACCTCAGGGGTATAACTCTGCATTAGCAACCACCAAGGATGCACGCAACAATAATGTTGCAACTGTAAGGTTTCCGTAAGTATAACTAGAGTATGACAGTCGTATTGAAAAGAACAACATCTTGTGTCGTCTCCAACTTTCCATGCATTGCTATGTAATTTACCAACAGTCTTTGTGGTGAATAAGGATAATTAAGAAAAGAGGTTGACCCCGTGACACAAATAACATTATTTATACGCTTTTGAGCTGCGCCGGAATTGTATTTCTATGTTGGTGAGTAGGTAAATTTAAGAAGAGAGTTCCGTACCACCAAGCTTTCTCTGAACTTATCCTCCAAATCTCGTCCAGGTACTTTCATTTTCAGGGAGAGTACTTGATACCCATATGAGCAACCCGAAACAAATGTAGTATTCACACGGGACCCGAATAATTTTCAGGGCACGTAAAGATTAGAGGTATAACAGGCTGTGTACTACTTGAACACCAGGGCTTGCATTTTCAATGTGCTCGACCAAGCTGGGTCAGATGATTCAGGGGGCACAAGAACGTCATATTGATTCATCAACGAATAGTTTCCACAAGAAGGAAGTTGATGGGTGACACTTAGCGGAGACATAGTATTGGATGAAGATTGGCCCTGGAGTGAGCTATCCTGAGGTATATAGAAACGAGATATCCTCACTACATCCTCGAGCTCAACCCAAGAATAACCTTTGAACTGTATATCACAATGGCACGTCAAGTAACTAACCCCCCTTTTTTTTGTTCGTTTTTCGCATTTTTATTCTCTTTTTTTTTCTGTTGCGGCAGATAATACCTTGCCCATACCAAAACGGTTCATCACCAAGCATAATGACGATGGAAACGCGATATTTGACACACGGCTCAACGATGACTTACCCGAGACTGTCCTCTCGACACACGTCTTCTATCTCGGTTACATCACTCAAGGCTTTCCAGTTGATCTCGAAGACAATACAGACATAGAGACATATGGGAACTACATTAACAACTCTCCAGGGCTTAGTGTCCCTGGAGGTTCGGTGCTCCGGATTGTTGACTTCCCACCTGGTAGATCAGCCATGCATCGAACACTGAGTATAGACTACGGAGGCGTGATTGTGGGTGAGATGGAGTTGGTGCTCGACTCGGGGGAAAGTCGTGTGATGAAGCGAGGGGATGTGGCAGTCCAACGTGGGACAAAGCACCAATGGGTCAACAGAGATGAGGAGAACTGGGCTCGAATGGTGTTTGTTCTTCAGGAGAGCAAGCAGCTGGCAGTGAAAGGAGTTAAACTAGAGGAAGATCTGGTGAGATTGGATGATGAGCTGAGACCATCCGTCTGAAATGGACTTCACGTTGTGGATTTGGATCAACTCTGATAGAAGAAGTGAAGATACCTACAGTTCAAAGGTGAATGGGTACCTTTCGAGTCTAGGCCACTAACAACACTATGGGGTAATTAATCGCCAATGCCGGGCTAATAAGATGATATTGATTAATTAACAGTCGGCGATAAGGGTCCAGATCTGCCCAGACTGCCAGGTAATAAAGTGTGTCCACCTGATACATTTCAAGTTAGCGCGTGAGTGGTCAAGTGAGCTGCGGTGTGAGAATGAGAGAGAAATGCTTATAGATCTAGCGCTATCTAACCTAGCAAACGTCGAAACATTGATAACTACCCAAGGTACCTAGCGAGGGGAGTTCGAACGATGGTATAAAACTGAGTTGTCTGTTTGAGATGTGAAGTACCTAGTAGTTAGGGTACCTTGAGGTTAGTAGCTCAAGGCAAGCTGAAATAACACCTACCACCCTGTACACCTTGTTAGCAAAGTGATCTCTGCCGCACGTTGAACCCAAGGGGCTAATAAGGCTACCTAGGTACCTACCTTAGTAGGTATGGAGGTGAGGTCCCGTCTAGGTTAGTAGTTTGATAGGTGATGCAAGGGTGATCGCGTGGGCGAATGATTCCCCCAGCTCCACTTCTTCGGAGCGGGCAGCCCCTCAGATGAGACGGGCCTGCCGCAAGCCCAGTCCTAGCGGACCCGTGGAAGCCCAAGGCCAGCCCTTTAGGACCAACTAAACTTTCCAATAACTTACTCCAATCAACAAATAATTCGGCACGACTTAATTCGAATCACTTCTGAAAGGTTGTTTGTCTTGAGTGCGACTCTACATCATCTTCGCATCATCTTTTGATCACCTAAAAAGTACGTTCGACTCACTACATTTCCCAGGCCTGACTCAGTACCGACTTACCATCCTGGCTATCACTGAGCTACCTAGTATCTATCATGCATCATGAGAGTTAGCCTTGAACCAACCATTTTCTAATCGCATCTGATATAGGTTCAAGTAATCCTACTGCCGACAAACGCCGCACTCGAACTCGGAATTTCTTCTTTTACCTACACACTCCCGCAATACAAAGCTCGGGTCCCATCCTCTCGACCGATATCATCAACCCATGTTGTATTAGACGAGGACTACACATTTCCAATCACCCCCCTCGTTAACAACCGAGTCTTAATGAGCTGCCATGGCCAGCCCTTCGAGTGCTTCAGGCCAGTTCGCCTCGGAGGCTGCCAGAGACTACAGTGCTCTTGTGTCGAGTAGTTCTCCGAGCTCACATTCGTCGTATAGCGATGACGGCCAACGCGAAATCGACCAGAACGACCCAAACCCACATCACCACCACCAAGATAACACCCAAGATCCAGTATGCCCTTGGCGGAATCCTCGCTTCCATCACCAAGAATGCTCGCGATACTTCGACTGCCCATCCCACACCATCGAGCGGAGTCTATCGGAGAGTGGTTCAGGAGACCAAGAATCCACCTACAGCTCGCATCACTCTCGCACTGATGTCGAGCGAGATCAGTCTGGAGCACAAACTATTCGCTTCTCAAACCAAGAGCTTGCACAAGTTGGGATCACTAGGGATAATGTCCCAACCCCCGACTCGGACCATGCGAACGTTGACAGAGATGCTGCCTATATTACGAGCGATCCTCCATCAAACCAAGCTATTTTACCCCCCACAGTTGCCCAGGAATCGGGTCAGTCTACGATAGGTACACCACATAATACGCAGTTCGAGCAACCTGATTCTCAGAGTGTTGTCACTAGCAACCCGGATCAGAGAGCAAGGTCCAGCCAACACTTAATCGCACCAAACTCACAAGGGGCTCAACGAGCGCACACAACTCCATCCCGAGAAAGAATGGATGCACCATTACCATCTCCAAGACCTTTGGAAGAGGCACTTCCACCACTTCCGCGCTCTGCTCGCCAGTCAATATCTTCAGATCAGCAACACCCAAGGTGGCAGCCGGATAATGAGGTCACATATTGCCCTATCTGCCACACGCAGTTTAGTTTCTTTATCCGCAAACATCACTGCAGGTAGGTCGAGGTATACCCAGACAATATTTGATTGTAAATGCTTATCAGATCAGGAAATGTGGAAGAGTTGTTTGCAACGCCTGTTCACCACACAGGATCATCATCCCCCACCAATATATTGTACGGCAACCTGGCTCCGAGGCAGCTATCCATCAATCACTGCTTGTGGACGGACTAGGAGCTGGGTATTTTGATGTGAACGATATGTCGGGAGGTGAACGGGTACGGCTTTGCAATCCCTGCGTACCAGATCCGAATACAGCGCCCCCGCAAAGCCCGAGTCCACAAGCAACTCTTTCACCACGAACTTCTCACCAGAGGTCACGAAGCAGTATCGGTAATGCCTATGGAACACTGCAGCCGTCTAACCGACATGGTGCAGTCTTCGCGCCTGGCACGGGTGGCGACCCGTACAGATATCTCTCTCTCAGGACGAGGAGCGTCACAATGGTACTTGGCCCTTCTCCCGTTGAACTTTTGCATAACTGACGTATCACTAGGGCTCGGCATCATCTGGCTCTTCTCCTGGACCTACCTATAGAAGACGTAGTGGAGCGTTCCAGTCGCGTTTTGATCGAGTCCAAGCAAGTGGCCAGGCTGCTTCAGCATCTTCATATCCAGATCGCTACAGTTCACTAGGAGAATCATCGACCAGGCAGCGGGCACTTCCGCCTACGCCACAGATTGCCGAGGAAGACGAATGTCCTGTTTGTCATCGTGAGCTGCCGTCCCAGAGCTTGCCGAACGCTGAGGAACTTCGTCAGTCACATATCACGAAGTGTATCCAGACTCACAGCGCGTATGGAACATTGGGCGCTAGTGAGGATGGCGGAGCACCAGCTGTACCCCGGTTAACAGGCATGTATTGTTATTCTGCAACGGAGAAGGATTGCATCGATGATGCAGAGTGCACCATTTGTCTCGAAGAATTCACAGTTGGTGATCAAATGGCACGTTTGGAGTGCCTGTGCAGATTTCACAAGCACTGCATCTCGTCTTGGTTCCGCAAACACCCCGGAAGGTGTCCGGTTCACCAGCATGGCTTGGGTTACTAAGGAGAGGCGTTTATTGCATATGAGAATGGCGTAACGGATATGGGACTGGCCACTTTTCAGCATTTTTGTATGTCTTAGATTTGGTTGAGCACTGGCTACTGTGCCTTTGTTCATTGCAGCGTTTGAACTTAAATATGGGTCATGTAGTTGTGCAAGAAGTATTGGATGTTTCAATACGATGTGACCAAGAATGGAGAAATACACATGAAATTCACTCTAATGTAAACCACTGTGTCGATAGCCTGCTTTTAAAGCTGACTCCTTCGTTTTGTCAATTTGTTTGGATTGCATGAGTCTATCGTCAGTGCTATCTAGCTCAGTATCCTTACTTATATCAAACTCAAACGTTGTAGCACAGCCAGAAAAGAAGAGTCCGAAAGTGGCAGGCTACGTAATATATATATGCAAGTAAACTAAGGCGTTGATAGTCTGATGGTTCCATCAACGCAAGTCGTGTTGGTCTCTGATGGAACATGAAGAGTTCACATCTTACAATCATGCAAAGCTTGAACTTGCGAAGACAGTTGATGCCCCAATGCTCTAGCGAAAGAGAGGTCAAACAAATATACTCCCAACGCTCTGCCTGGCAAGCCTCCCTGCCCCATGACCTCAGCATTTTCCAAAAAGCTAAGTTTGAGATATGGTCTACATGAGTCTAGATACAGAAATTTAGCCCTTGGATAGGAATTGTGAAACTTCAATCTTCTGGATTGAATATATCTCTCTGTTGTGAAGTATCTCGGCGAGTCTCATACTCTTCCTGAGTCTTGAGATTGGTTTTCACTTCTAGACTTTCACGATGACCCATCACTGAGATTCATCACCTTCCACGTTGTGTTGCTACACCCTTTGATGAATTCTTCATATGTCATCTCTCCTTTCGAAGTATATCGAAGTCTAAGGACACTTGAGATCAGTTGTCTCAACCCCTCTATTCCATGACGTGGTATGATCTCGCGCTTGTCCCCATCTCGTACATTGTACAATATGATGCGTGGTAACTTTCCAGACTCTGAGCCTAACAAATAGGCATAAACGCAAGTCTGGATGACATGTTCGTTGGAAAGGCTTGAGACGAACTTGATCTCCCATACTGTTCGATTATCCATATCGCCGTTGCTCTCGGTAGTGGAATTGTTTACAATATCTGCTCGACCACAGAGTTGAGTTTCTTGGCCATCGATATAGAATTGCTGCTGCATCTCAACTTCAAAATTCAGCCTTTGGGCAGAACCCACTAGCTCACTATCAAGTCGACGCCGAGCAAGGATGAGGTCTTCGGGCTTGATCCAGTCATACTTGTGGTCTTTCATCTGAATCACACGCGGTAGATATCCAGAGAGACTCGCTTCATACTCGCAAGCTTTCCGGCAAAGCCAAGCAACAAGCTTCTCGGGGCATTTTAGCAAAGTTTTATCAACTTCTTCTTCACTTGGTCGCCCTAGTGACCTTAATGTTCCCGCTGTTTCCAGCTCTAGAGCTCCAGCAACAACAAGGCCGTTGATGTCGCTAACAGACTCATATAACCCCTTTTTCGGATCCGAGAGTACCACGTTCCTTATGTTGATGTGTTCATGGCGAGGGAGAGGAGGGGCTAGCCTGTCTACACGAAGATGGCGCTCGACAAGCTTATCAAGAGCATCGCCCTGGACATACCGCGTTATTTCACGGGCTCCACAAGATTTTGGAAGCATAAGGCCCAGCTCTAGGGGGCGTCCGGGCAGATCAGGGTGCGAGATTTTTGTTCGTTTCTTTGTCAAGGTGACTATCTTGGCGGTATCGTACAGAGAATCGAGGGATACGCACGGCATCATCTTACTTTCGTCGTTATGGACCAATATAAGTTGTTGCAGAGAGCGCGTTAAAGCCACAAAAACTTCATTGGGACAGCCGTCATCTGGCAAGTCGCGGCCGAAGAACTGGAAATAGGAGGCGTCGATGCCTAGAAGAATAACAAGCTTACGCTCTCGGCCCTTGAACTGATGTATCGTAGAGATACACAACTTTCCGTTGATCACGATGTCGTCGAGAGGTGTTTCCTCATCAGTGGGTACATTAATCGGCAAACCATAGACTTGGGCCAACGCATTTGTAAGGTCTTGCAACGGTCCTTTCGTACGAATAGAGGGTGCTATTATCACGCAGTTCTCGGGCTTGTAACGCTTTATCAGGGGGGAAATCGCTCCAGCCACTGCCAAACTGTCCCAAATATTGCATCTCAGGACAATGGGCTTTGGGCCACGCTTCGAGCTGGAGATGTACTGCTCTCCACCAAGGAAGACACGGTTGATGAACTGGACAGCTGATGAGGACAGCCTGAAACTGTTGCCTAACTGAACTTCTGCAAATGGATAGGGACTGATTGGACCCAGCACCTCAGGGGCCAGCGTCAGATAGCGAGGGTCAGCACCACGAAAGCGGTATATCGACTGGCGCTCGTCGCCGAGGACGACGATGCGCGCGGGTTGGCCTCCTTTTCTGAGGTTGTTAGCCCGGACAAAGCACTCGACTAGCCAGAAGGTTTCTGGGTTGCAGTCCTGAAACTCGTCTAGTACAATAATGTCGAAAGGGTTTGAGGCCCATCGTGGAAGCTTGCCGCACTTATTGATATTCTCCAAGAGCTTGATAAGTGCTTCATCGCTCGGAACCACTTGTCGAAGGAGGACACCCGCCATGCCATGAAAAGTGTATACATCGCTGTTGTGGTACTTCTTGAGACGATGAGAGGTTTCACTCTGAAGTCTCTTTGAGAAGAGAATGCTTCCAATTCTCTTGTCAGGGTGTGCAGCCGCGATAGCTTCTATAGTGGCGGTTTTGCCTGATCCGGGTCTTGCTGATACCACGACATTCTGGTCAGCGCAGAGTTTTGCGACCCTCAGCTGCTGAGACGATGGTTCGAAGGCTGGTTTTGTGCCTACACACTGGAGCCGGCTGTGATTTCTGGCGAAGAGCTGAGATGAGCCTATCTGGCGAGAATAATATGACTTTTACCGTATCGTTAGCTTGATTTTCTCTGGAGCAAACATAGTGATACTCACCATTCGCTGTCGAGACCAGGCTGAGAGCAACAGATGCATTATGTTGACTCGTAGTACTATAGTATTGATGACTTCTCCATATTCGTGCAAGGCTACAAGAACTGCTGCAGCTGAAGAAAGTCCCCATACAATGACTCTTGATATGTCGATGTGTAGCAAATGGCACACTACTGGGTCTGCTTGGTTAGATGATTCATGGTGCACTTTGGAATGTTTACCTATCGATTGTTGATTGTTCCGGTCAAAGAAGGGAACATCTTAGGGCGGTTGTGTTAACCTAGTACATACAGTACCTATCCGTCAAACAATTGACTACCTAATCTCAGCTAGCAAACGAACTGCATTGCTTTATGTCCCACCTTTATTAACCTCCAAACCGACTCATTAGATTTCCCCCAGAATGGCATTATTAATATCTTCATTTCCATGAGAGGAGACGTTGACCCAAGTTCACAGGCAACAGAAACTGGGAAAATGCGTCTACCAGTAACAACATGATACTATCTAGGGTATCTGGCCAAAGCACAGCAACCTATTGGAGATCCCCTCGTCCCTGGGGCACAGTAGTGTGAACCTAGCGTTCAGGTCAAGCGGAGTGGCAGTGCAGATGCAGCTGCAGGTGAGGGAGAAAGGAAGGCTTCGAATGCAAGGTGACAGCCCGGAAGTGGAACTCAGTGAGGCCAAAACAGTGTGAGTTGTTGGCGAGAGGACAGGCTGTTTTTGTGTCTTTCTTACAGCATTTCCCTACTGTGGTGCGTGCACAACGAACACGCGATACACTCACTCAATACCTCTGAGTATGACAGGCTTGGAGACGAGATTGCACAGCAAGGAAACGGTTTCGTCAAGACTAACCAGTCAGATCACAATTGTGTTTCTGATATCGAGTTGTGCCAGCAGTTGGTTTCATGTGGCTACATATTATGTTATGGAACAAAAGGGAAACCATCACAACAGGAGCCACGAATTCACGTCTCATCAACAAAGTCAAACCCAAACCAGAAAGAAAAAAAAACCACCAGCTGGAGATTCCGAGCTACGTAACCAACTTCAGCCGTGCTAGCAGTAAACGAAGCAGGGATTCCAGGGACCGACACCAAACCAAATACAGAAAAGACTCCTCTGCTCGATCTTGGAAACCCCAGGATCCTTGTCGTCGAGGGTCCCGGCCCACTGAATACTTCCGTCACAAGCAAGGTTGAGCTCCCCCAGACCATCAATTACGTAGGTCATGTCCAGTTGCTCAGCGCGGCAGGGATAAAACTAGCCAGGGAATTTGGTGATTGGCAGGGGAGGGAGGGAGGGATCTAGGGAGGCTTGAGAGCTTTTCTTGGGATGGTGTGACTTATGAGACACTGTTTACTGGTAGTGCAGAGTACATAGATAACTTTTGCAGATAATACCTCAGTGTGTTGCAGTACTCGGCCCAAAGCATTTGTGTCTCTGGAGGCACTGTAGTTGAGAAACAGTCTTGAGCAGAGCTGGCTACTAGAGCTTTGGAAGCTCTACCTGTGTTACGGATGAGAGTACAACTGCACAAAACAAGAGAAGTGATCAATTACCTCCACTATCAGTCTACAGACGTTTGTTTCACAGTACCACGATACATACCCTTTACATTCAGTGAATGCTGATCATCATCGAGACGGGTCCTGGGTTCTCTGCCGCTCGCTCGCTCGGCCCGCAATCAACACCCTCTATTGAAGCCCAGGCACCCTCCAACTCCACTGTATCCGATCACTGGCTCTAGGTACTAGCTTCCAGCCTCTAGGTACCTAGGAGGTGGGCTGGTTCCAGCTGTCTACATACAGATGTTGACTCCGCTTCTGCTGATAATGATCGAACTCTCTCGGCTGCTTCAATTTCCCTTATTGAGCCACAAATTAGCTCCCTCCCACTAGCGAGAGTAACTTTAAAATGACACTGCCGTATATAGAGCCGTGTGCTTTTTGCCAAGTACTTACTTGGTACCCTTTATCGGTTCACTTTCCAGTACCTACACCTCGAAACGAAGCCACTCAACTGGGCTGCAATTGCGTCTGCGGGTTGCAGGTTGCACCACTGGAACAGGCCAGGCCCAAATCTTGGTCTTCCATGCCTTGACTTGACTTGTCTCTTGTCATCTTCTGCCAGGATTTCTTCCACCTTCCAATCCCTTGGCTTGGGTTCTTATTACCTCTGATCCTTCCTTTCCACGTTTCCCTCTCTTACTTCAACTGTTCCCTTGTCTCTTTTCAACTTCCCTTCTCGATTTCCTTTCGTTCTCCATATCACCTCTCCCTCTGTCTGTCATCTGAAACAAGCTGGTGTCCCAGCTCCAGCTAGGCACGTAATCCACCTGGAGGCAACCTAGCTCAGCTCAGCTCAGCTCCGAGGTAGCCTGTGTCCGAGCTACCAGCTACCAACTTTCAGCTGGCTACGCGGGCATTCGCAACCTCACCACAGAGTGAATCGGCCAACGCCATTACGACGGTCGTTCGGGATCGACCCGCCAGTTTGAATGCTTCGCGACGGTGCCTAGAGCTTGAAATACGCCAATTGACGACTTCGAACCGCCCAAAACAGACCCTTCGTACCAGCACGTTCCAGCAGCAACTGCAGCAACGCTGCACCACACAACGTCATGTCTACCGCAAAGGAAGCGGATGAGCTGAAGCAGCAGGGTCTCGTCGAGGCTGCTGCAGACCCTCAAACCAATGTCACCGCAGACGATGCCCAAAAAAAGATTGTAGAGTCCTCTAGGAATGCTGGTGTCGCTGCTTTCACATTCGATCCTGATGCGAGCCCAGAGCAGAAGAAAGCTCAAGCCAATGCCGTATGCCCCTCTGCTCTTGGAATCGCGACCTATAACTAACGTGAGCCATGCGCAGGCCATCCCACCCGAACTTCAGCAAAGTAGAAGACCCAAGGGCGCGGCGATTATCACCGACGTCGATGACGGCACCGGCCCCATTGAAGATCTGCCAGAACCGAGCAAAGAAGGGGCCTTGGATGTAGCCCGCGACGAGCAGGGCAAGCCGCTCGCGGATGGCACTGACCCTAAAGCCGAAGAAGCCCCCTTCTCGCGGACAGGATGGGCTCCTCGATTAGGATGGCCAATTGACGATGCTACCGAACAGGATAGTCTCCTCGATCACGCAACATGGGTCGAGGGACAGCTTCCAGATACCCTCTATGGTGGTATGTCTCAATTCAACTACATGCGCATACAGGCCACTAACAAGGGGCAGATTGGTACCACAACACGGGCGTCATCATTTTTGCTTGCATCTCCTCCTGGCTTGTCGCTGTCTTTGGCGGCGGCCTCGGCTGGATCATCATCATTATGGCCTTTTGCTCGACCTACTACCGAACGTCCCTGCGACGAGTGCGACGTAACTTCCGAGACGACATTACCCGCGAGATGGCTCTTAAAAAGCTCGAGAACGACAACGAGTCCCTGGAATGGATCAATTCGTTCATGGTCAAATTCTGGCCCATCTATCAGCCCGTTCTTGCTCAGACCATCATCAATTCAGTCGATCAAGTTCTGAGCTCTGCTACCCCGTCATTCTTGGACAGTCTCAAGCTCAAGACCTTTACTCTAGGCAGCAAGCCTCCTCGTATGGAGCACGTCAAAACCTACCCCAAAACTGAGGATGACATTGTTATGATGGATTGGAAGTTCAGTTTCACTCCTAACGACACCGCCGATATGACTTCGCGCCAGCTTTCAAGCAAGATCAATCCCAAGGTTGTCCTCGAGATCCGCATTGGAAAGGCTATGATCAGCAAGGGCCTCGACGTCATTGTCGAGGATATGGCTTTCTCCGGTATCATGCGCCTCAAGATCAAGCTGCAAATCCCCTTCCCTCACATTGACCGTGTTGAAATGTGCTTCCTGGAGCGACCAACAATCGACTACGTCTGCAAGCCTCTTGGTGGTGATAACTTCGGTTTCGATATCAACTTCATTCCTGGTCTCGAGAAGTTCATCCTGGAGCAGATTCATGGCAACTTAGCCCCGATGATGTACGCGCCCAAGGTTTTCCCTATTGAGGTCGCGAAGATGCTGGCTGGCTCTCCCGTTGACCAGGCTATCGGTGTCGTGGCAGTGACTCTCCATGGTGCCCAGGGTCTGAAGAACACCGACAACTTTGGTGGAACCGTTGATCCTTACGCCTGCTTGAGCCTGAACCGACGCCAGGAGCTTGCCCGAACTAAAGTCGTTCATGATAATTCCAACCCCAGGTGGAATGAAACCCACTACATCATTGTTACCTCTTTTAACGACTCGCTGGACATGCAAATATTCGACCACAATGATTTCCGCAAGTCAAAAGAACTGGGTGTTGCTTCTTTCCCCCTGGAAAGTGTTGAGGAGCTCAATGTTCATGAAAATCAGCGTTTGGAGGTCATCTCTGATGGCAAGGCTCGAGGTGTTGTTTCGTGTGACATTCGCTTCTTTCCTGTCCTTGAAACCGTCAAGAACGCTGAGGGACAAGATGAACCTCCACCTCCATCCAACCAAGGTATCCTTCGATTTACTGTGGAACAGGCCAAAGATCTGGATGGTACCAAGAGTCTTGTAGGATCTCTCAACCCTTACGCGGTTATGTTCTTGAATGGTAAAGAAGTCCACCAAACCAAGAAGTTGAAGCGTACCAATAACCCTATCTGGGACAATGGGTCTAAGGAGATTTTGATCACGGACCGGAAGAAGGCTAAGCTTGGTCTTACAATCAAGGATGACCGTGATCTTGCTGGAGACCAAGTCCTTGGAAAGTACCAGATCAAGCTCGATGAGATGCTTGAATGTATGGAACAAGGTAAAGAATGGTACAACCTGCATGGTGCTCAGACTGGTCGTGTCAAGATGATGGCACAGTGGAGGCCCGTCGCTATCTCTGGCGTGGCCAGCACTGGTGGCTATGTTACCCCCATCGGTGTGATGCGTCTCCATTTCAAGAAGGCTACTGATCTACGAAACTTCGAGGCGTTCGGAAAATCAGATCCCTACACTCGAATTCTGCTCTCTGGTATTGAAAAAGCACGGACTGTCACCTTCCGCAACGATCTTAATCCTGAATGGGACGAGGTACTTTATGTACCTATCCATTCTGCTCGTGATAGACTTGCTTTGGAAGTAATGGATACAGAAAAGGTTGGCAAGGACCGTAGTCTGGGAATGGTCGAAGTCTTCGCCGCCGACTATGTCGCACAGGACGAGACCGGGGAGTACCTTGTCAACGACAAGAAACAGCTCCGTGAGGACGGTCTGCGTCTGCATGGCAAGGGTATCGCCAAAGGAGTTCTGCATTACACTGTTGCCTTTTATCCCTGTCTCAATGTCGCTGATCCTGAGGAGGAGGAGGAAGAGGAGAGGGAAAAGGAGAAGGAGAAGGAGAAGGAGAAGGAGAAGGAGAAGGAGAAGGAGAAGGAGAAGGAGAAGGAGAAGGAGAAGGACGCAGAGAAGGACAAAGATTCTTCCTCCGGTGAAGAACAAGCACCTAACCCGCAGAGATCCAGCGAAGCTGGTAAATTCAACGCCAGCCTGGACAAGCCAAAGGAGAACCAACTGGAGCCGCCTACGCCCACTACTGTTGGACGCCCCTCGATCGATGCGCCCAAGGGTCCCCGTAAAATCCGATTGTCCCCTGAGGAGCTTCTCAGGTATGAGAGTGGCCTGCTCATCTTCAGACTCATGGAGGCGGAGATGCCAGAAAGCCATGGACTGCTGGAGGTTCTTGTAGATGATATGGCATACCCGTCCTACGTCTCTTCGACTGCTCGTAGCAAGCACCACAAGTTTGAAGAGATTGGAGATTGCTTCATTCGTGAGCTTGACTTCTCCCGACTGACACTTCGGGCCCGCAAGAAGGGTGATGACCAAGATGATCTCATGGCCTCACTGGCTGGCAACACCCTGGAAACTCTCAAGCAGTGCCTGGTAAGACTGACATTGGATCTCACTGTATAGGCATGAAAACTAACTAGCCTCTCTAGAACAACCCGACAACTCTAAAACTCAAGAGCGAAGACGGACGCCCCGCGAGTGTTAAGGTCAGCTTGAAGTACATCCCGGTTAAGATGCAGCTTGACCCGAGCGAGAGTATTAATAACATGGGTACACTACGCGTTGATGTTCTCGATGCTACTGACCTTCCCTCAGCTGATCGCAATGGCAAGAGTGATCCTTACTGTAAGTTCGAGCTCAACGGCCAGGAGATCCACAAGACCAAGGTTATAAAGAAGACTCTGAATCCCACATGGAATGAATACTTTGAGGTCAATGTGCCCTCGAGAACTGCAGCACAATTCAAACTCTCTGTGTGGGATTACGACTTCGCAGACAAACCCGACTTCTTGGGTGCTGCCGACATCAATCTCGAGTCTCTGGATCCTTTCAAGCCATCAGAGACCAAGTACATCCTTGATGGCAAATCGGGAAGCGTACGCATCCGACTCCTGTTCCGACCCAGCTATGTCCAGCGATCACGACAGGGCACATCCACTTTTGGCAACACTTTCTCGTCTACTCCTGGTCGTATCGTCACCGGTGTTGCCGGAGCGCCGCTCAAGGGTGGTGTTGCAGTTGCGGGAGTTGTTGGCCACGGCGTTGGTAGGGGAGCTTCGTTCCTCCGCCGCGGCATCTTTAACAAAAAGGACAATGGGGACATTATCGAAGAAGATGGTGAGGCGTTTGAACCTCAAGGCTTGAGCTCTAATGGTACCGCAAGCACCAATGGTGGTCTCCGCCGGTCACCCGCCATCAACGAAGAGGGCACGTCACCTGGTACTCGGCCTTCTACAAGCAACGGCCATGCTCGGGCAAAGAGCATTGGACAGTCATCAGTCCACAGCGCTAATCCCGGAGCTGCACCAGGAGGCACTGCTTCCTTCACTGTGGTCGAAGCCACAGGCTTCCCTCCCGCATCGGATCTGTATATCGTCATCACGCAGATCAACCCCAAGGAGAAGACAGTGGGCAAGACCAAGCACTTCAAGTCTACGAATGGTCAGTGGACCTTCGGCGATACATTTAAATTCCCATGCTCGCCCGACGCACAGTTCAAGATCGAAGCGAAGGGACAGCACACTTTCAGCAGTGATGATGATCTGGGCGAGCATGTTTACTTTGTTGACGAGTCAGGCTCATCTACTGCCAAGGAGCTCACAGTTGGCAGTGGAACAGTGACACTGAAGAGCAGTTTCCAACCAACAGAGTCTACCCTAGTCCCCGATAGTCCCAAAGCCCATCTTCGCCGAAGCTTCATGAGCAAACGGGATGGGCGAACCAGTCGGGAAGTGACGCCAAACCCTTAAGCAGGAACGGTTCATTAGCTGGGTAATGACGGGGTATTTCATTTCACACGAGTCTTGAGGCAATTGAGACACTATACTAGATCTTTCCTTTCAAGTGCTTGTTTCTTTTTCTTTTTCTTTTTCTTTTGTTTAATTCAGAAGCAAATCTTGGGGGTTAATATCTGGGCCGGCAGTGAAGAAAGGAGACAACAGGTTCTTTGACGATTCAAGGAGGATACTCTATTAAGAGGTGCAAGGCGTAAATTAGTATGTTTTACGTCTGTGAATTGGTGGGAGTCAGTGAGAGAAATATCCCTTGATTAGTGGTTTTCTTTGGCGTATTGGGCAAGGAAATGAGGAACCTGGGGAACTTGGTCAGAGACTAAGAAGCGATCAATGGACGAATAAAATACCTTTTTTTTAATATATGTATATGTATATGCAACATGATGCCTTAACCTTTTCTTCAGATGTTGTACCCTAAGATTTAAGAAGACACTGCCTACCTAAGGAACGTGCTTGTGGCTGGGCTGTTGAAAGCCTTGATAACCAGGCATTCACAAGCAGCCCCACTGTCCTGTCCCTCCCGCCGCCGACCAATTCAGGAAAAGGTACGTACCTAAGTTGGAGGTGGCATTCAGTTGACGCGCGCAACGGAAGCTGCCTGAGCCTCAGCTTCCTTGTCTGGAGCTTCAATTCCCACTTCTACTGTACTTCCACTTCCGCTTCCGAATTCACAGCACCCATCATCATCATCATCATCATCACCCACGCACGTCGACGTCAACGTAAACGTCAATAACACCAATCTCGATCACGAACGATATAACGAAGACATCACGACCAGGGAAAAGACTTCTCTCCACCCTTTGCACGCCACCCGAAGCTAGGATTCGAGGCACACAGCTCAGCTCAGCTCAGCTCAAGGACGAAGGATTACAAGACGATTCTTTTGCTGCTACTGCTTCTCTTCAATAAACCCAAGATGGATTCTCTTGTTTCGAAATATAGCCGACCAGCATATGAGCAGAATGAGCCTTTTGAGGACCAGGATGAGCTGCTGAATTCCATGGGTGATCTCTCGCTCAAGTTTGCCATGCCCCCCGTTGCTCAGGTTCGTACCCTAGGCGTAACTTGGCCACTCTGGATACTGTACTGATTGTATCATTGTAGCCCTCATCATGGCTTCGCGCCGCCACTGATGACCGATCAAACCCCAACTGCCCCATTAAGATCGCCCACGGAACCACCACGCTCGCTTTCCGTTTCCAGGGCGGCATCATTGTTGCGACCGACTCCCGAGCCACCGCTGGCAACTGGATCGCCTCGCAAACCGTAAAGAAGGTCATTGAGATCAACAGCGTCCTGCTAGGAACCATGGCTGGCGGTGCTGCAGACTGTCAGTACTGGCTTGCCTGGCTCGGCATGCAGTGTCGCCTCCATGAGCTACGACACAAGCGTCGCATCAGCGTCGCCGCCGCCAGCAAGATCCTCGCCAATCTCGTCTACAGTTACAAGGGAATGGGCCTCAGCATGGGCACCATGTGCGCCGGTGTCACCAAGGAGGAAGGCCCTGCTCTCTACTATGTCGACAGCGATGGTACTCGCTTGGCGGGCAACCTCTTCTGCGTTGGCTCGGGTCAAACATTCGCGTATGGTGTTCTCGATGCCGAGTACAAGTACGATCTGTCGGATGAGGAGGCCCTGGAGCTTGGAAAGCGAAGTATTCTGGCCGCCACCCACCGAGATGCTTACTCTGGTGGCTACATCAACCTGTACCATGTTAAGGAAGAGGGCTGGGTGAAGCACGGCTTCAACGACACCAACCCCATTTTCTGGAAGACCAAGCTTGAGAAGGGCGAGTTTACCAACGTGACAAGCGCACTTGATTAGAGGATTCTGGGTTTAGAAATGAAGATGCTATCAGCCTAGGAATAGAGACGTGCAGACTGATGCAGCCTGGGGGATAGAGGTGGCGCCTGCGCGTCTACAGGACCTGGAATCCAGAACGACCGTGTAATATATCAAACGACGGCTTTGCCCTGCCAAAGAACAGATATCCTAAACCCCAATACCTCGTAGTGATGTCGACATAAAGTCAAATAAATTACAATACAATGAACGCTATATTATCCGGCGTGTCAAGCCAACACCGCTCATACTGACTGGTAGTATATACACGGTGCAAAGTGTCTCACCATTTTCTCATGACTTCTCAGGAGTTGAGCCCCTGGTGTCTCTTCTCACCCACCCATCAACCCCCAATATCCCGTCCCCAACTTCAGGATCCATGTACCATTTTCCAACGCCCGTCACGGTCAACTCAGACTCATAGCCAGCTTGATACATCTCCATGCCCGACCATGCAATCATGGCTGCATTATCTGTGCATAACTCTGCAGGCGGTGCAACAATTTGTATGTCACCAAAGCCCCTTACAGCCAACATAGACCGCAGTACATGCATAAGGAATCTATTGCTCGCTACTCCGCCCGCTACAACTAGTGTCTTTGCAGCTCGAAGCTCTGGCTTGTCGTCAAGGGCGATACATAATCTGCCTGCGAGGTGTGTAAAAGCTGCCATCATGGTATGCTGTGCCAGGGCTCGGCGTTCAGGCAGAGGCATGGAGGGGCGGGAGGTTGCGAGATCGTGAACGTGTGTGTAGATGCTACTGAAAGAGAACGCAAGTTTTCTAGTCTGTCGAAATGGCGTGGGGATATTCCACTCATACCCTGTGGACGGAGGAGACATCTCTGCGGAGCGAGAAGCTGGTGGTGTGAAAACAGCCTCATAGGCAGAAGTCGAGCTATTTTTTGGTGGGAAGGCAAAGGCTTCAAGGAGGCGACCGTACATGACATGCTCGCTTGCTTCGAAGACCTCGGGAGGCAGGATATCGCGAGCTGTTTGGTCCAGAAGATTGCCAATAGCAATATCGCCGCTTGTAGCAACGATAGAATGCTCTGTTAGGCCTCTTGAGTAAACAAGTTGAGTGTGTCCGCCTGAAACAAGTAGGGACAGGAAAGGAAATTCTGGTCCCTCTTGGGATATTTCATCTTCGCCCATACTCATTCCCAGAGCCCGGACCAGTCGCGGCGTCAACGCATGAGCCTGCATATGATGGACGCCGACCAAGGGGACACCCCAAGCAACGGCCAGTCCCTTGGCCATGTCGAGGCCGATTCCTAGGTTCGAGCGCATCCCAGGTCCACGAGTCACCGACACAAAGTCCGGAACTTGCCTTCTCACGCCACCAGCATCACAGAATTTCTGGCCATCATCTTCAGCAGCTGGCAGAGAGTCTATTGCTCGACGCACAAGAGGTGCTAAAGCTTCACTGTGGCCCTTGGCCGCTACAATTGGGTGTATACCCTTGAACGCGCGGTTATCAGAGGATATGCGCTCATTGAAGAGGAGTTCAGTTGATCCTGGTGTATGCCGAAGAACGGCCACGCCTGTATCATCACAGGATGTCTCGATGGCGAGGGTTGTGAGAAACCGAAGCCTTTGAGGCCTGGGGCCAAGGAGCATTCCCTTATGGCGGCATTGAAGAAGAAGAGAGCGCATCTGCGTGAAGAATCTGGGGGTTTTGTCAAAGGGTAATGATAAGACAGATCTGAAGGCATCCAGTTACGGTATTCGATGTGAAGTTATTTTGGGCCACGGCCCCAACACGGAACGGCCCCACTCGTCGGACAGGGTGGGGGGGGACGCGGAACAACATCAAAGACGGAGCTCACATGGAGCAGATATAGTAGAAGCAGTGGTAGAAGCAGAGATCAGCTAATACAATACATTAGACTAATCTCATAATAACTTGTAACTAAAATCCCCTCTAGGATTGAATATGCCACGACGCCCTTTCCAATGCTTTCATGTTAGATGCATAAGTATCTATCTGCATGCATCCCATCATTAGTCAATTAATAGGTTGATGGTGATCACCTCGACACCCAATTCACCCATTGGCATTTACATCCTCCGGTCCCGCCGTCGAATCCGCCAAATTTTTCGTCTCCTCGAGACCTTTTGTTGATCCACGTGCCACCAGCTCCTATGTCGTTGGCTAGTAGCTTGGGGTTCTCTTCATCAATCTTCTGTCTATCATCGATAGGCCAGGCCCAGACAAACTTTTTCCCTGGGTCTCCTCCATGTGTATCCATCGTCACCGTCACCGGGTACGGCATTGTTCCTGGCCGAATCAGATCTGGTGATCCGTCGATGGCGCCTTGCCCAGTAGGATCGATCAGCTTCGATGTGTTGGCAGCCAGTATCCGTGTCCAGATTTGAACGAGAAAACGTGTCTCGCTCCAAGTCGCGATGAAATCAGCCTCTGTCTCCCGACAGCCGCCGTCCTCGTCTAGGGGAATGTCTCCATCCTTGGTATCATTAAGAACTGTTACCGACTTAAGGAAGATGGTTCGTCTGAAGTAGGTGTAAAAGCCATAGTGCTCGGTCGGAAGCCCGCGGTCGTAGAGCCTCACTGGTTGCTGTACCGGCTGCGGGAGCAGGACAGCTGGTTTGGATGCGCCATTCTCGTTGAGATCAGGGGATGGGAGCACTTCAGCAAGGCTAACATTCACGTCCAATTCTTGCCTTTTGGTCAGCTCTTTGCGGCTACTCTCCTCGACAGAATCAACCAGACTGATGTAGAATGGAGTCGCCTCGCCGCCCTTTTTATCGGATTTGATATTGTCAGTTGTATTTCCCAGAAACCACATCTCTTGGAATTTGGGTGGGCTGGGACTGGGCTCAAAGCCGGGCGCCTCCCGTGCCCGGATAGCGTCTCCCGCATATGCGGCGCCGCCCATACCTCGACGCCCCTTCAACGAAGGGGGATCCTCGTTGGGGGTTTTCCAATCGTTGCGGGTACTGTTGTCCCACTGGATCTGCAGGATAATGGTTGGCTGGTCAGGCTTGTAAGGCTTCACCGAGTCATGCTGTTCTTTTGGTAGAGAACAACTCCATAAGGTGGATGGCTCAGTGCAGCCACTTTTTGCAACAGTATTGTCCGGTCCAACGATTGTCAAGTCTCCGGTTGGCATGGGTGGGAAATCCGTCAAATTGACCCAGATTGATGGCACTTCCTCTGAATGCTTGGGGCGTGTCAGAACAACGCCTAAGGTGATCGAAAGAATGATAACGGCAAGAAGAACTCCTAGAATAATCATCCAGACACGGCGTCGCTGTCGACCCTCGCGTCCAGTCCGACCAAAGCAACCCCTGTCTGGAATACATCCTCGACCTCTCCAGAAGCCACCTAGGCGCCGAGCAACAGCCTCTTCCTTTTCGTTTCGTCTTCTCTGACGCTCCTGTTTGGTGGCGTGTTCGGCTTCGCCATGGGAGTATTCGTGGGGTGCAGATGTTCCCAGCGGTCGTGTTGGGAGAGGCATTTGAGAGAGACGCAGGTTGTCTCGCGGGGCCGGAGTAAGTGGAATATCAGTCAGTTGCTCAGCTCGCTGCGATGACATGGTAGAGGAGAGACCAGGAGATACAGGACCGGGCGAGGGGGGAAACTGGCTTTGAAGTGGGTGTCCAGGCGGGAAAACAGCCCTATACCTTACTGGAGCAGCCTGACTCTTCTTTTCGGGAGGCGAGTATGCAGGCAACTGTTCCCCGGTACTTTCTTCTTCCTCGGTCACAAGTAGTTGTGGTTTTTCTGAAATGGATATGGTTTCAGGAACGGGGGATGCCCTTGCAGTTGAAGGCCCAGATTCGCTCTCTTGGGTGTGCTCAAAACGGGGAGATGGTGTCCTACGTGGCGTCGGTTCTTTGACAATTGGTGTTTGAAATGAGCCAGGAGCCAAGCTCGGTGTAAGGTACCCCCCTTGAGGAGGCTTGGTCTCCTGCTTGTTCCACCATTCATCCCCTCGGATAGTCTTTGGTGAGTCAGTATACACCTTTGGACTGGTAGTGAATGTCAGTCTGTTCTCCATAAAAGGTGTGACAACATGATGATCCCACCAGCCACGGGACTTGGATGCAGCACTATCGGGCGTCAGTGCTGATGTCTTTCCCCTTGCTTGCTTGTGTGGGCTCGAGGTGCCGTCTTCTTCAAACAGTGTGCATGGCGTACCGCCATCAGAGTCATCGGGGGTTCTGCCTCCGAGTTCCAAGCTGATGAGCCTCTGATGAGCTGACTTCTTGAAGTTTGCTGGAACCGCAGGCACGGGTGGAACATTGACGGCCGTTGTCGTGCCGGGAGATGGAAACTGTGAATAGATACTTGAGGCGTATCGAATGGTGCTGAATGAGGAAACGGTGTCGGGTGTATCAGGTGACCACACTGACTTCTGCTGAACTGGAAATGGGGACAGGTTTGAAGAAGAAGAAGGGTTTCGAGGCAAATAGGGTTGTGCTGGAGTGTCAATGGGTTTTGGAGCGGCGCCATACCGGGAAGAGCTGCCCGCTTCCTCAGATGAGAGAGCCAGACCAATGACGATGGGTCTGTCATCTGGCGAGAGCTTGTTGTCTGGTGTACGCGCTGATTGAGCTGGCTGGGCTGATGACAGCGGCGAAGCAGTTGCTGGGCTTTGGTCCTTGCTCTTCTTGAACCAATTCCAATTTCCTACTGAAGCCGACGTTGGTTCTCCCTCCAATGCCTTGAGAGCAGCAGCGTCTACAAATTTCCCAGTTCGTCCTGCCGGGGTTGGCATGTAGTTCTGGCGGCGAAATGTTGACATGTCTGTGATAAGCTTGATGCCTGCCTTGGCATTCTGGACCTTCTGTCTCTGGCGTGATTTGACTCGGACAATTCTTGCAGCAGAGGCTCTTGATGCACGTCGCGTTGAGGGTTTGGAGTTTCGAGTGGATACATTCAGCGGAGCTGGAGAGACTTGCTCCCCAGCGTCGATGGGTGTGATAGGCTCGTCGTCCTCCCAATCCTCCCACTCTTCTCGACGCCGTGGCTGGGCTTCCGAGTACGGCGGTGGGTGTACCGGGACTCGATAATGAGTGTCGTTGTACATGGTGTAAAGACTAGTCTTTGAATAGGAAAGGGAAAGCAAAACGAGAAGGAAAGCTAACAGTATCTAGTGTTTAGACATGTATGGCTGGTGATCGAAAGGAAATTGTATCGTTTGGTGTTTGTTTTTCCACAGATGACTATATCGTCGTTGTTTGGATCAAGATTCAGAATGTCAGAATCTTTGTCGTTTAGATGATGGCCTGTTGTTGGAGGCAAACGATACGGAAGAAAAGCCAGCTAGTATGAATGTAGCAGAACAAAGGAGAAAGTGTGAACAATAGGATGCGACAAGAATAGCTTGTTCACAATCAAAGACCGACAGCGACAATAAGAAGCCAAAGGAGAGAATGAAAAGAGCAAGTATCACTTGAGGGTGAGGAGAATGGATGAAAACTACGACAATAGGGAAGCGAATCACAGTGAGGATGCGGTCCATAATAGCACCTCGAGCAACTCATTGCATGCTGCTGTGTTGTTGCTTGTGGACCTGAAGATGGTCCCAGGTGAAAGCAAAAGCACCAGGATCGAGCAGAGCCAAGGGCGCAAAGCATCTTGATTGGACTCTAGTGAGAAGCCCGCATCGATTCGATGCAGGCTAAATAAAGCATTTGAGGTCCAAACGTTGAACAATAGCTCATAGGCTATGGATTGAATGACCTGGGTCAACCGAGAGTGTGGAATAGCCGCCGTCCTTCTGGGGTTAGAGTGTGTGATTGGCCAGTTTTAAGCGCCGACATTGGCGTGTGTGTGATTCGTAGGCCGTTGCATTGGCGACCACTGCACGCCTAGAATCTGCAACTGGTATCCGTATATCGAACCCGAATTAATTCGACAAGGAGTAGGGGAGATTGCTCTTTAGGTAAGAGCCCAAGACACGTCTCTGATGGAGAGGCGGGATAATGCTCGATTGGCTATTGTCGCGATGCAGAGTGTATTCGGGGGAAAGGGTCCGGCATCCGGCTGCTGTTAGCCTGTCAATCATACAGACAGTACACACATGTTGGATAGAAAAGCGTTGGTATTCCTTCTCGAAAAGGGCCACTCGGCTTGGCTTGTCATGTTTGTTGGCTGGTCGAGACAAGGTCTGTTATGGAATCAAGCCACGCTTGACCCAACCTGGTTTTGACTGCTATTGAAGCGTTGATTCGGATGGGCTCAATCAGGTCAATCTTGACATCTTGAGTCGTGACTTGATTTCAGGTATATTGGTCATGGACAGTATGACCGGGTCAAGGTGAAAGGGCTCTATTGCCACAACTTGGATAACAATTGGTACCTATTTGGCATGCAGTGACTTGACAAACAAACTCTTGTTGAGGCGTACTCAAAACGAAGAGATTCTTTCTGGGCCCTCGGCGCCGAAACGGGTCGCTCAACTGGCCTGGCCAAATCGACTTCACCGTTCTCCAGAAGCCATCACGTCCATTCGGGGCAGTGTTGCATATCATGCCGGTGTCTCATGATTCAGGTTCTGGGGTATCCAGGTACGGTTTGTAGGAGGCCGCCAGTTGGAGACACTTGTCTGAGGGCTTCCTGGTTCATGGTGCATCCACTGAAGCTAGGACGAGGGATTAGAGATCATCTCTATGATGCATCACGTGCCAGAGGACACCTCACTCTGCGTGAATTTGTGAGAGGAAGAATGACAGGCAGGTGTTTGCACACCACACATGCCTTTCATTTGACAGTTGAGGTGACAGCGATGCCAATGCTCATTGGAGGCTCAAGTTGTGATTGACAGGTACAGGCCCGGCTCGTAGGTTTGGCTTGATGTAACCCACCAAAGCTAATAGAAATGAACATCGGCATATAAGTAAAGTCGGTAGTTGCAGTGCCATTGGAAGTATGTCCATATGATGGATGTTTGAAATGACAGAGGCTCTTGGTTTCAAACTCAATTCACTCTCCTCATCAACTTAGCTGATTGCCGCTAACTCTTGGCTTTCCGTTAACGGTTACACCCCCCTGAACCTGAAATTCAATGAGGAATGTGGGGTTCTTGGACTGTCAAAAATGCCTGGGACACGAAGGCAATCAGAGGCAAGAGTTCCAAATCAGTGAGTTTACACAATCTCAGCATCAGCACCTAGAGAAAGAAGTTCTAGAGGCAGAGAAGAATCACCAACCTAACACATTTCTGTCCTACAAGACAAGTACCTACTAATTCAGACTGACAGTGTTAGTACTCTTTAATCGCATCTTTACAATCAAAATTGTCTCGGTAGATCCAATTGGAGAAGATGAACTCTGACGTAATTCCGCTCGTTTTCTTCTACTCCCTGGCCTAAAATAGGGGTCCAAGGCTAAGAAATAGAAGGGCTAGAAGGGTTAGAAGGGTTAGAAGGGTTAGAAGGGCATAGGAAATTTTCATTGTAACTAAGGCTCCCAGGGCCCAAGCCAGGATCCATTACGTCCAGGACCTTCGAAAAATGTCGCCTTTTCCAGCAAAGGTCACCCAATTCCTAATGCAACAGTAGCGAAGAGGCTGACTGCAGCTTGTCATCTTCTTGGGGACTGACAAACAAGGGACTTGTGCCTGTGCTTGTGCCTGCATTGGATGCAAAAGATCTTTTGTTACACAGAGATGGAGTACGGTATCCCCTGGTCTTCTTAAGAAAGGGAAATTCTCAGGATCGGATTAGAACCAAGTGTAGCATAGTTATTTTCTTGGCTCTGAAAGTCCAGGATCCCCCTATTGTTTAAGAGAAGGGAACCTTGAAGCAAGAGAAAGGCTCCCCCCCCCCCGAGAGCTGTGGTAGGTAGGTAGTAGTTGGCCTTTGCTTGAATTTTCTTGGTCTCTGTTACAATAATTCGGACTTGCTGCACTCTCATCCTTTCCTAGTTTTGACTTCCCACCACGAAGCGAACCTACATTGACCGATACGATACGGAGTAGTTACTCTGTGCGACCCAATGCGATACGAGCGACTGACTCGGCTAATTTGCTAGTGTACTCCAGTCAATGCAGTATCTTGCATCTTACTCAGATCCAGTTGCGACGAGACTCGATTGCTTTTACACCGACCGTTGTTCACCGTTACTCCCGCAGTCACATCGCATCGCATAGGATCACTGCTCGTTCCGCAATTACACCTCAAGACACGGCGACTCGGTGCATCACACCCGTTTTATTCTTCGCTACCGGTGTATTCTGCGATGTGCTGTTGAACCCAATCCGATCCAATCCAATCCAAATAACCACACCGAATCCTTTGAGAAGCTCCATCACTGAAGCTACTGTACCTACTAACTAGTCAGACTGGGATCTCTTATTAGTGTCGATACGATAAAGCCAAAAAAGAAAACTGCGCCATCACTGCCCTGCTTCACTGCGGATTCTCTCATCATCATCCACCCACCACGACGGGAAATTCTAACCTGTTTCTGTCACCATTATCGCGTTGCATCGTATCAACCATCCCGTATACCTGCCAACGTCGCCCAATCCTCGTATACGGTGCTGCCACACCCATCGCCCTGTCACGATCCCCGATATTCCATTCCGCCTACTATATTCTGACTCTGCGCCACATTTCCAGCTGAACAGTCGCGCCCGTGGTTGGCTTGGCCTTGGTACCTTGGAGAACGTCTGTATACCCTCCCTTGCCAAGGTGGAAAACTCGGGACGTTTGTGGCGTCAAAGCAAACTTCTCGTTCCTGCGACTCTGGGCAGAAGAGGCAGAGTGGGCAAATGAGAAGGGGAAAAGAGGGAAGGGGGGAAAACCACACAACACCAAAGCATTTGCTATCACAACAGTTTGAGCCTCGTGATTGCGACCCTCCACGAGAGTTACTGCCCCTCACCCTCCACTTCGCGATAACCGGCATAAGCGGCACCCTTCTCAGAAGTCGCCGATTGCGACGTTGCTCAAGCTGGCTTCATCACGCTCACCCTTCGGCTCTTCGAGCTCGTTTAGCGATCGCCCTTCCCGTGCATTTCATACCAGACAACGGTCTTCTGTCAGCCATATCGTGATCAACCCTGGCTTGCTATCCTCCGATCCCCAGAGGCCACAGCAGCCTCACAGCAGTCCCTTATCTCCTGTTCCAGGTACGTACAGTTGATAGTGACGCTCTCCAGTTGTCTTGTCAATGTCTCAGCTCTCATACCTTGAGGCTTCTTGGCGGATTCCCTTATTAGACCATCAATATTTTTGGACTGCTATCCTCCCCACTGTCTCTTTTTATACATACTCTTGTGCCCGTCATTGCGCCTTGGTTTCTGCATGGCCTCAACCTTAACTCGCTCTTGATCATTCTCCCTTCTCCCTCCTCTCTTTTTTTTTATAGATATATCTTGCTTGTCTTTGACTTCCATGGACCGTCAACTGCAGTCAACCTAACGTTAGTTCGCGAGCTAATCTCTGAGCCCGCCTCCTACAGATACCCCAGGTCCTTCCATGACCCTTTCGCGAAGCCCTTCACCTGTTCCCGGTGGTGGCTGGTCAAGTCCAGGCTTGAGCCTTGACAGCGGGAGGTCGACTCCAGCGAACGTGAGCGGTGGCCCTGTTGTATGGGAATCGGCCAAGATGCGGCCTCACAACTCGAGCACATTTTCTTCGTTTTCGACTCAAAACAAGGGTTTCTTCAGCAGACATATGCGGCGACTATCGAGCAGTCTCCCGCAGTTTAACGGGCAGCGTGAGACCTGGAAGGAAAAACATGGACGGGGGCCAAGATGGATTCGAAAGGTACCACTCGCCGGTAGAGTTCGATCGATTTATGGACGAATGGGCAGAAGGCTAAAGATGTTTCTACTGTTCACGCTGGTAGCGATACTCTGCTATACCATTTTCTACACAACCCGTAAGTTGCCCCTGGCTTCTCTTGGGTCTTGGGCTATGACTGATCATTTGCAGCTCTTGTATATTACTGGAGAAGATCGTTCGGTGGCGGAAACAAGTTTGTCATTATCTTGGGTGCAAATGTTGGAGGTGGTGTCATGGAGTGGAAGGGTGCCAGAGAATGGGCTATCGAGCGAGACAGCGTGCGAAACAAGCGAAAGTACGTCAACCGATGGGGCTACGACTTGGAAATTGTGGATATGAGCACCAAGAAGAAGTATGCGCACGAGTGGCGGGAGAGCTGGGAGAAAGTCGACTTTATTCGGTCGACCTTGAGGAAGTATCCCAAGGCTGAATGGTAAGCTGACCCTGGCTGTGTGTATGGAATAAAAGACTAAGCTCGATGTCAGGGTTTGGTGGCTGGACTTGAACACATTCGTCATGGAGCCCTCAGTATCACTTCAAGACCACATCTTCAACCACCTGCAGACAGAAGTCGAGCGCGACATCAACTACTTCAACCCTCGCAACATATCGCACCCTTTCACCCATCATTATCTGGATGAGGTCTCGCGAAGCCCTGTTGGAGATGGCAAGGCCAACTCGATCAACATGATCATGACACAGGATTGCGCCGGCTTCAACCTGGGATCCTTCTTCATGCGGCGCAGCGACTGGACGGACAGACTGCTCGACGTTTGGTGGGATCCTGTCACATATGAGCAGAAGCACATGCAGTGGGAACACAAAGAGCAAGATGCGCTGGATCAGCTATATCAATCGCAGCCATGGGTGCGCAAGCATGTCGGCTTCCTACACCAACGCAAGATCAACAGTTTCCCACCTGGAGCTTGCAACCCAGACGGCGGTCCCAAGGATAAGCATATCCACTATGAGGAGAACCAGCGCGATTTCCTGGTCAACATGGCAGGGTGCGAATGGGGCCGAGACTGTTGGGGCGAGATGTACTATTACCGTGAGTTCAGTTACTGGCTCAACCGAAACCCATGGGAACGCTTTAAGGAGGATCTCATTGCGGTCATCTGGTTCAAGCTCACCGGCAAGAAGGTCAAGTTGTGAAGAGCACTTGAATGAAGCTGTGGGATGAATAAAGCGACGACTTGGTTGATTGTTTGTTGGGATATAGACGCATCAGCTCGGCGAGACGATATACGGGAAACGGACACGGACACGAGAAACAGTCTAATGGTATGACTGCGCTGATGCTTGCCACGGAGTTCTGTACATGATTTGCACTTTTTCTTTTCCCGACTGCATATACCCACTTAGACGAGGCATTAGAAAGAGGACCGCGACAGTCGAGAGATGGGAAGGGAAAATCTCGGCTCCATATCGCACGGAGAGGTTTGAATTCGGAAGCATCGCCTGCTTACCGAATTGTCATGGTGTGAAATGAGAGGAGATGGAGAGTGTTTTATAGATATGAAAAGGTTGCTAGGTTGTGGAGGAAGATGTATGTAGAGTTTCATGTGGCTGTCAATTAGAAAGGACATATATACTCATACTATGTACAGTACAGTTTATACCCGAACAGCTGGGATTGCGATCGGTCCGAAAGAAAGGATTAGCCACCTACGGGGGGGTTATCTGATACTGATAGGTGGTACTTAGTGTGAAGATGCATGGAGTGAAACTGTTTTGTGTCGAATGGGTGAGATCCTCCGGAAGTGATGGATGATTATGGGGCAAGGATAATCCTAGACACAGATCAAGCTGATACAATATGCGTAGCGAGACCACATATAATCAGGGGAAATATCACGACATTCTAAAAGTCTAAAAAGATGGAGGCTGTCAGGGTGGGTGGCCCTGGCCCTGGACCTTGAGAAGAGCGTCGATCTTGTTCGTCTATTCTATAGAGCCGAGATCATAACTGCCGGGATGTGATGTGAGTTCGGGACCACGGCACGGAAGAATAGACGAGGAGTTAATTCTCCGCCCGTTGAAGCAGACTAACCTCGTCAGGAGAGTACAGATACAATGTGTACATAAGTTTCAGGAGTAGCAGATTTTTATCGAATTTGAAGGTTCAAGTGGAAATGTTGGAGTATCGTAGATGATGAGAGAGAAAGGAGGTGGCAGAAAGGTTCTACGGTGAGGTCAGCAGCGTGAGTACATATGTGTGTGAGTGTCCAAAAGAGGAACTACGTATCCGTAGGCACTGGGTAGGTAGGTAGGTAGGTAGGTAGGTAGGGAGAAGGGATAGAAAGGTCTAGTCTTGCTTCCATTCCTGAGACCATGTTTCAGAATAGGTCATTGTTTGCATGAGTGTGGCGGCGGCTGGATAACGCGCGTCGAGGCTAAGTGACTGAAATGTCTTGGTAAGGAATGAATTCAGCCTAGCTTAAATATGAGCGATTCAAGACGGTGGGTCAAGATCAGGGTATTTGGGGTGAGTTGGGCTATGTATGTATGTAAGTGTGTGATTTATATGCCGAGTGCTTTGTTTGGATATTCTTTGTTCTTGCTTGCTTGCTTGCTTGCTTGCTTGCTTGTTGGATTGGGCTTCTAACTCCCTACCTACTAAAGTTATGGATGGATGGCATCAGGTGGAGAGACAGGGATGGAAATGAGTTGAGCGCGCGGCTATATGTACAGTTACTTGTAGAAGCGCTGTTGTGGATACCAAGGTCTGGGTCCCTGATAGACTGGCACATGTATAGCAGTCTAGGTAATCATAGCTGTATGATTCACGAATTCAAGAACAATAGCATTCACATGGCCAATCGATGTATTACAATAGAGAATTCCAGCAGAAAAATACAACCTACCTACTAAGGTACCCAGCTGAGCGGGAATGTTTCTGTTTCGTCGTCAGCTGTTTCTCATCCCATTTGAGCCCTCCAGCTCCATTAACTAGGTACTTACTCACTAAACCCTCCCCCCTGCCACGCACATCCACTCACTCCACTGCCAGATAGCGTGCTCTCTAGTGGATGCAAACCCCTGAACCCGCTCGTCTACTTAATATGGGCCTATCACAGGCCTCGACACATCCATCTCCCTGCCTGAACCGGCCATGTCGAGGCGCGCCAAGCCGTATATGGTTCCGCTAAGCTTTTTCTCCGTTGGAGTGATTGGCCTTGGCCCTCTCTGAATCGGAACTGTCAAGCTACCTACGCATTAGAGCCTCTGGACAAAAGTGGTTGTGGGAGATTCTATTGGCGGCACTCTATTATATGAAGAGTCCTGACTTGTTCAAGGCCCCCCTTGGCTATTGTTTCGGAATCTTTAGCATGCACGAGCACTAGCTCTAGCATCCATCTGATCTCTGAGCATGAACTGATAGAAGCAAGCAGCAAGCAACACAGCGCACCCAAGGCCCCAAACGAGACAAGGGGTGGGAGAGGAACAAAGAAACATGGCTAGTCTCGTTTCTCAAAATAGCTTGGCGTTCGAAAGGAGAGGCTGTAAGACATTCCGGTCCATATCAGAGACATAAACTTATACATAGCTCCCGCATTCCCTCCTCTCCTCTCCTTGGAAGCCCTTCCTTTTGCTAGACCATTACCAACCTCACTCTTTTTTTTTTCGTTCTCTCTCTTTCTCTCATTCTGTCTCTCTCTGTGTCTCTGTCTCTATCTTTGTACTTTCCTTTGACTTGGCTTCTTCCGTCTTCAGTGTCTGGTTACTCTGAGGCTGAGCTGTTCTTGGAAACTTGGAGAAGACACATCCACTCCTTGACTTCTTTCTTGGCTGCATTCGTCGCCATCGCCATTCAATCCTTTCGGTAGCTGGCTGGCCGTCCTTGTTTTATCATTCTCTTCCATCCACTCTCTTTTGCCTTGCCTTGGTTTTCGTTGCTGGTTTCCTATTGACTAGGAGCAGTAATTATATCGCTGGACTACCTACCTTACCTACCTCCTTGGCGGCGTCAGTGTCAGAGCTATTGTCACTCACTTCAATAGCCTCCCCCTCCAGCCCTCCCTCCACTTTTGGCTGGGGATTCTCTCGTTCAGACAATAGGTGATGAATGGTAGTTCACTGATCTATTGTTATAAATCGTTTGTTCATTGCACTCGACCTTCTCAGGACATCAGCCTCGCTCTGGTACAACGTCTGTCTCTGTGAACGACTTGATCGCGTTCTCTCCTTCACTCTCAAAACTTCAGCTTCAAATCAGAATCGATCTTGCGAATAATTGACTAGAAACAACACACCTCTTCTCGTCTTAATTCTTTTTCTCCAAAGACTCCTCCCCTCAGAAGCAATGCATTCCTCCATCCTCGCGCTGGGCCTCACGGCCTTGTTCAATGGTGCGTTTGCACAGAACAACTCCTACTCTCAGTACTCCCTCAAGACCACATACGACTCTTCCAACTTTTTCGAGGCCTTCGAGTTCTTCAATGAAGAAGATCCCACACACGGCTTTGTCGACTACGTCGACGCCGACGCCGCCAACTCTGAGGGTTTGGCTGGCTATGTCGATGGTGCTGTCTACATGGGCGTAGACTACCAGACAAAGAACCCCTCCAACGGCCGAAGGTCTGTCCGTGTCACCTCCCACGACGCCTTCACTCACGGTCTCTTCGTCGCCGATATTGCCCATATGCCTGGCAGCATCCCCGGTGTCTGGCCCGCATACTGGATGTTCGGTCCCAACTGGCCAACCTCTGGCGAGATTGATATCCTCGAGGGTGTCAACACTCAGACCGAGAACAAGATCAGTCTCCACACTGGACCTGGCTGCAGCATCACCAATGATGGCACCACCCAGGGCACCACCCTCGAGTCCGAAAACTGCGATTCTGCTGGTGCCGCCGCCGGCTGTGGCCAGAACACCTCAGACAACCAGAACTACGGCGATGGCTTCAATGACATCGGCGGCGGAGTCTACGCCACTGAGTGGACATCCGACCACATTGCTGTATGGTTCTTCCACCGTGGTCGCATCCCGCAAGATATCCAGTCCGGTAACCCAACCCCTTCATCCTGGGGTCCTCCCGCTGCCAAATTCAACGGCGGTAAAGGCTGCAACATCGACGATCACTTCAAGGAGAACAACATCGTCTTTGATACCACTTTCTGCGGTGATTGGGCTGGCTCCCCCGATGTTTGGGGCAAGAACCCAGAGACCTCGTCTTTGGGAGACTGCAAGGACTATGTTGCCAACAACCCTGCCGACTTCAAGAACGCATACTGGCTTGTAAACAGTATCAAGGTTTACGTCCAGGGAGGCTCGTACGGTGGTGGTGGTGGTAACGGAACCACCGGTGGCGGCAACTCTGGCAGCGGTAACAGCGGTAGTGGTAACAGTGGTAACGGCAACTCTGGCAATGGCAATTCAGGAAACGGAAATTCTGGCAACGGCAACTCGGGTAATGGAAACTCGGGCAACGGAAACAGTGGCAATGGCAACAGTGGCAATGGCAACAGTGGTAACGGCCAGAGCGGAAACGGTGATGGCCAGACCAACCCACCCAGCAGCACTCAGCCAGGACAAGGCACCCAAAACGGTGACGGATACTCTCCTGACAGTCAACAAGGCCAAGATAAAGGCAACAGCTATTCCCCTGAGCAACAGCAAGGCCAAGGTGGTGGCTACAGCACTGGCCAAAGTTACGATAATGGTCAGTACCATGGCCCCGGAGCCTACAAGACTAGCAAGCCCCAATCAAGCAGCACCACAAGCTGGGACGGAAGCGGTTGGCGAGTCGGGTCCAAGCGATCCGTCATCTCGAAGCGATATCTTGCATGAGCAGGTCGAGCTTCTAACCTTTACAAACATATAAGATACCCCCAGACACAACAAGGAAAGACATGGGTCGGCGGTGGCGGCTGTTTTTACATGGCATTCTAACAGATACTGAACATCTGTCAAAGCATTTTCGATTCTAGGTTCTTGTGTCAACCTTTACTCTTCTCAGTACATATATATATATATAGTCATCTCTTGGCTACAAGTGGTTGATGACCATGCGAGCATATGAAGTATTTAGCAATGCAAGTCTTACGAGCCTACTTTGGTCGTTTTCTGCCGTGTGAGTGCTGAACGTGGATAGATCACCAGGGGGGGCAGTTTTGAGAAGGGGAATGCTGATGATGTTGAAAGGCGTTGAGAATGCCCCTGTTTCTTAGTCATATTGATCGAGGTTAGCGGTGTTGGGGATGGAAACACCAAACCCGATATGGCCAGATTTTTACCTCTTCTTTGTGATTGGCATAATGAATGACTGTAGACATAACATTGGATGGATGGATGGATAGGCGGATGTTACTTTCGTCTACATATCGCGTTAGGAATAACATTGAATATTCCATGACACATCAGTAGAGTTGAATAAGCAGTTGTCACGTTGTTCAACAGTCGTTATCCTCACTTGGGCCTTTGGGTTGATCCTAAACGTTAGGCTAACTCAACATGGCATGCATGTTCATCATACTCGAAGCGGGTCTAATAACCAACAGCTACGCCTGATTATTAAACTGTCGGACAAGTTTGATAATTCTCCCTGGAACTCACGATGATTCAATCTCATCAGATATTCGTTGTTCTCAACAGTTTTGTTGTTGTTGTTGTTGTTGTTGTTTTGTGATTTAAACCAGAGGTCTCCATCCATCATCCATCAAACAATTCAATTGAGCTCGCTCTTCATCACAGTACGACTCCCTCCCTATCAACCACAATGGAGTCCTTTCTCGGTCTCGATCTCACAAGGAACTATTCCTTCTTCACAGTACGACCCTTCTCCCCTCCCCTCGTGATCAACGACATCTCAACTTAATGCATCCTATAGGTCCCAGCTGCATTCTTCATCATCACGTTCCCTCACGCCTACACCATCACCGCAGGTGCCAAAGGGACCTACGACAACTGTAACCCTCGCTCTCACAAGGACAGAATCGCCAATTGCCAGACTCTTGATAAATCTGTAGGTTTGGTTGTCTGATTGTCCATCTCTCGCCCACAACTCCCACTAACGATCCCAGCATAAACAATTCCTCCTCCGTGCAAAAGCTGCCACAGAAAACGGCCTCGAAACTATCAGTTGCTATGCCGCAGGCATCTTGGCCGCAAATTTCGCAGCTGTACCAGCGCCAACAATCAATATCCTTGGTCTCGGCTATGTTGTGAGCCGTCTCCTGTACAACATCGCTTACCTGTGGTTGCAGGATAATCCCCGACTATCACGGGTACGCAGTTTAGTTTGGGTAACCAGCATCGGAGTAATTATGTCGTTGTGGGTGAAGGCTGGAAACAAGATGCTATCCATGTAGAAAGAGAGCCACCTAAAGGCCAGTGTGTACCTAAATAGTCACCAGAGACTGTTGGCTTTCAGTCTTCTGAAGTACAACACTCCGAATTCCCGCCTGGTCTCACAGTTCTCGACCATTTTATTCGTCTTGTGCAATTCTTTGCCTCGGGTATAGTAGGTGGAAATCACATCTGCCGATTCCTTGCACGGCTCTTCGCCTACTGCACTTGTTCTCTGTTGTTCTAGTCCAGATGAAACCCAGCTGCAGTATCATGTGAGTGTTATATATCACCATCTGCAACGCAAACAAGTACCTGTTGGTTGAATCGAGTACAGGGAAGCCCTCTCGAATGTAGCACTTGTTTGACCATGATTCTCTATAAAGATCCCCTCCTCTCGTGGAAACTTTGACAACACAAAGTATTGACCCAAATTCGACGCAGAAGCTTCACAACTTTCGAAATGCTTCCCAGTAGCTATCTCGTTATACTCTTCGCCTCAACAGCCCTGGCTCTCCCTCACAACCCAGAGCCTTGCAACACGGATGCCCCTGCCGTCACAGCTGCTCCCAAAGAGTCGTTCGACTGTGATTACAGCTACTGTGGCGAGGACGACCATGTCTTGTGGTGCTTTCGCTTCATCCCTTTCACTACCATCAATCCTACCCTTGGTCCTCTTCCTGGCGAGACAAGAATCTCTATCGGCACGTGTGGTCCCAAGTCAGCAGACCCGAACCCAATGGATTGATTTCGGGGCGTAGGCTCCGCTACGGATGTTGTGCGTCATGGTGGTGGTGGATGGGTAGGCTTGGGTATTTGAGCCATGTATATCAGATGAAGACGAGCTGAGGAACGAATGTGATGTCTTGATCTAAGCTTAAACATGAAACTGTGGTTCTAGCATCCAACCTATAGCCCAGCATTATACCTAGGGCTTCTAGCATTAGGCACTTGTCAAATTAACCAGAAGAAAATCCGTATTCCATCCCTCCATATGCTCCTAGGCTTGGTAAATAGAGCCAAATGCGAATCCAAATGATTTACCCTACACCTTCCCATGCTTCGTTCAAGGGCGTGTACCTCTCTCTCTCTCTCTGTCTGTCTGTATTGATGCTCTCAGTGCATTTCGGCGCCTCCGAAACTCTTGTGTCGTGTCAGTGTGGCCCGGGCCTGGGTTGCTCTGGGAAGCTGGTCTTTGGTAGACTTGCGCCGGCTGAGGGGTCGGCGTTCAGGGACCTCTTCTGTCCCACTCCGACCCTGTTCGGCTTCGACCATAACATCAGCTGGTATAGAAGCATCATCCTTGATCTTGGCGACGAAGAATGACGCGATCAGGACACAAGCTCCACCAAGAGCGAACACAATAGAAATACTGTGGTCTCCCGGTGTGCCTCTGGGCTTCTGCCAGAGCTTGAAGATGATACTGGAACCAACAGTAGCAATGATTTGAGGTGCCGCAATCGCCATGTTGTGGATGCCGAGGATTACTCCAGCCTGGTCGATTTCTTCCTCCTCGTCATCTGCGGTTCCGTTATTGTTTGCTCTAGCGGCCGCCAATCGTGTCTTTTGAGCTCGTATCAGGGCATCTCTCCGGCTGATCTCGGCACTGATGATGGCCCATGGAGCCCACAGCGTCATCGCCCAGGTGATACCAACAAGACCAACAAGCACGGTGGCCGCCTTTACGGTCCGGACGAAAAGCGTGGCGAACATGCACCCAGCAAAAAGAAGGAGGGACAGGAACCAAGCACGCTTGAGAGTCAGGCCAGGAATGGCCAGCTTGTCTAACCACGAGGGCTTCTCATCCTCATCCGAGTCATAGTACCCTGCAGGGCTCTCTCCTGGAATACCGGTGACTGGCTGGCTATCGTACGTTGGAGCAATGAAAAATGGAAGGAATACATTTGTGAGCAAGCTCACGATCGAGTTGATGAGAAGTGCAAAGGTACCTATACGGGTCGCTTGCTCATACAGTTTGTTGAGCTGTTCCGGAGACATGTGGGGATTCGCTTGGAGGTATGGCTCGACGTAGATCTCTCCGATGTATGAGGACGTATAGAACAACAGAGGGAAGAAGCCGACCCAGGCGCAGAACTGGACCTCGCATACCCTCTTGATCTGAGGCGGTAGGCGTTTGATCGACTTGAAAATAGTGAAGAAGAAGGAGAAAACGCCTTGCTGTTCTTTCTTGGCCGGGCCGTCAAGTCGGGGATCCCTCTCTTTGATGAAGGCGGTGCTCACAAACACGGTCAAGGCAAGGGCAAAACATGCGATAGCACAGAGGATCTGGAATTGCGTCTTCCCAAGGAAGCCAAGGTGACGGGTCAGGTCGACATACCCAGCAATGTATCCAATGATGTTACCAAATCCGGTGATCCGACTGGCCATGGCATTGGCAGACTCTTGCTGGTGAGCTGGCGCACAGTCGACGATGAATGCACGAATGGACGCCTGGACGGTGTTGATGGCGAAATCGAGCACGTAAACGCCGATGACTGCGACCACGATAGTTGTTGTTTTCACATCTTTAGACTCTGGGTCAAAACCCATGAGTCCAGCAGCAGCGCCGACAATCTCTTTGGCCCAGGCAAGAAACAACAGGGAGAGGATGGTGGCAATAGATCCCCCGATCATGAACGGTTTTCTTTTACCCATGGGCAGACGGCAATTGTCGCTGAGCATACCCACATATGGCTGAACAAGGGTGCCGGTCAAGGGTCCAGCAATCCAGACGAGAGCCATGAGAGATTTGCTCAAGCCAAGAGATAGAAGATATGGTGATCCGTTTGAAAGCTCAACAGACCATGCGATCTGGAGACCACCAATGCTGATGGTCAATATGAGCAAATACCATATGCTCTTTGTGACCTGTGAATCGTCCGCTTCCCTATGGACATTGTTGGCGTCATTGTTTAGTAGAGGTGATTGTTCGTCGTAGCCTTGTGTGTTGGCTCCTCGAGCGATAGACTGGCTGCCTCCGGTTCTTCGTGGATTGAATGATGAGGGAGAGGCTGGTAGCCCGCCACCCCCAGTGTCTTCCGCGCCCATCACAGCGGCGTTAGACAAGAAGTTATTGTAACAAATTTGACAATCTGGAATCTGGAGGAGACACTCGATGCTTTAAAGACGTTGCTATCTAGCTGCAATAGGTAGGAGTCTGGATGCGGGGAGTGTGTAAAATGCGAACTCGGACAATTGCAACACGGCAGTTGTGTTGCTAACAGACGAAGACGGTGGCAGGGGCTGTATCCGTCCGCGACCTGGGTATCTGCGAATGGTTATCACAAGCAAGCAAGATAAAGGCGCTGGGGGGCCGATCTCATGCAGACACGAGACAATGTGACAAAAAGCACAGAAAGGAAACGGTGGACTTCAGAAGACAGTCGAGGAGACGTAGGTAAGGGAGACAAGGTTCTTGCTTCAGTGAGTTACCTTGGGTTGAGCTGGCTGGATCAATAAATGTCCGTCGAATATGAAACTATCATGTGGTCAAATCAAAAACTCACGCGACCGAAGCTGCGCCTGTCGCAGGCAGGCCTCAGAGTCAGGAGTCGGGCGTGGCAGGTAAAGAGAGGCCGGTACCGTGCTGTCAGAGTGTGAGAGAGGTGCGTCACTGGGCCCGCCTCCAATAGATCGTGACGTTAATCATCAATGTTCCTGATTCAAATCGCTGTCTGGGGCTTGCAGCGCGCTATGTCATTGGTCACGGCACATATCCAGGTGGTACTGACCACTGATGTCCCCTGTAGCTGCCCCGTTCGCTGGTGCTTCTTCTGTGGAACTTACCCTGTATATAGATTTCACTGCATCAGAAATGACGGATAAACTCGAAGACATGCAGCAATTTGAGCACGTCGAGGACCTTTTTGTCCGTGTCTCGAACTAATATTTACTGCACGTGGTGATGTGACGCTCAAAGTCGAAGCGGTCAGTTGGATACTTCTGTTGAACTGAGCCTAATAAGCTGGCTGTGTGTAACCCATCAGCTTTCAACTCCGCTTGGGATAATGTATGACGACGTCCGTCCAAAAAATGTCCGTAAATCACGATGGTTGTTCGCACTAGCTCCTGACATAAGTGGTCCTCTTTTACCAGGACGGGAGCCTCAACAGACGTTATCGAGTAGCTTTGTGCTAATGCTCTGTATCTTATCATAACATACCTACCAATTATCTTATCTTATCATTGTTTAGTTGTAATCGATAAATAGGACATTTTGGCAGTACGTTGCACTGAGTCCTTAGGTAGAATATCAGAAATAGGTATCCACGTCAATACATCATAGATGCCTCAGGCTATTATTTATGAGCGACAGGAATGCCTGCAGCTTGGCAAAAGTAAACCCTGAACATCCGGATCATGTCACCGAGAACAACGCAACCACCATGATGCAACCAGATATTTCCAGACGTACTGCTCACGATATCTTCCCCCATGCACTATGTACGCATGTCAAGTCAAGAACAACAAGCAGGAATCACCTCGCCACAGGACGGAGTTACGCCGAACAAATTCGAAGCGAGAAGTGGACCAGAGGGGTGATAAGACTTGGCGAGACTCAGAGATGGTCCACTAAGACGATAATCAGCGAATAGCACCGGCTTAACCTGAGCCTGAACGGCTGTCGACGGGTTCAATTGACAAGGTCGATGTTATCCCCACACGCCAAGACCGGGCGCCATTATCTCTTAATTATGTACTATGTATCATCGCCAACTCCGGTAGCCAAGAAGTGAACATACGAGAAGGAAAACGACACAGAGAAAGAAAAAAGAAAGAAAGAGAAAAAAATTGCTCAGAGGCAAGTCAAGTTTAGCCGCCTCAATCAAAACCTCCCCACCAACCATCAGAAGAAGGTGTCATGTTCGATAAGCTCAAACTCCAAGCAATTATCCGCGCTGCTAACGGGATGCCAAGTCCGGCGCCGAGAGCGGGTGGCGAATGAGACATGTTGTGGGCTGCAACGGGAGCCAACGGGAACGGCGATAGTTGAGTGCCTTGAGGTTAGAGGTCAAGACCGCGACAAACACCGGTCCGGTCTCTGCCGAATTCCGTCCTGCCCTGCCCGTAATGGTTGCAGAAACGGAAGAAGCAAACAGTGGGAAAACGCTGAGTTTTTCTACCTACCAGCCAGAGAGATTCAGTAATTGACTTGCCGGTCGGTTTATTAGCAGTCCTGCAAAGTTGCAAACTCTGTTGACGGCTCCAACGGCTCCAACTGTCGCGCGACCGGCTACCAAAGACAGATGGGGAGTTGGCTGACCTCGTTCACAAGTATTAACCGAGCAAGGGCCGATTCCCCTGTACGTAATTCGCATTGGGTGGTTCGAGCGTGAAGAAGGATCTCCGTGCAAGGATAATGTGCATCAACGTGCTCAGTCTTGGCAGAGTGTAGCATTCATCAGAGACGACTTCATCAGACTGCAGATTGCTCGGTGCCTGGAAGTGGAAGCTAGCCATTGAATTGGATGTCATTATGTACCTGTCCTAGAGTCGTGGATCTCAGGCTTCTCAGCAACCTGAACCTAGGAGCTCATAACGGAGTGAGATCAAACGGACTCAGCTCGGCGTTACCTTCTAACAACGACGCTACCTAATGACTTGCCACGCAGAGTCTAGCCTGTGGGTCTGTTCACGACCCCGTCTAAACCCCAAGAACCCCCAACAATGCTAGTGGGCGAGTGGGCATAAAGTGGATGACATCGTGCGGGGGCCCTCCACGGCTCGACTTTGTCGCCGACCCCGTGTTTTTAGATTCAAGTTGGAGTCTAAATGAGGTACTGGTGGTGTCGAAAACGGCCAATGTTACACCATGCATGAGGCCCGTTACTGTCCTGCGGGATTCGTTATTCAGATGAAAAGTCTGTTTTTAGAGGCACCGACGGTATGAGACAGGTACTATTAACGGCTGATACACGAGGCGCCTCACGATTCACCTAACTCCTGAGCGCCATGTTTCCGCTGACTTCCACGTCGACTACCGGACACATTCGGCTATGGTGATAGTTACATACTATGGTGAAATGGAAGAAACAAGGCTCGCTATTGGATCCATTTTCTGTCAGCCAAGCCTGGGCCAGTCGACATGCACGAAACTCTGGTGCCTGCAATCGCAATCTCACTTGAGCATCCTTGTCACTGTCAGAGCGATCATGGAAATGATCACCGGCTAAAAGCCAAGAGGCAGGAAACAATCTTTCGCCCTCCTGCGGCCTGCCCCTTTGAGGCTGATAGTTTACCAATAGTGGCGTAGGTGGTGTAGCCTCAACATGTGTCTACAACTCGTGGATCTGCAATGTTGCTAAAAACTGTTACATCCGATCCATCCACCACGACATGGTTAACCGCGAGAGGGTTGCGAGGGCAGCAATGTACTCCTTGTACCGAAATCAACTCCCCGGTCCGACATTGCAGGGTTTCTCCATACAGTTGTTCTGGCCAACACTGACCTCATTGAGGGTCTGACCCCGTATAAGCCGCCAACTCCTCCGCTATTCTCCGCCCCCGACACCCTCTTGAGCTAATCACAGTGCGGCGTCTTCATGCCCAGGGGCTACCAGACCCAGAGGTAATCCAAAAGACGCCCTAATGTACCACTTGTACCCAGGGACCAGGGACCCCAAGACGGTTCCACCTCCACAACCAAGCCCAGGTTTTCCAAGGCGCCGCCGGAGAGCAGGACGTATTGGATGGATACAGGCCGAAACGACCGAAGGCTTTGAGGGGTTTTCCTATCTCCAGTCTCCAGGGATTTCCTTTAAATGTCCTGGCTGCTGCACTTGTCTCTTTCTATCTATTTATGATAAACGATCGTCAATACCATCTCCAGCACTTTCATAGTTGAGGATCCTGTCAATTCCAGCTCATTGCCTCGATCATAACAACTCAACAACATACACTCATCATCGAGCTTACACCTTTCCTTATAACAACACACGAGACACCCTGCTTTACATTCAACCACAACATATAATCCACAATGGCTATCCGAGAGCACTTCCGCCGCGCTGTGCGCTCCGACGCTTCAAGCACAAACATCGTTGACGCCAACACCCCAGGAAAGATCACAGCTACCATGACCAAGTCCAGCCAGAACAGTGACAAGTCCGACTCTTCATCAAAATCATCACTGGTCAACAAGCTGTCCCGTACCTGGACGTGGGGGTCTAAGGACAAGGATGCCACCAAGGAGCGCAAGACCAAGAACAAGAAGGGAAAGAAGATCACCCACCCTAGCGAGAAGCCAATGACCGCACAGAATCTCCAGCACCAGGAGATGCTCTCTCACTTCGACTTTACCTTTGGCGCCTCTTGTCCTGAGCAAATCGAGGAGGACAATTTCATTGGCATCAGCCCTTGCTGCACCAGAGCCCCCAGTGTTGTTGACTTCTCACTGGAAGGTGACAGCGAAAGCGATGATCAGACTTCTTCGTCGTCTTCCTCCGTCAAATCATCGTAGTCCGTTTCCTGAAATGGCAAGGTCAGTGATGATGGATGGGCGGGCATGCGGGCACGCCGATTGTCGATAGCGGCGAATCTTGGAAGAGTTCTAGAACACCGGTTTCAACGCCTGCCACCAAAAGCCCGCAAACGTTACTGAGGCACACCAAATCAGCTACCTCCCTTGGAAGATCCTCGCCTTGAGCGTTACATTTTATCCATCCGTCATCCTATCACGACTCTGGAAGCCGTCTCTGTTCACGACAATATCACCCACCCATCGGGTGATGCAACCATCTCAAAGATCAGCCCCTGTTCCCACCCAAACAGGAAAACCAGCTGACGATCTGAGCAACACCACCTCAGAACTTCCCTTTAATCATTGCACTAGAGCATAACAACAAAAGACACCAAAACAAAAGCAGTGCGCATTGGCTGTCTTTCTTATCGTCTTCTCCGACGACGGTGTCTCGGGCACCGAATGAAAACCGCATGAAATGATTTGAAACGCCACGACATGTGTGGCTTGGGATATAGCATATTGGATTTAGCGACTGTTTTGAGGAGTTTTGCAATCACTTTGGTCATGCACAGGGGAAATAGACCAAAAGGCGTTGAATTGAATAGACCAATAAAAGTCTACTTGTTTTACAATCAAACTTCCTCTCCTGTGTCATTTGAGGCCAAACTTCAACCGCTGCTTTCAACAGGGCCAGTTTAGTACTAACTTGCTGTCATAGTCGGCCAGGAATCCCTGAGTTGGCACAACAATGGAGTCCATAGTTAATGTATGTATAACGATTAATACAATATCGATTGCGATATTGTATTACATTGTCCAGAAAGAGTGTTTATGTCACAATTACGCTGCTTTCAAGGCGGCCTTTGCATTTTCCGTGGCCAAATAGGCCTTATTCCAGACCTGTGTTGACAACCAGGAACCAGAACAATCATATAACAAGGAATGGAACTCATTTTTACGTTAAGTAAGCATAAGCCTAGTACTCATCTAGATACAAAAGAGTTGATGGATAACTTGAGAGTGGAAATTCGATGTAACACAGAGTGAACCATGGATATATATTAGTACTATCGGTGCACTAATGTACTGCAACTCCAGCTCCATATCGCCGTCGTCGTTATCATCATTTATGTATCTGCGCTTACCCGCCAATGTCACTGCCGCTTGTTTGCGCTGCGTTATTGGCGTCTCACGAAGCTCGAACAGCTAGGTATGTACTGATTTGGCTAACTGCCTCTTCTTTCGCCTTTATATAGGTACTACTAGTCTCAATCATTTGAGGTTCCGCCAAAGTTGGTACCTGCCATCGACTCGGGTCAATAACTTTCCTGTTGTCAAGGCAGCACCTCAAAGGTTAGTACCTAGGTAAGGTGCCTACCTACCTGAGATACCTAGTAGGTTAATGTGAGGTAAGAGGTACGCATGCACGGGCGGGAAGGCAGATTTTGACACTGCGCGCAGGCTCCTGCTGCGTAGACCACAATGACCTCCACTGTGATTGACCCCGTCCATAGATTTCAGTCCCAACATTGAATTGGCTGAGTACCTACTTTAGGTACCTACCTTAGGCATTGCCTGAGTTACTGAATCAATAGGGCGTCTTGGTAGGCGAGCTCCTTCACTCGAAAAGATTATCTTGGCTTGCTGCATGATCTTCTCAACACCGTCATCTTTCCCTGACTTGCTTTCTCACACCAACATCGAAAACAACCGTCGTGGCTTTCAGGTATATCGCGTCTCCTTACTATCGTCGCCATGTCGAGCAAGTCTTGGTATGCCCTCAAGTCCAAGGCCGTACATACGCGGTATGGCTTGACCAAGAACATTCAAGTCCTCCTTCAGGGCTTGGAAAGCTTTCACGCCGGAATTATCGACGCTAGAGAGCTGGGGAGCATGGTCCGCCTGAGTCCTCGTCGCAGAGAATCAGTTGCTGCAACAATAGCCAAGTGCGCGCGCATGATCAACAAGGACCCCCAAGAGTCCAAGACCTGTGTCGACATCATTGAGATGTGCACCGAGATCCTCGAAATTGCCGGTAAGTAATCCCCTAGTATCTGGCCGACCGTTCCCAAGAAGCAGCGAGTGACTCCCTGACCTAGACCGACCACCGCCCATCGAGGGTTTTCCTTTCATGAGACTACCTGCAGAGATCCGAGAGTATATTATCGACTTGATGGTTGATACCGTCTTCAAATCGAAGGGTATCAAACCCAGCTCACGAAAAGTGAGCTGCAACTGTCCACAGCTGGAACGCGAATTCGGGTCTTTCCATACTCCTCAGATGAAGGCTTTGCCATCTATCTTGGGTCCAGCACTCAATCACGAATTCTTTCGCATCTTCTTCCGGAAGAAGGCTGTCCGTTTCCGCTGCTGCTGCGAACTTTTGTATCATCTCGACAGCAATCCCCTGCTTGTGCAGAATGTCCGTGACATCAAGGTTCACTGGTGCGGACCCAAGTCAGCAAGAACTTTCAAAAAGCTTGCAGAATGTGATAAGCTCGAGGGTTTGACCATCAGCATCTCGAAATCCACACTTGCCAACCTCAGTCCACGAGCCGATCTGATGAAGCAATTCTTCCCGCTATCCTATCGCCATGTCAGGATCACCGACATTCTAGGATTAGACGAGATTTTGACCATTCGGGGCCTCAAGGAGGTGTCAGTTACCCACCTTCAAACAAGGAGCACCAACCTCACCGCTGAGACTGATAGAGCGAATCTCTCAGAAATGCTTGCTCATCAACTCAAGAAAGAAAAGGTCTGTTTTTCCTGACCGACAGAAACCGTTTAATGCTGATGTCAGTAGGGTTACGACCCGCTTGATGAATTTTAGGTGGTCAGGAAGGGGAGCCATGGAAGCTGAGAATTTGCGAGAACGGTGACACCCAACTACATGTGCAGAACAGGAAATGAATTGGCCTGAGTTTGGAGCAAGGCGTAAGGAATAGACATACTGATCCTTGTTCTCATGGACAGGTTGATTTGACAGGCTAAGCATAGAAGGATGCATGCTGGTACACAAATAAACGGGAATAGATAGGTTAATTACTAATCTACCTTAGGGAATGTAACAACAGTCAAATTACGGAAGACTCCATTTGGTGAAAACACTAAAGACTCCGTACTCAAAAAACGTTGCAATATTGCTCTTGTCTTGTACCACCACCGAGGTGAGGTATCCGGCTCAAGATCAGCTGGCGAGCTGAGCTGACCGAGCGATGGAAAAAGACGACAAAGTACGGATGTTGGGCTGCACAAGTTGACGGCATATGATGAGCAAAGTCCTACCTGGTCTTATGGTGGAAGTCCTTCATGTTGGAGCCAGACGCGGACTCGAGGCGCTTCTCAAAGTATAGGTAGTCATTCGTAGTGGTTCTTGAGCGTTGAACCTGAAGAAATCGTATCTGACAGTGTAAAAACTTTGAGTTCAAATTGGATGAGTCAGGAACACTGAGACCCAAGCTCTGAATCAGGTAGCTCACGTGACTTGCCAGATCCTAAGGTACCTTCTGACCACGGATCAACTACCCATCCGCAGCCTAAAGTTGCACTTGCCCTAGTACCCACCCACAGCCTTTTTTCTTAAGCGAGGGCAACTCAGTCTTTCTATCTTCTACACCCGATCATCGAATTCAACGAGCATACGGCAACTGCCCGGTAGAAGTTGCCCATCATGTCGCTCGTCTCGGGAGAGAAGTCGAACTTCCAGTTCGTAAGTCATCCTCTCTAGCATCATTTCATCGACAACGAATTCGACACCGTTGCGCTCGAATGCGCTCGTGCCATCCTGTTCAGCGTTGTGTGCATCGAAATCGATGATGAGACATGAAACCCGAAAGAAGCAGATATTAACGATAGACAGATCCTCCGTCTTCTCAACACTAATGTTGACGGAAAGCAAAAGGTTATGTACGCCTTGACCAAGATCAAGGGTGTCGGTCGCCGATACTCCAACTTGGTCTGCAAGAAGGCGGATGTCGATCTCAACAAGCGGTACGCGAGTTTTCAAACCCACGAGATGCACAAAATATACTGACAATAACTCATAGCGCTGGTGAGCTCACCTCTGAAGAGCTCGAGCGAATCGTCACCATCCTCCAAAACCCCACCCAGTACAAGATCCCCACGTGGTTCATCAACCGACAGCGCGATATCGTCGATGGCAAGGACTCCCACATTCTTGCCAACGGTGTCGACTCAAAGCTCCGTGAGGATCTCGAGCGCCTCAAGAAGATCCGCGCCCACCGTGGTCTCCGACACTACTGGGGTCTCCGTGTCCGCGGTCAGCACACCAAGACCACTGGTCGCCGTGGCAGGACCGTCGGTGTCTCCAAGAAGAAGGGTGGTTAAACTTTTTATGGGTGTTGGTTATGGGTGGACAGGCGTGACGGCTGGTTTCTCCATCTTTCTGAGCATTTTGAGAGGTTTGCTTTCTGGCATATGCAGCCAAAGCAAGGGCTGTACTCTAGATCAGAGTCACGAATCAAAAGTATTCAAGTAAAGATGTTCAATGAGGGAGCAGGGAGTGTTCATGCTACAAATACGTGAAGTTTATGGGTTCTACGAAGTCAACGACAGCGTAAGCTGGGGGCAACATGGGTATTTCTACGGAAAGGAAAAGATACTGTATGATTCTAGGCGAGGGTATCATGGTTTTTCTTTTGACTTCTTAAATGTGTTTGTTAATCAATCCTCGTGCGTGACAGCCATATCCAAAACCTCAACTCTTCCTTGTCCCTTGGTCTCATTGCCAATGAAGTCAGATAGGGGTTTAAAGGCCCCAGGTTCCACAAAGCCTACCACTTCCCATTCCGAACCAACGACATCTTGACTCTCGACTTGCTCAACGTAACTGAGGATCTTGTCCTTGACTGTCCCCACAGCCTTTTGCTCGCCATCTTCTTCCTTGTTGGCTCCCTTGGCTCCTTTCACGGCTTGCTTGAGGACGTTGGTGGTACAGGCGATACGAAGCCTCATGCGTGCCCTCGCCACTGGAATGGGCTGGTGAGAGATGAGGGCTTTCATAGCTTCAAGAGCCTGGCTCTTTGCGCTCTTGGTCGTGCTAACCCCCGTCCAGTTGTGCTGGGCCCTGGGCTTAGCTTCGCCCGCTTCTTCGGTCGCAGGTGTTCCAGTAGCACTTCCGGCAGCGCTCTTGTCTGGTGTCGCGGTGTGAGCCTGTGAGCTGAGCATGTCGAGAGCCTTCTCGATCATGCCAGAAGTGTAGACGCGCTTGGTTCTCGGATCGACCAGTTTGCTAGCGACTATGCTGACAACTTCGTTGTGCACCCGCTCTGTCTGCGCCGCGCGCTCTTTCTCGCCGACTTGCATCTCGCCCTTTTTCAAAATCTCGAGGATGATGTCGTCTGTAGACTTGCCCTTGCCAAAGGCCTTGTCGAGATCCTCACGAGGCGCTGTTTGGCCCTTGGACACGTTGAGGAAGACGTTTGGGATCTGAAGAACATTATCGAGATCCGTCTCAATCCCAGATCGCCACTCGAGGACCTTGTTCTTGTAGCAGGCGAGCTCGAAGCGCTTCTTTCCCTTCTTGAGGCGCACGAGGGAGACGTTTGTGAGCTTAATTTGGTTGGATGGTTGTTGGATCTGGCGAGACATGATAGGCGGTTTGCTTATAGGATGGAAGAAATTAGAGAAGGGGAAACAGTGGACGCTGCGTTGAGTTGCTGAGACTTGGGTTGAAATGAGGTAGTTAATAAAGACAGTGGGTTAGTAAAGTAGGCACTTTCACCTTCTGGATTTACCAGAACTTTTTTCTGGACCCCGCCATCAGTCAGGTTTGTATTTCCTAGGTACTGAGTACCTAATAATGCCCCGCACCAACAGAGAAGATTAGTACCTTTTACCTTACCTCCCTACCTAAGGTACTAGTAGGCAGGGCTTCGTCATACCTTTTGAGTCATAACGATATGTACCATAGCTCCGTAACCATTTATTAAATGTAAACACCTGTAATGACCCATTCCCCCCTTTCTCAGTAATGAGGCATACGATGAGCTTCTATACCATACGTGATTGATTTCCTGTTCTTGTACATAAGTAGAAGTTGTTGGAATAACGCGGATGGGCTAAACTGGCTGATAACTAGAATCAATATGACTTACATGGTGTGAGACTCGCAATATTTGCTATGAACATGGCATATCCCCTTAGTGCCCTCATCTTAACTTTTTCCATAAACATTTTATAGGTAATAACCGCGCTGTATATTGACCACTGGCTACAGTCATGTCGCCAAGCTTGTGAATAACAAACACCTCGCCTCATATGATATGGCATGTCTTGGCCATCGGTCTGACTGTTCATTGTGGACAAGGTCTAATTATAACTGCTTATGTTTCTATCTGGAGCCTGGGTCGTGTGGTAAGCTATTAGCATCCTGTCTAGCTACGGTTTCTGTATAGGATCAATGCTTTTGTGTGAACATGCTAAGTACCTTGATCCTATCACAGTATCTGAACAGATACAGCTCATTTCTGCGTATTCCTGGACATGAAATCTAGTATGCAATATACGTTGGTCTACTGAATGACTTGCGAAATATCAATCGTTTTGAATTGGTATGCCGCCGCTCTAAAGTGAGTACTTACCCAGTAGAGACCATGTAGTTGAGAAATCAAGCTTATGTGAACCAATGATGGGGTGGCATGTGTGCTTTTCACTCCTAAGGAACGATGTCTGAATGATCTCTAGTAACCAGGATGCTCCTCCAGGAAAGTATAGTGATACCCAGCCAAGTAATATTTATGCATTGGCTTAAGTCTGAGGACATAGACGCTCAGGTAGAGGCTACACCTGCGCACATACTGCAGACACATGGGCTCAAGCTCAAGCTTATTTTAGTGAAAACAAAGGTTGAAAAAAACAAGGAAAAGGGGGAACCAGGTACTGACCTAGGTAAGTGATACAGATATCAATAAAGCTGTTGTCCTTCTGTTACATAACAGGAGGAACAGATGCCACTTCCACACAATTGCAATATAGGGTAGCTAAAAACTTAAATTACTGGCCAAAGCTAACCAAGGAATGTTAACAGAGTGCTAAATCATGTTAAAGCTAGGAACCTAATCCTTGGCTCATGATGACCCATCTAGGGGAGGAAAGAAAACTCAGGACATTAATCCTAAATAACAAAAGACTTAGGTAACTTAGCATAAAGTTAGGATAAACTCAGTATATATTTTACTGAGTGTATTTTAATACCTTATATTAGGGTCTGATGTTCTCTTGCTCCCTGAGGCCCGTCTAATTACCTACCTAGGTATCAGTTGCAACTTGCCGCCTCACTCATGTTTCATGCCTTGCGCTGCTGCATCCATGTTGGTAAGCCGATTGTGGTCGCCTCAGGTAATAGGTCGTTGTGGAAGGGACGGTTATTACCATTAAAGCAAAGTATATGACTAAAATGAAATCCAGTCTCCGTTGTGGTCCAGAGTCATTTGAGCTCTCCGATTCTGGCAAGTTGACAGTCATGAATGAGACACACTTGAACCGAATCGTAATCAACCTCTGACCATGTTCTAGTGCGTGCATTATCGGTTCAGACGCGAACGGTAACACAGCAAACGGGTCCTGTATCATCTACGTCACTGAACCGGCACCGGATTTACACCCTGGCCACACCTAAATAATTGCTGGAATCATGGAGTGAGTTGAGGGTGCGAGATACGCTCAAGTCGGAGAACAGTGGCCACTCTATACTTCTCTGCATCGACAAGAGCATCTATTCATCATCACGAGGCAGCCTTTACAGAGTTAACGGAGAGCTAAATCCCGAGCTGAGCACCTCTTATCAACGACTCATCAGGGTGAGATAGCGTCGTCGAGTCACGTTATCGAGCATAAAGTGGATATTTGAGTTGTTGGCGCAAGCTGCCCTTCCTAGCTTAGCCTGGCCCTTTGGTACCTTGCGTATAGGTGACACGCAATGCTGCACTAACAGTTACACACGTAGCTACAGTGGCTATCTGATAGCAGAGCCCCCCGGCAACTGCCTGAATCGCCCCTGCCGCTAGGAAGTGTAGCCGCTACGCGGGGCGTGTTGAGTGGTCAGCTGCGTTGCTGGGCGTCCCATCTGATGGAGGTCTCAGACGGTCTGGGGAGCTTCCCCAGCCATATTACGTCGCTTGCCTGGCTTGCGCGTTTACTTCTCTCTCTCTTCCATCAACAACATCACTTTTCTTGTCCAACAACTTCTCCGTATTCTCTAGTCTGCCATCGCCATCTTCAGAAAAAGCAGTTACTGAAGCCTATTCAAACAGCAGACAATGCGTTTGTCAACTTCCGCGCTCGTGCTGGGCGCTGCCTCTTCGGCCGTCGGTCTGCAAGAGCAGCAGGTTCTCGGCGGCGACTCCAAGCCTCTCGTCGATATCGACATCAACGCCTGGACCAAGCCCCTCGAGAAGTTTTTTGGCGAGATCTCGTCAGAGGCCAAGGCTGTCTGGGATGAAGTCACTCTTCTTGCCCCCGACGCTGTCGAGGCTTTCAAGAAGCAGGTCCTGACCCAGCCCAAGAAGGCCAACCGTCGACCCGATGCCCACTGGGATCACATCGTCAAGGGTGCTGATGTCCAGTCCCTTTGGGTCGAGAAGAATGGCGAGAAGCATCGCGAGGTTGGCGGAAAACTCGAAAACTTCAACCTCCGTGCCAAGAAGGTCGACCCGTCAAAGCTCGGTGTTGACAAGGTCAAGCAGTACAGTGGTTATCTTGACAATGAGGAGGAAGACAAGCACCTCTTCTACTGTAAGTTGTCGTCCCGACTGCCGCCAATCTATAGCTGAGCTAACACCTTGGAGGGTTCTTCGAGTCCCGTAACGACCCCAAGAACGACCCTGTCGTACTCTGGCTTAACGGTGGCCCTGGCTGCTCTTCCTTGACTGGTCTCTTCCTTGAGCTTGGACCTGCTTCCATCAACAAGAAGATCGAGCTCGTCAACAACCCCGAGTCCTGGAACAACAATGCTTCCGTTATCTTCCTCGATCAGCCCGTCAACGTAGGCTACTCCTACAGCGGTGGTTCCGTCAGCAACACTGTTGCTGCCGGCAAGGACATCTATGCTCTACTCACCCTGTTCTTCCACCAGTTCCCCGAGTATGCCAAGCAGGACTTCCACATTGCCGGCGAGTCCTATGCTGGCCACTACATACCTGTTTTCGCCAACGAGATTCTCTCTCACGATGACCGCAACATCAATCTCAAGAGCGTTCTCATTGGCAATGGTCTTACTGACGGCTACACTCAGTACGCCTACTACCGCCCCATGGCCTGCGGTGAGGGCGGCTACCCTTCTGTCCTTAGTGACAGCGAGTGTCAGTCCATGGACAACGCTCTGCCCCGCTGCCAGTCTCTGATCAAGGGTTGCTACGAGTCCGGCAGTGCCTGGTCTTGTGTACCCGCCAGCATCTACTGCAACAACGCCATGATGGGTCCCTACCAGCGCACTGGCCAGAATGTCTACGACATTCGGGGCAAGTGTGAAGATAGCTCCAACCTCTGCTATCCTGGTCTGGGTTACATCGCTGACTACCTGAATCGCGAAGAGGTCAAGGAGGCTCTTGGTGCTGAGGTCAGCAGCTACGACAGTTGCAACATGGACATTAACCGAAACTTCCTCTTTGCTGGCGACTGGATGCAGCCTTACCACCAGCTCGTCCCCAACGTTCTTGACAAGATCCCCGTTCTCATCTATGCTGGTGATGCCGACTTTATCTGCAACTGGCTGGGTAACCAGGCATGGACCGACAAGCTCCAGTGGTCTGGCCAGAAGGATTTCAGCCACGCCAAGATCAAGAACCTCGAGCATGACGGCAAGGAGTACGGCAAGGTCAAGTCCAGCGGTAACTTTACCTTCATGCAGATCTATGGTGCTGGCCACATGGTGCCCATGGACCAGCCCGAGGCTTCCTCAGACTTCTTCAACCGCTGGCTAAGCGGAGAGTGGTTCTAAGCTGGATCACTCGTGTATGAGGTGTTTGGGTATACACTAAATGAGAGATTGCCAATACTGACTTTTGAATACGCGAACAAGGACGGCATTGCATGATTATGGGAATGGTTATTAGCTTCAGACAGATATGAATTTACCACGTTTTACAATAATGAAAGTGAAAGATTACGTGAGGTGCCTTTGTGCTGGTTGTGTGATTATCAATTGTCGTAACCACATGTGGATGGTGAGCTGCATCTAGAATGGCCATGCGTACCTGACATGAATGCTACCGAGTGTACGGACGAGGGACATCGGTATTATGTCACATCAGGAGACTTGCAAGTCCGACGGAGCCAGATCGATCTCCACTCCGGCCGAGTGACGGAGGATGAATCCACAATTGCCGAGACAATCCGATTCCTGCTGACAAGATGAACTTGCTTGCATGACGAGAAAAAAAAAAGACATAGACACTGGATTGTAGTGAACCTAGCAGGAAGAAACCGAGAAAACTAATGTGCTACTTATTTTGTACGACAATCAATTTGAAAAATCTAACTGCTAGGTATCAAGGGCTTGTCAATGTCAACTCCGTGCCGGGCGGACGGTGGCCGGGCAGCGGGATGAAGTCAATTTTCCACCATGTACAAAACAGAGATGAACTGGGTGCGAGAAAGAAAAAGATGAATGGGGCTGATACGGAGTACCCTCTGACGAGAGAGAGCAGACGTCGAACAGCGGAGGAGGCGCCGGGAAGAGGGTAAAGATGCGCGGGCCAAGAGGCGAATGGATGGCGTAGAAACAAGGAGCTTCGATGCGTATGGATATCGTAGATTTGTTGAGGATTCTGGGGTTTGGTTTTCGGACAGCCGCGGGATGACGGTGGAGAGAACGTGAGAAGACGATTTTTTTTTACTGCAGCCCCTTCAGGGTTCAGATAATAGAAAAAAGACAAATTTGCGTGATTGTGTATGCCTTATGGTAGTCATAGCATTCGAAACAGGCGGTCTTTTATAACAGAGAAGATATATCAAACATAGCACCTATGAGATATGTACAAGAGGCTCGATAATTCAGAAACGGCACCAACAATCAATGAATAGACAAATTCTCACTCGGTTCTCGACATAGTGTTAGGTCTCGTAAGCTACACCGCAATAGCTGAGCTTCAATAGAATGTTTTCAAGACAGTCACACGACAACACAAAGCAAAATCACTTACACGACAGCATTTGATAGCTTCACTCAATAGAAGGAAAGGGAAGGGGGAAAAAAGGTTAGTTTGACTTGACGGGTCCCACATGGCCATTGCATTAGCGTATCCCCAACAAAAATCAGCCTCCAAGATGGACAGCAGCCGCACTCTGTTCACAGATTTAGAGCAATTCCCCGCGTGCTCGAATACATAGGGTCAGATAGTTCTTGCGCATGATCTCTGGCGGGAGGCTAACATCTGGATGTACTGATCTGTAACTCTGCTTCCGTCGAAGATTTCTCCCTGATCCATGGTACTCTAGTCCAGAGCCCCCCGTCCCAATACACAATCATTGACCGGAGGAAGTGTCGACGTCGACCAGAGATCCACGGTGACCCTTGTCTCTTAGACGAGAGCATCAGAAATAGGCAGTTCAGTTATTAGGAGGATAATGACCGGCGGAACTTTGCAATCGCTAATCATGAGCCCCTATTATTATCGTCATTATTATTGGCATCATTGTTGTTGCGCCGTTTGAAGATGCTGGTATTTGGAAAGCGCAAAGTCCCTGAGGTAGAAAGTTATTCCAGGGCTCAGTTGCGGCACATCTGCCTCGGCTTTGGCCCCACATTGCCACATTCATCCATGATATCCGGAACTTGTTTCTGTATCACACAAATGCTTCAACGTCAAAGCCCACAGGCCGCAATCATGATGATCAATTTCCACAACAAATACAGCCGTAATGTACATGAAAACACATGGGATGTATCTCTAGATGCAAATGCTACACCTAATACAAAGCAATGGATGTTTGTAATACGCAATTATGGTGTAAAAGGTTTTCATGATGACAACTTGTCTGCATATAAAACAACACTCAATAGGTAGGTTAGTAATTGAGACCCTTGAGACCAAAAGTGCCCTTGTACACCGAGCACAACAGTGATTCAAATGCACATGCCAAGTGAAACCTCGCATTGATAGGTTAATACAAGCGTATGAGGCAGTCCATTTAGGTCCTCCCGTCCTGGAGGCGGCAACGGGTACCACACTTGGTAGACAGGTGCCATTTTCATGTTCCGTATTCTGGTAACAAGACCCTTTCATCATACCTGCCTTTTGCCTCTAGAACAAAGGCACGGTCTCAATAGGTCCAATCCCCGGCCATTCTAGGAAGGCCGGACCCCCAATTAATCCCCTTGACCACTCACTAAGGTAAGGTAAGGGAAGTTAAGGTACCACCACCCTTAGTACCTTGACTTACAAGTCAAGACCCGAGGCCCCCTCCTTCCGGTCCGCTCCAGCTTGAGCCGGGGTGGACTTGAAGGGGAAGGGAAAAAAAAAAGAAGTTAAAGCCAACGTCTTCTCCTTCACCTTCACATTTTAAGAATAGACTCCAGCCTCTTACCTCTTTGTTACCCTTTGCAGTGGCCTCTTCTTCTCTTGCTGGACCCCGCTGAACTGGATTTGTCTTCGTCTCGCCTCACCTTACTTATTCTCATAACCTCCAAACTCGAAATCTGTGCTTCGCTTTTACCTTTTGCACGGACTCAACCTCAGGTTGACTATTATCTTTCAACAGACGAATATTAAGCTTGATTGATTAGCTGAATCTCCTGCGTTACTCTTTCACCCACAAAATCCCAGACAAGACTCATAGACCGCCGTCATGGCTGAGCACTTCCAACTGCTGCGCTCGACGCCAGATTCGAGCCTCTTCAGCTTCCCTCCCGCTAATGCGCCAGCCCCCATTGCGCCCGTCGAGGTTTCAACATCAATCCTACGGCCATTCAATATCCCCGAGCATATATTTACCGGTGCTCTCGATGCCAAGGTCCCCCTGACCATCGCTATTCTATACGCCGTGACTGTTAAGAGTCTCAACATCTACAACAAGTCCAACGGCAAGAAGCCATGGGCTATCAGCAAGACTCGTCCTTTCTTTGCCTTCGTGGTTCTTCACAACGTCTTCCTCTGTGTCTACTCTGCTTGGACATTTTGGGGCATGCTTGCTGGTATGAAGAGGAGCATTGTAAACCCCACTGGTCCCCAGGGTCTTGCTGGTACGGCTGATAGTTTCTGTCGTCTCCATGGGTCCTCTGGTCTCGGAAACTCCGTCTACTACAACGAAACCACAAGCTCATTTGTGTCTTCTGCCGAGAATGCTGCTATCGTTGATGGTTTGCCTAGTGGAACTGTTGGGGGTCGTCTATGGAACGAGGGGCTGGCTTACTATGGCTGGATCTTTTATCTCAGCAAGTTCTATGAAGTCCTCGATACATTCATCATTCTAGCCAAGGGCAAACTTAGCTCTACTCTCCAGACATATCATCACGCTGGAGCCATGCTTTGCATGTGGGCTGGTATGCGTTACATGTCTGCACCCATCTGGCAGTTTGTCCTTATCAACTCCTTCATCCACTCCCTCATGGTAAGTCCCTATCCAAGATTTCCAAATCAAATATCATAACTGACATATTCCAGTATTTCTACTACACCCTGACTGCCTTCAACATCCGCGTCCCTACTCCCGTCAAGCGGACACTTACCTCGATGCAAATCACACAATTCCTTGTTGGCGCAAGTAACACTGTGGCCCATTCTTTTATCTCTTACAAGGTTCCGGTGACCGTAATTCAAAAACTCTCCGCTCCAGTCGGCGCTACCACAGCTGCTCCTGACGCCAGTCAAGAGACCGTTGTTGACGGCGCGGTCGAGTCCCTCAAGAAGTTCATTTGGGGTGCTGGTGAGGGTGCCGACCCTATTGCCTCACAGGCTGTCAGTGCCGAGGCCTTCACTGCGGAGACGCAATACATTACTCAGCCATGTATTATGACCACTGGCGAGACATTTGCTATATGGCTCAATGTACTGTACCTCGCTCCTTTGACTTACCTTTTCGTTAGCTTCTTCATTGCCAGCTATGTCAAGCGAAGCAACGCTGCCAGCAAGACCTCTCACAAGGGAGCTCACGATGTCAACGCAAATATTGCCCTCGCCGAGAAGGCTGGCTGGGATGCCGCCAAGGGCATCGAGAAGGAAATTTACGATGGTGCCAACATGGCTAATGGCTCCTCGGATGAGGCCTCACGCTCTTCTACACCCAAGAAGGCCAATGGCAAGCCACGACGAAAGGCTTAAGGAGGAAGATTTTGGAAATGAAAAGAAGGTGAAAAGAACAACAAAAAACAGAACTGGGGTCTCGTCTCTCACTTGGGTGGTAACGGACCGTTTCTTTCTCCGATCTTAGCAAAATTTAGAAAGCGTTTTGTGTCTTCTGTTCCTCTAATCTGATGCAACCCGTGGGTTGGTATGAAGTGCGAGTTGATATTAGCCTGAGTCGCAAGAACAAAAAGTTTCAAATTGGGATTTTGTTACATATTGCTTTGAGCGAATATTTGTGGTTCTCAGGGATATTGACATGTCTGAGGATTCTTGATCTCAGGGCATATGTATGTTCCGCAGTAATCATTTGTACGACTGTTCCTGGACAAAGTGATCTATGGCCTTGAGAGAATGAATCATGACACGGAGGCCACAGGTTCAGGATAAGTGACGAGCCTGCATCGTGTGTTTTCCCAAACCGGAATTGGAGTATCCGTATCCTGAACTTCAGTCTCTTTAGTCAGTAACGAATCTTGCAGGTAATACTGGGGGCTCGGAGACTCGGATCTTCGTAGACATGTAGTTATTGTAGTTACAACAACGAACAGGAGTTATCACTTGTGTTTCATGTTGAATTGCCAGTTATGAATCAACTAGTTATATATCACCATGGTGTATTTGTCAGTTTTCGTCCCATCACCACCAACACGATGCTCCAAGTCACAACAGCAATGACAGATATGAACGGGTGAATTTGTAGTTTGTAATCTAGTTAAGAGCAGTAACGGACCATAGAGATCTTATCACCAACTCAATCTGGCCAAATAACCACTCAATTCTCATTACATCGTAAGTTCCCTTCCGTGCCACGCATGGCAATGCAATTCCAAAACCATCTATAATTTGAACCAGGCTATGAGAGCTCATAAAACGCCTTTCGAAAAAAAAGGAGGGAAAAAAAAAAGCAAGGGAAAATTAAATAGCATAACCAGAGGAGCATTCTGTATGTGCTCACTCAGTACTGGCCGCTAAGGTAATCATACCAGGACTAATAACCACAATGTAGCAGCTCATATCGAGTCTGCTTTCCAGGACGCCTCGCTGTGACCAAGAGGAACTCATAAAAACCAGATGCGAGAGGCAAGGCCAAAAAAGTGGCCGACGCAACTGCTGCTTGACCATTGAGGTGTCAGCAGCAAAAGTGTATAATGGAGAGGAGGAAGGATGGGTGATTGGCGACACTTGACAATGATCAAAGTCACACGTCGGGGAATTTCTATCGATCTATAATGCTTCTGTGGTGGCTTTATGAAGCTGATAGCTTCGGGTATCTTATACTGCAACTTCGGCAGGTGTGTCGTAAGGAATGTGGTGGGCAACGATGTGTTGGCGTATCGAATCTCCAAACAAAATCTGAATCGAGAATGACACTGAAACAGGAGTGTCTGCTGACAGGGACGATCTCGACCTCAAGAAAGACATGTTGTCGGCAATTGTTTGATACTGGCGGCAGTGAGGAAAATTGTCGAGTTTTGCTCAGAAAGTGCTCCAGTTCCAATCCCTAGGCACACTGGCAGCAAGTTCAGGGCCACGAGGCAGTTCGGAGGCGTCTCCAAAGCCGGTACCGATGGGAGTTGATGGGGTAGGGTTGGGCGCATCCGAAGAGGCGGCACTCGAAGCACGGCTGCTATTACGTGTATACCAACTCTTGAACTCTTCACAACAATGACGACAGGTTCGGAAAAGAGGAGCGCGAGGATTGAACTTGGCATCATGATCGAGAGGAGCGGCAAAGGTGGAATGAGAGTCGCAGAAGATGTGACCGCACTTTCGGCAGTGGTGACGGCGAGTAAAGTAGCTAAATGTCCGCTTGCAAGTCGGGTCATCACAAACAGTAGATTCGGCATCGGGCTGCGGAAATACAATGTTAGCTGACTGCAGCAAAGAAACAGCGTGAAATATGCTGGCAACTGGTACGGGGTGAGACATGAGGGGGTCTAGGGTTGTACGAGTCGGAGGGTCGGATAGATCTGAGACAATGGCGCATGCAAGTAGGTGTTGTGCGAGGCAGATGGAGCGACGGTTTGGTTCTGTTTTACTGACCTTCCAGTGCTTGCGAGTAGGCTGAGCCTTGACTTCGGGGAACATCTCGGGATCGAAATCGCCGTCAATGCTGCTCTGAGTGCTATCGCCGGTTGAAACACGTGCTAGCTTGTTGCTGAAGACGGACATGCCAGGGAGGTTGATGAGGCTACTGTTGGTACGTCTCAAGGCGCCATCAGGCTCGGTGCTGGAGATAGAAGCAGCATCATCAATGGGTATTTTGTTGGTCTTGGAAGGGAACAAGTTTGGGCGCAGAGCTGCAGGCATATACATGGGTCGAGTCTGTCGTGCATGATGCGCTCTAGGAGAAGTGGGAGTTGACGAGGCGGAGTCGGGGCTGGTGGACTCATTGGTGTTGATGGGTGAAATTTGAGGTCCAACCGAGATCTGATATGACTGGTTCCGTTGATGTGTAGGGCGCTGCTGCTGGGGGAAGAAATGGCGTGAGTGCTGGTCGCCCGGAAGAGTAGGCATGATGAGGTCGGCAGCCATTATCGTGGGTTGAGTGGAGAGTGATTGTTGATATGACGGAAGAGAGAGAGAGAGAGAGAGAGAGAGAGAGAGAGAGAGAGAGTGTGTGTGTGTGTGTGTTTTAGCTCGTGACGTTTTGTATCGTAGGAGATGCAAGTTGGCTCTGAGAAACAGGAGAAGGTTGTTGTTTAGGTATTTGCACAACGCTTAGAAGTCGAGTGAGTGGTTGGACGGATATAGAGGGGGAGTTGCGTAGAGTTATCCGTACGTATAGGTAGGGATATAGTTATGATCGATTCGAGGTTTTGCTACGACTGTAGTTGAACGGAAGTTAGACGAGCAAGAGGCGAGCAAGGGCGGGCCACGCAGAGTTTAAACCAAAGCGAACAGGCTCAAGGAGGGAGTATAGTAATACAGTACAGTACATACATACATAGATCCTGGGAAGACAGCACGGGCAACACCGTCGCGTGGAGACCGGGGGCGGATGAGGTACGTACCTCTTGTCTGCAGATGGAACTGACTGGGGATCCTAACGTGCTAGCCCAGCACTTGACTCTTAGCGCATGACAAGGATGTGGCCTCTCTTGCATGTGGAGATGGGAGGCGGTAGGCGGTAGGCGGTGGAGCTGATGGTGGATGTGGATGGGACTCATGGGAGTGGGTGTGGCTTGAGGTTGTGGTTATGTATGTACTGTACTGCTTGGCTTGGCTTGGCTTGGCTTGACTCTTCCTTTGGAGCATAGCGCCGTCTGGCAGTGACCGGGGTCTGCCCTGGTTGCGTCGCGGTGTCTTGTCTCTGTTCCTCCTCTTGAGCGAGCGTCGCCTCAACGGCTCACAGTCAATAATGTCTCAAGCAGCTGCCCAGAATTGGGGTATGCGTACCTAGCCCCGGGGTGAGGAAAAACAGCGGAATGGCTTACACCAAAAATCGCTGATCTCCCACCAAAGCCCTTCCGCTGTATTTCCTCACCCCCTAGCCTAGGTAGTCAAGAGTTCCTACCTTAGGGGTTCAAAACCCTCCCTTTGCTGATGTATGTAGTTTGACCGGTGTCGGATGCGGTCTATGTATGTATGTACAGTACCTTGCCCTGTCTGGTCAATGCCACACAAAACAAGATCCTGTCTTGCGATTTTCACACCGTGATGTAATTCCAGGACTCTCGCGACTCAGTCAAAAGCTCGCGGTATCCGGATACGGTAAAGGGTCTTGAGAGATAAACAGAACAGAACAGTTGCTCGATACCTCCACTGCCTGTGCGTTGCGTACCTGTGGACAGGATGCTTTCTATGTCGGCTCTCTGGTTGGATGGCTTCGGCGTTCGCTGGAGACAGATCCAATCCGGTGGGTTGACATGGTCAATCAAAGATTTACGCCCATGTATGTCAACCATCTATGTATGTATTGCACAGTACGTACGCTACAAGACCATTCCGACAAGCAATTCATTACTATGTACCTACGTATGCTGGTCCGCGATTCATTGTGACGGACAGTGATGACAGGGTTCGACGAGGACCTTGAGTGAAAGCATCTGTATTACGGAGTACCTAAGGTAGGCAGGCAATTGCCCTCGAATGCCGGCTGTGGGTGGTATTATTGCCGGTTCCCAAGTGTTGATACACCACATACCTACCCTCGGATACTGTGCTCGTGTCTGTGTGCTGTGTTCTCGACAAACGGGATTTCGGCTAAATCAAGAACCAGAGGCTTTCGAGTCAGGTGATGGGCTGAATATTTGAGCCACAAGATCCTTGACAATTGTCTCCTTGAGTTCAGTTCCGAATCCTGTTACTCTTCGAGGTCTTCCCGTCTGAACAAGCATGCCTGTTCCCGTCGGATCTTGATGGATTAACTTATACTGTACGGTGTAAACGGCAACGGCTCGTATGCATTGGATGTTCATCAATGAATAGGTGTGGCCAACTTTGTCCCGGTCCGCGGGGCTGACTATCGTAGGGCGGCAATTGGACAAGCGCGCTCTTTAGGCCAAGCATGTCCCCGCTAGATAGGGAGCCTGGGGCCAAAGTCAAAGCCAGAGCGCTCTGCAAGGTTCAAGGGTCGAGCCACTAGAGCCTTTCATACGGATGTACATATGTATGTATGTATGTTGTTTGATTGGGCAGCTCCGGTCCCCGGCTTTGCAGCGGGGAGTTTTTTTTTTTTTAGCCTGTTATTAGGTTAGGTTAGGTTAGGTTAGGGTAAGTTATATCCTGACTGGCAGAGAAAGTGGAGTTTCTTTACTGTTATCTTATAATACTATAATTACTTAGAGCACTTAAGCTTAAGCTAAAGCCGGTAAGTGCTAAAATAGAAAAAGGGAAGGCAACAGTATTGCCAAATGTTAGTTACCTATCTATTACTAAATCGTTTATCTTTAGCTATTTTAATAATATTTAAAAATAAGCTAACTGTTATGTATAAAACAGTTAAGGACCTATAGATTTCTAAATAAGCTTATAATAGATTTAGGATAGATATAAGTTTAAAACCTATAGATCTTTAAGGAAAGAGAGGCAGTAGTCTTAAGGTATTCTATTAATATTAATGGTAATAGTAGGCGGTTGCAATTTGATAAATACGGTTATAGCTATAGTATATATATATCCTATTGCTTAC